>NC_142094.1:12427916-12730000 GCF_054644295.1 Miniopterus natalensis
GACTTCCAGTATAATGTTGAATAAGAGTGGTGAAAGTGGACATCCCTGTCTTGTTCTGGTTTTTAATGGAAATGGTTTTAGTTTTTTCCCATTGAGTATGATGGTGGCTATAGGTCTGTCATATATGGCCTTTATTATGTTGAGGTATGATCCCTCTATTCCCACTTTGCTGAGAGTTTTTATCAGAAATGGGTGCTGGATTTTGTCAAATGCTTTCTCTGCATCTGTTGATATGATCATATGATTTTTTGTCCTTCATTTTGTTTATGTGATGTATCACATTTACTGATTTGTGGATGTTGTACCAGCCTTGCATCCCCGGAATAAATCCCAGTTGGTCATGATGTATGATCTTTTTAATGTATTGCTGGATCTGGTTTGCTAGTATTTTGTTGAGGATTTTAGCATCTATGTTCATCAGGGATATTGGCCTGTAATTTTCTTTCTTTGTAGTATCTTTATCTGATTTTGGGATTAGGGTGATGCTGACCTCATAAAAAGAGTTTGGGAGTTTTCCCTCCTCTTGAATTTTCTGGAATAGTTTGAATAGAATAGGTGTTAATTCTTTGAATGTTTTGTAAAACTCGCCTGTAAATCCATCTGATCCAGGACTTCTGTTTGCTAGGAGTTTTTTGATTACTTCTTCAATTTCATTAGTCATTTTTCTACTTTTGGGACATTGCTGTTCTCTCCCTTGCAGAAAGGACTTGAGAGAGGGTTGTCGCCAAATCTTCCGCTCATCCCTTCCCTACTATCGCTGAGGTGTTTGCTTATGAATGTGAGCCTGCCTGGGAACTGCCAGTCCCTCACATTCATATCTACAAATCTACTCAGAACTCTGGGAGGCAGAAAAGTAGCTCCTACTTCAAAAGGTTGGAATCCTCAGACATGGCACTCTCAAGGAAAAGGGCTATTTACTTGCTTGTGAACAGTTTTTAGAAGAGTCTATCATTAGCCTTGTGTGTAGCAGCTGGTATTCTTTCTGCCCAGGAAATTTTGCTTCTGGTCCTGCCTGTGAATTGCAGAGTGCTCCACGGTGCTCGCCAGCACCCCATGAATAAAAGCTCTCGATAGGATTGCAGTCCTTTGTGGCTCTATGATTGCTTGTCTCCCTCTGTGGCTTCTAGTAGCTCTTTCCCTCACTTGAGTAAGAAGTTTCCCCTTCTGCTCCTTCAAGCTGCTATTCTTTAAAAAAATAAATAATTAGAGGTTGGTCCCCTACCTCTACTACTGAGAGAGAGGGAGAGAGAGAGACAGAGAGAGACACACACACACACACAGAGAATTCCATTTAGTGCCATCATGAGTGTCTTCATTTTAAAAATTTTATAACCCTTCTGTTCCCTCAAGCCCATATGTCTGTGCTCTCTCTACTAAGCCATTAGCTTTTAAAGTTTTCAGGGAAAGATTTGGGAACCCAAAAAGTCAGTAGGACTCAAAGAACTGTCAACATACTTGTATATTCAGAAGCTAACCAATCTCAACCTCAGGTGAGCAAGACTAACACTTGTCTATAAAGAAAAGCTATTTCAACTATTTGCGAAAGCATAGCTCTATGAGCCATTTTATTTGCCATCTTCACAGACACCGCATTCTTAAAGTCATTCACCTACTGGAAATATTTTCTAAAAAATTTATTCCCCCATGGCAAGTTATGAAAAATTTAGGATGGCACATTTTAACTACTGAATATTAATGCAACCTTTGCTAACTACTAATAGAAAATCAAATCCCTATTTGTGAATAAATTATAAAAGTTAGACCAGGCTGTTTCACATGCATCAGTAATTTTTCACTGTGCCATTCATTTCACTTTAGAATTTAGACAGGATTGTAATGGGGCTGACAAAAGCAGAACTGTATACTTTGTAAATGTGCATGAGTGTGCCCATTTTTGGCTTCGTGAGAACTGATTGAAGTGTTTGCATTTGAGATGAATGAGTTTGGAGTCCTCAATTCCATGTGTGACATACACCATTATTGGATATTACTCCCCACCAAAAGTTTTAATTAAGCTGATGGTAAAATTAAGTTGACTACCTTGACTTAGCTATAACTTGTCATATGTCATAAGCTGGGTGTCCCAGCGAGTGGATTGGAATTATAGTGATTCAATAAAGGCTAGCAGTTCAGGAAACAGGGAATCAGTATTTTAGTCCTATGTCCATTAAAAATGAGGTCAGGCAATTTTATGTGAGCCTCAGGAGTTTTGGGTATGTGAGTGTACATGAGTGTGTGTGTCTGGGCATTTTTGTGTATGTTTATAAATAATGACACAAGGTAAGAAGTTTAGCATAGCTGAAATGCTGGGTGTGCCATAACCAGTGGTGGGAGATAGCGGTGGACAAGTAGGCCAGATCATGAGGGACATTATATGTCATGCTAAAGAAATTGGATTTTATTTTTTAGGTACCAAGGAAATAATCATTTAAAAAAATTTTAATTAGAAATAACTTTAGATTTACATAAGCATTACAAAAATAGTACAAAGTCCTATATGCTGTTTACCCAGCTTCCTCTGATATCAACAACTTATATTTTATCAAAACTAGAAAATTTACATTGTACAATACTAACAACCAAGTTATAGACTTTATTCAGATTTTTACCACTTTTACAAATAATTGTTTTCCTGTAAACCTCCAAGATTTAATCCAGAATACCACATTGCATTTAGTTGTCACAGGTCTTTAACATTCTCTAATCTGCGACAGTTTTTCAGCCTTTCTTTGTTTTCCTAACCTTCACCTGTTTGAAAAGTATTGGCCATGGATTTCGTAGAATGTGTCTTAACTTAGGTTTGTCTGAAGTTTCCTCACAATTAGATGGGCAAGAATACTACGGAAGTGATTTGCCCTTCTCAGTGCATCACTTGGCTGTTTTGAGGAATGGCAGGATCCTGCAATTGTAATAGATGTATGAGACATTGGAAGGAAGGAAGGCTGGAGGCAGAAAGACTACAAGGTAGGAGGCTATTGAAATACTTTAGGAGAGATGACAAGGGCCTGAACTTAGGCCAGGGTAATGCAGGGAGGTAACTAATATGAGAAATATTTAAGATGTAGAATCAAGAGAACATGGTGACTTACTAGATGTGAGCAAAGAAGGAAGGCATCAAGTGTGGCCCTCGGTTTCTGTCTTAGAGAGAAATAATATTGGTTATGGAAGAAGAGCGCTAAGACGAACTATACAATGGACATGCAGAGTTCGGGCACCCGCATGGAATATCCATGGGAGATTGTCTCAGAAATTTAGTCATGCAAAAGGCTGGAGCTTAGAGGAGAGGCGGCATAGCAATATAGATCTGCAAGTCATCAGTAGGTAGGTGGGAGGTGGGACACAGAGACGCACGAAGTTGTCCTGGACCAGTATGTAGAGAAGTTAAGGAAAACCGGCATAAAGGCAGGGAGAGGAAGGGACATGCATGCACACGGAATGAAAATGTACACCTGGAGCGGCAGAAGGAAACCAACACCCTGGGAAAATGCGAGCTGAGTGAGGAAAAGTCTCATGGAGGAGGGACTACTCATCAGCATCTGGGTTACAGAAAAGTCAAGTAAGAAAAAGACTAAAATAGACGGCAACTATTAATTTGTGACTAATGAAGGCAATTTCAACATAGTGGGGAGGGCAGACCCTATGGATTCCTAAGGGAGATGAAGAAAGAGAGACTGTGCATACAGACAACGCTTTCAGGGGCTTCGAAGGATCTGGGAAAGAGAGAGGATGGGAGGAGGCGAGGATGTTCCATGTAGATTATTATTATGTTCTCCCCTCATACTCATACATTAGGGCTCTAAGCATATTTATTCTTTATATATTAGCATGGGTAATTCCCCTTATTAAAACACACACACACACACACACACACACACACACACACACACACACAATGTCATCTTGCGGTATTCTAGATAATTCATCATTCCACCATCAATGAATGTGCTTCACTGGGCTGGCACAGAATCACCTACAAACATTTCATTACATATCAATTCAGCATGTTTGGACTGAGTATTTGGCCAAGGTCTCAGTGGACAGGTCGGTTCACTTTGCTTGGCCAGGATCCTGAATTCTCCCCATCCCCCGACCCCCAGTCCCCAGGCTTACAAATGCTTCATCATCAGCTGAAGAGAGCAAGGTGAAAGGAGAGATGATAGTTCAGCTTAAATCTATTCCATGATTGAAAAAACAATTCAAAACACATGCCCTACTCACAGAGGAGCAAATGCATTATCCAAGTATAACATTACTTTTACATAGAGGTCAAATTTTCTGCAGCGAACTAAATTACTTTCTTTACTCTATCTGGAAAGAAAAACATTTCCCTCTAGAACATCCTTCGAGCATGAGAAATTAAACCTGAAATATGAATCATCTGAGCGAAAAGTACAAGATATTCTGGGAGCTGCGTTTGGCCTTGTAACTATGTACATTTATAAGGAACTTCTTTTTATTATAAAATCAATGTAATAATATTACAGGAAGTTAAAAAACAGAAAAGAGAACCACCACTAATCTCATTAACATAGTTACTACCCTTTTTGAGTATTTATTTATTTCTTTTTATATGAACCCATATTTTTACATAATTGCAACCATACAGAATAAATAGTTTTATCTCTGTTTTTTCCCCACTTGATTCATAAGCATTATTTTCAGTTGCTTTGTAGTCTTTATAATTTTTCTTTTTAAAATTTATTTAATGATTGATTTTAGAGAAAGAGAGAGAAATGTCAATTTGTTGTTCCACTTAGTTGTGCATTCACACAACTAAGTTGTGGACTTAGTTGGTTGCTTCTTTTATGTGCCCTGACCAGAGATCAAATTCACAACCTTGGTGTATTGGGACTATGCTTTAACCAACTGAGCTACCTGGCCAGGGCTATAATTTTCCTTTTAAATGACTGCATAATATTTCATGGAGTGAATGTGCCATAAGTTAATTAAGCATTCCTCTACTGTAGGACATTTAGTTTGTTTCTAATTTATCACTATCATAAGTAAGTCTGTATTAAAAATGTTGTATGTTATGTTTTTTTTCTTATGTTTTGTATTATTTTCTTAGGATATATTTTTGAAAGTGAGATTTCTGAGTCAGAAAGTATGAACATTTAAGCTCTTCATATATAGTTTCATATTCTCTTTTAAAAGAGTTTACTACTTATGATGTAACCAACTAAGGTTTGCCAAGTGGGTGGGGGATCCAGGAGGCCAGAGCAGGGTCAAGTGGATTGGGTCTTCCCATGTGAAAGAGGTAGAAGGGCAATGCAAGTTCTGTCTGGGGATTTGCTCATGATAAAATCAGCGAAGCTGAAATTCTGCTGAGAACTTCAGGCCAGAGGTGGAATTCTAAGTAGGAGGAATAAAAGGAAATAAGAAGTGAAAAAAAGACCAAGAGCCTGATAGACACTTAAAGGGTTGAAGAAGCCCTGGGATGGGTGAAGCCAAAAGGGGTATAAAGGACAAGGCAATTTGAGACCACAGGTTGGAAGCCTGTGCTGGGTACAGGCCATGCATGTGTGGAGCTGACACATTTGGAGTGTTTCAGACGCACACAGTGACACCGGACTTGGCAATAATCATAACTTACTTAGTTTTCACTGTCTAGTGGACACTGTCTTAAGTTTCTCATGGACTCTGTTATTTAATCATTGTTAATACGTTGACAGGTGCTGTTATTGTTTTTACTTTTTAATCCTCACCTAAAGATATGTTTACTGATTTGAGAGAGAGGGGAAGGAACAGAGAGAGAAACATCGATGGGTTGCCTCTTGTACATTCCCTGACTGGGGATTGGCTCCACAACCTGGGTATGTGCCCTGACTGGGGATGGACCCCAGAACCTGGATATGTGCCCTGACTGGGGATGGACCCCAGAACCTGGATGTGTGCCCTGACTGGGGATGGACCCCACAGCCTGGGTGTGTGCCCTGACTGGGGATGGACCCCACAGCCTGGGTGTGTGCCCTGACTGGGGATGGACCCCACAGCCTGGGTGTGTGCCCTGACTGGGGATGGACCCCACAGCCTGGGTGTGTGCCCTGACTGGGGATGGACCCCACAACCTGGGTGTGTGCCCTGACTGGGGATGGACCCCACAACCTGGGTATGTGCACGCGAAGACACTCCCACCAAACTGAACCACCTGGTCAGGGATGAAGTGCTATGATCGCTCCCGTTTTCGGATAGTACGCCAAGGCTTAGGAGCAAGCAGACTCCCGGAGTGTCTGCTTCTATGAACATAGCGTGGGTACAAATATACCTCACTCTTCATTTAATTTATATTTCTCTGGTTTCTAGTCATGTTTAATATTTGAATAGGGCACTTTCAATAGGGAAATGGACAGTAGGGTCATTTATATATTTGATAAATGTCGTCGCAGACATGGAGGTGAGCATATTCTAAATTAGCATTGCGTCAGCACAGAGCTAAGCGAGGGCATTCAATTTCTAGATTCAATGATGCTTGCTTAAAGCCGAAGCTTCCTAGATTATGGCTATTATTTATTGTAAATATTCCATCATTAGAAATAAAAAGTACACAGTTATGGCTTATTGTTCCAGTGTGCTGGCCACATTGTACATAAAACAGATGTCTTCAAACGTAACCATGATGAATAAGGAGAAGTTGTCTTTGGAGCAGAGTTGGCTGAAGATGCAGTCAGGCGCCTCTGTGTGGGCTGTGGGTGTCCTGTCAGAGACACCACACCCAAGCACTTCAGTTTTCACTTTCATGGTCATGTTTTCCAACAAAAGTTCTGAAAAAGAGGATTCAGTGGCACAGATAGTCTTTGGTTTTGAAATGCAATATGAATTTTTTTTTTTCCTATCAAGAACTTTCCTTTATGAATCTATTGTGTTTACATTAACATCAAGAGGACTTCCAGATCAGCTTTTGCATGCGAATAGTTTGGAAGCTGTCACCCCTATTCTTACAACAAGAAAAAAAACATACAAATTGAAAAAATCAATGACTTTTCTTATTACTGAAATGAAGATGCAGAGAAAAAGACCACCCTGAGATCTAGAGACAGCTGCACCCAGAGAGACACAGCAGAGAGCTGTCTACCTGGAGTGTTAGTTGCTGGAGCCATAAATTGGTATGAACACTTTGGTGGTAATTTCAGCACATTGCTTGATGTGGACTAGCATCACAGTGAGGAGCTCTAGGGATTGCAGTCTTAGGCATCCCTTACAGTTTCATGGGTTGTAGCTCTAAGGACCTTACCAGGTTTTTATGAAGGATATCTGAGAAAGATCCCCTTGTAGTTCTGGCAGGAAACCATTGTAAAATACACTCACAGTCTTCTTCATAACAACTACCTCCTCTCCAGAGGTAAAGATTTTGCCAGGATGTCACGCCTGGGAGGAACGTATTTCTCCCACTCCAGTCTCCTCCAGCTTTCCTGTCTCACCTAAAGGATAAGACAGTTAATAGAGGTCAGGGCTTTAAGGAAGTAGACTGGAAATGCTACAGCCAGGGGAGGCCGGGTAGGGAAGAAAGTTATATTGCTGGAGAAATGCTTGTAAAGGTCACGACACTGTGTCATAGGCCTGCTAAAATATTGAGATTTAATCAGAAGATTATAGGACACCCCCCCCCCCCACTTGACAATCACACCAAGAGGGTTTAGTACAGTAACAGCAGATTACTGCTGAGAGAGCTGCAAGGCACACACTTTCTCTGGGGAGGAGTAGTTAGGGAAACCTAAAGTCAAGAGGGGAGACAAAAACAAGTGGGAAGCCTCTGGCACCGACAGCTACAGCAAACATTAAGTATAACCTGACTCCTACCAGTGACCATAAATCTTCACACTAAAGGCCTATGTACCCCTGGTTTTATTACCTGATACAGCATATGTCTGTCTTTCAATATAAAATTACAAGGCACAATAAAAGGCAAAACAAAACACACTTTGAAGAGAAATACCATCCTTAGAACCAGACTCAAATATGACACAGATTTTGGAATGATCAGACAGGGAATTTAAAACAACTGTGATCAATATGCTAAGAGCTCTAATATAAAAAGTAGACAACATGCAAGAACAGATGAGTAATGTAAGCAGAGAGTTGGAAACTCTAAGAAAGAATCAAAAGGTAATTCTAGACAACAAAAAAGCTGCAATAGAGAGGAAGAATGCCTTTGATGGGCTCATCAGTGGGCTAAAAACTGCTAAAGAGCCAGTGAACTTAAACATAGGTGTTATTTTCCCCCCTCAAATTGAAATGTAAAGAGAAGAAAGCATGAGAAAAAAAACCCAAACAAACAGAATAGAACACCCAAGGACTGAGGGACAGTTTCAAAAGGCATAGCATATGCGTAATGGTGAGAAAGAGAAGAAAGGTGAATGGAACAGAATAAATATTGAAGTAGTGGCTGAGAACATTTCATTAGGAAAACGACAGACTATAAACTACAGACCCAGGAAGCTCAGAGAGCACCAAGCAGGTTAAATGACCAACCAAACAAACAAATAAATAAACAAAAACTAACTCTCACCCAGCCATATTATACTCAAACTGTAGATAATGAAAGACAGAGAAAATCTTGAAAGAAGCTGATGGTGTAATGTGCAAAAACCTTATTTTCTTTAATCTGGTCTTTTCTTTTGACTTTTTCCCCTTGACTTAACCTGGCCTCACCCAACGCCCTGACTCACCCATCTCCCTCTCCCTTGCCTAATCATTCAGTCCTCAGGATAGTGAGGCTCTGGTCAGCATCCAGTAGTCTTAGGAACAAGGTCCTTGGTCTATTGACTACAGAAGCAGAGTTTTCAGTCAAACTAAAGATAACATCTTGGCCTCAGTTGTATTTTAGCTCCAGACCCAGGAAAGTGTAAGGATCCCACTGAACTATTCCTTGAGAATCAGACAGAAGAACTCCATGGATGACATCAGGACCAGATGCAATGGTTGACTTCCTCCTACCTTAGCACCAACCAATCAGTAGAGACCATGACCCTAATTCCTTTAGTTACCATGATCAATGATTTTTCCTATATAATCCATCCTCTGGAAACCATCCGGGAGCTAGGTCTTTGAGCATTAGCTTATCTGTGACTCGGCGTGGTGCCATCTTAACTAATTTATTCTTACTTTCTTGGCTGCAAACTCCTGTGTGTGTCTCAGTGGGCTTTGGTTTGTTCAGGCAAACAGACCCCTTCAGCCCAGGAACAGTGGGTGAACAGTGGTGGTGGGAAATCATGTACTTACAGAGCAATAAGGGTAAGAATGACGCTCGGTTTCTAATCAGAAACATGCAAACAAGAAGAGAGTGGAATAAAATATTTAAAGTGTTGACCAAAAATCTCCAATCTAGAATTCTATAGCCAGTAAAATATTCCTTCAAAAGTGGAGGAGAAAGACTGACTTTCTCAGAACAACAAAAATTGAAATTCTTCATCACCAAACTGGCCCTGCAACAAAATGTTAAAAAAAAAATCTTCCGGCAGAAGGATATGATTTAGGTTAGCAAGTTGGATCTACATAAAGAAAGGAAGAGCATTTGCAAAAGAATAAAGATAAAATAAAATAATTTGTTTTCTTCTTTTTAATTGGTCTAAAAGATAATAGTCGAGGCAATGATAGTACTAACGTGTTGGGTGAGTGTTGGATAGTTGAATGACAGCAGTGTCTTAAAGGGCTGAAGAGGGGAATTTCAAATACTTCGTTATCAGACACAAAGAGGTATGGTGTTATTTGAGAGTACACTTAGATTATTATTATTTTAAAAATGTATCTTTATTGATTTCAGAGAGAGGAAAGGAGAGGGAGAGGGAGAGAGATAGAAACATCAATGATGAGAGAGTCATTGATTGGCTGCCTCCTGCGTGCCCCCGACTGGGGATGGAGCCCGCAACTAGGGCATGTGTCCTGACCGGGAATCGAACCTCAATCTCCTGGATCCTAGGCTGACGCTCAACTGCTGAGCCACGCCTCGCTGGGCAAGTGTATTTAGATTAGTTAAATCTGTTCATTGTATACTTTAGGGCAACCACTAAAAATTTAGAAAGAAGTATAATTGATACACAGAGAGAAGATAAAATTGAGTCACATGAAATTCCAATTAACACCATGGAAAGCAGGAAAAGAGCAGTACAAAAGAAAAAGAACAATTGCAGCCAACCGATAACAGTTACAAAGATAGTAGGCATTAATCCAAATAATCACTTTATTTTATTTTAGTGTTATCAATCCAATTTATTGATTATGTCCTCAGTGAGGTGGAGGGAGGAAGGGCCACACCCTCCCGTTGCAGACCCTCTGATCATCTTGATAGCTTTTGCTGTCTCTGGTTCCCTCAGCTCTGCCTTGGTTTCTCTTCTGTCCCATGTGCCCTGAAACGAACACCCAAGGGGAGGCTGGAAATCCTCAGGAAGTTTCTCAGCTCCCCCCAATGCACAGCCAGGAACAGAGAGGTCATGAGGATCAGGACGAGCAGGTAAGCTGGAGCAGGTAAGTAGGCCAGACCAGAGTCCTTCACCGCAGAGGAGGGAACCACACTGTGGAGGGAAATAAACAGAGGGGCCCAGGGCAGCAGTCCAGGCCCCCAGGGGCACACTGACTGTAGGAGCAGCAGGTGGGTGGGAGCCCAGCACATAGGTTCCAGGCCCCTCGCCTGCCTCAGCCACTGAGGAAAAGATGCTTGTAGGCCTTGTTCATCTGCTCCAAGAAGACGAAGGTGAGGACAGTTGCAGAGCCCAAGCAGGCACAGTTTGGTGTAAAGCCCTCCCACGGGCTGAAGATGCCCTCCCAGCGACGACCTTCCCAGCACATCAGCCTGTTTCTGCATTCTGGCTTCCCATCAATCATTCGCATGTTCTGGGTCCAGGTCTTGGCAATGTCCACCGGCATGGGGGCAGCAGTAGTGACCAGGCCACTAATCATGCTGGCACAGAAGTGGCACAGAAGTGGCACAGAGAAGTAGCCTGAATCCAGTAAGAACTGCTACGATTGGGGCTAAGAGGTGAGCTGGCAGCATTGACAATGCCAGCCCGAGCCAAGGTAGGGATGCTGCCCTGGGTGGGCAGTGGGGGGGGGGGGGGGTCAGAAATGCCTGCGACCTGACTCCACATCCCCCAAGCCTCCAGCCCCTTCACTCACCCTCCATAGTGTGAGGGCCCCCCCCTTCAGGGCAACCTGAGTCAGGGCATTAAACATGTTTTTGTAGCCATGGCGCTGGTCAGCTGGGAGCTGGCCATCAGTGGTCATGCGGATAAGAGTCACCTGAGCTGGTGTTCCCAGAAAGGCCAGCTACATCTGCAGTCATGCCAATCAGGGGCTTCGGCAGAAAGCCAGGGATGCACCATCAGCCCCAGTCGAGCATTCAAGTAGCACAGTACAGATGCCAAGGCGAGTGGTGGTGGAAGTGGCCTGGCACAGTAAGTGAGCTGACAGCCAGTCTAAGTGCCCCTCAGCCCTTCTGCCTCAAGGATGGTGGTAAGGGATGGAGTTCTCGTGTCTTGGCTCCTTCCTTGCTCAACTGCATCCAGTTCTTCACCAGGGCCAGGGCTTGCACAAAAAGTGTAGCTCCCATCCTGGCCAGGCCCCAAACAGGAACTTGACAGACTTAGGGGAGGTACAGGGTTTCCATCCATCCCGCCTCCAGGGACTTGCCATGGCTGCCATCACTACTCGATGGCCCTTGACACCCCCAAACAATCATTTTAAATTGGATTGTCTCAATACATCTATCAAAACAGGAATGGGGAGTGTATTAAAAAAAAGACCCAATTGTATGTTGTCAACAAGTGATCCATTTTATTATTATTATTATTTCAAGGGAGAGGGAGAGAGATAGGAACATCAATGATGAGAGAGAATCATCAATTGGCTGCCTCCTGCATGCCCCCTACTGGGGACCCAGCTGAAACTGAGCCTGCAACTCGGACATGTGCCCTGACCAGAAATACAACGGTGACCTCCTGGTTCACAGGTCGATGCTCAACCACTGAGCAACACCAGCTGGCCAACAAGTAATTCACTTTAAAAACAAAGACTTAGCTTAAAGATGGAAAGATGAAGATTAATATTGAAAGACTCTTGTGAACATGTTTGTGGGGCGGGGTGGTGGTGGGGTGCATGTTAGGAGGTCTGGATTCTTTAAAAGTCTTGTCAAGGGTGGGTATGGGCAGGGACCAGAGGGTAGTATATCTTCGCAGAGCTATCTTTCCTTACCAGTGTTGCTTAAGTAGATGCTTTCAGGTGTGGGCCCTGGGCCAGCAGCATCAGCATCACCTGGGAACTTGTTAGAGATGCAGTTTCTTGGGCTCCAACACAGGCCTACGAAGACAGGATCTCTGGGGGTGGGGCCCAGCTGTCTGCATGTAACATGCCTTCCAGGTGTTTTAGACGCACACTCAAGTTTGAGAACCTTTGCTGTAGAGGATGTTTATGTGAGTTTGGTCATGGATCACATTTGGGCATTTTCAAGAATAGGCACTTATCCTTAGACATATGTACCCTTGTACTGCTGACTGTGTAGGGATGCATTTATTTTTCTAGTCAAACTATCCCCTAGGGGGCCTGGATGTGTCACTGTAAATCTCTTAAATCTCAGTTCTCAGGGGTGGTCCAAGACAAGAAGCGTCAGTATTCCCTTGGGCTTATACAGAATGCAGGATCTTTGGCCTCAGCCCACATCTACTGAGTCAGAATCTACATTTTTAACAGATCTCCTGAGCGTGTTTAGTGAAAATTAATTGAGCAATTGGGTAAAGGAAGTACTCAATAAGGAAAACAAGCATTGAAAATTGAGTAAAATAAATAAAAATACCCATTTTTGTTTGTTTGGTTTTAAAAAAATATATATTTTATTGATTTCAGAGAGAGGGAGGGAGAGGGAGAGAGAGAGAGAGAAACATCAGTGATGAGAGAGTCATTGATAGGCTGCCTCCTGCATGACCCCCAGTGGGGATCGAGCCCACAACCTGGGCATGTGCCCTGATAGGGAACTGAACCTCGATCTCCTGGATCATGGGTTGATGCTCAACCACTGAGCCATGCTGGCAGGGCCCATTTTTCTTTTTTTTCTTTTTTATCAAGTGGGTCCTAGACTGGGGCAGATCATCCCTGGTCAGATCTGGAGGGACTATGGTGCCTTGTGGGAAAGAAAGCCACCTATAGGGAGAAGGAATCACGGAGCAGTTTTGAACTACCCAGAGCCAATGGGAAGTGGTGGTAGGACTTCAAAGTGTTTGCCATTCCAGCCTGTGTCCAAGTCCTTACTGTCTGGGTTTCACAGATGTCAGAGTCCCTTGGAGAACAGCTGTGCAGTACATAAAATCTGACAGGGTTGTTTCTCTTAGACCTAGGGCATGAGCCACACAGCATGGACACTCCTGAAACAGTTCGTGAGACGGAGGGAGAGGGACCACTGTGCAGCGTTGATATCCTGGGGGTTCCAGGAGTTCAACTGCAGCGTGAGAGAGGGCACCTGGAAGGATATAATAACAGCGCTCAGATAGGGCAGACCTGCTCATAAATATACCCTTGACTCCATGAAAGCTCAAAGTGCCCTGTGGGGGCATGACCCAGTGAAAAATGAGTTATTTTTGCTAATGTCACCCCATGAACTCCCACAGGCTGTGAAGGGCTGGGCAAAGTCCTATTACTCTTCAAGAACAGTTTTGTGTCCTGTCTCGTTCTGATCATCCCTTCGGCCAGGCCTTTGGTTAGCCTGCAGGACAGCCACAACCCCTGTAAGAAAACACCTAGGGCGCAGTATTATTAGGGCAGCCTTCTTTGCTCTGTGGTTTGGTCTGGTTTTTCTGCTTGATTTTCTTTATCTTTGGAAATAGGAATTTTATTAATATCTCCTTGAAATAGATAATGGGGGCCAGGGTATTTGTTAACTTCTTTGTGCCACAGAGGTTTTACCCTCCTTGAATAATAGACTTTGAATTTAGTTGAACTCTGACTATGCGGGCTCTCGGTTTTTATCTCATACTCCACACGCTCCCCCTAAGAACACTCGCTGTATTTGCCTTTCGGGGCTCCGATTGTGTGCTTTATTTCCTCTGTGGAAAGACCCAGGTAGAGTGTAAATTACAGTTAATTGATAGAGGCCAAGGAAGAAGACAGGGAAATTTAATTAGTTTCCCTGCAAAGTAATGTGTATTAATCTGACTTTCCACACTAGAGACCGACATATCTTAAGGTGCATGAGAACCGTTCTGCTTAAATCCACAGAGTGGGAGTCATTCTGTCGGCTTAGTTTCTGTCTAGACAGAGAAGAGAATAAAATCCCTTTTAAATTACAAAATTGTTCTGTGATTAGATGTATGGCTGTCTCCTGAGGCACCCGCAGAACTTTCCTAAATAGTTAACGCCTGCTAGCACTTGATGACTCAGGAGGCGTGGAGCAGACGCTGTTGGTGTGCCAGGCTAGGTGCCCTCAGCCGCCTCCCCTGCCAGCTGCGGTGTGGTGGGAGCTCTCATGCAGACCACCTCTCACCGCAAATGCTCCTGGGTCTCAGCTTTGCCCCAGGGATTTCTCCAGCATGCAAGGAGTGTGCTCAGCCCATATGCCCAGGCCTGGAAGTGAGAGGGGTTGGTGTCCCTGCAGTAACCAACGCCACTGTGAGCAGGAGTTGGTGGATAAGGGCCCCAACCCTAGGTTTTGGGCCACAACTCTGTTTCATTTCTGCATGGCTCCCCTGGCAGGACTGAGCCTCCCACGCACAGCAGCGATCAGCTCAATCAAGCACCAGTTATTGGGCCTGCTCCCTTCCCTGTCTCTCCTTTTCTCTCTGGCTCCCTGGAATCACCTCCCAAGTAAACTGCTTGAGCCCATCTCTGTCTTAGTCCCTGCTTTTGGGGAACTCAAACTAAGAAGAGCTAATTAATTTGGAGGGTTCTGTAGGCGGATCTTTAATATAAGCTTACATTTAACTGGCATTTGTCCACGATCATTCATTCAACAAATACCTTTGAGAGCCTACCGTGTGCCAGGCAAGGATTTAGCTATTGAAGGAACCAGTATCCGCCCGTGTGATTGCTCCATACACCTCTTTTAAACCCACAACAACCACGTGGGTTAGATGTTATTTTTATCCCCATATCATGTGTAATAATGTGGATTCCCAGTTCTTTGGGGGATATAAACATAAAACAGTTTAATCTTTCTAAATACTGCTAAATTTTCTCTGTGGATAGGTGTGGCCCAGATTTCCTCCCAATTTTATACATTTTAAGCCACTTATGATTAGACAAATTCATTGCAGTTTTATGACTCACTCCAATGCATTTTAAAACTTTAACCTTGAAATCAATTCTCTAGTTTCCACGTCTCTCCCATGGCGGCACGTTGGCATCACTGCAGAGCGTTATAAATCCGGACGCTTAGGCCCTGGTGCCAGAGAAGCTGATGCCACTGGCTGGGGTGGGACCAGGGTTTCAAAGCCTCCTGGGGATTCTAACGTGCAGCCCGCCAGACAGGGGCACAGTGGGAACGGCCTGTCCCTCTCCCGCCCTCCACCGTTCCCTTTCCTCTGCTCGCCAATTTGGTGCTCGAGCCCATGTCTGCTGTTCCCCCAGCAGTCCCGGTGGCCAGGCAGACCCCAAGGCACATGATCTAAATCCCTCCTTCCTGCGTACCCCTCATCTGCAAACGTGAGGGGGGATTCTCTTGGGGCCTCCTTCCCTTGGCTTCAGGAAATGGCGTTGGTAGTGCCTCCCTCCCCTGCTGGTTAAGGAAGGACGTCTCCCCACAAGAATTCTTTTGCTCCTGGGGGTGGGAGAGCGGGTGCTGGTGGCTGCGGAAGGGCAGTGGTAGCTGAGATGCCCACCCCCAAACCCTGAAATGGTTACTGCTGGCAACTTTCAAATGTGCTGCATAGGACACTTATTCCCTTTTGATCTTGGCCATGGGCTTTGGTTGCAAATTCTAGAACCTTCCACAAAGCCCCTCATTCTATCCCGTCACATCCAGGCGAGGCACAGAGAGCAGAATGGGCAGGCCCAGGTTGAGGTTACCATCAAGGTCATGCTCTGAGTAGCAGAACTGAAACCTGAGCTGGCTTCTCTCCCTGTGCCCCGCCCCCCACAAGGGTGTGGAGGTCCTGGGGTGAGTGAGAGGGAGGGGAAGCTGGTGTTCCTTCTTGAATATTAACTTTTGAGGAAAAGTGACTGTTTTTATACTTTCTGCTTGTGGTGGTTTCTCTGAATTTCATGGTCTGTGTGGGTTAACCTTGATCGTGTTTACTCGTTTCTGCCCCTACCGTAAGAAAGTTCCAGAAGCCAGAATTTGTAGCATGCAGTTGAGCACCTCCCCCAGTGCTGGGAAATGCCAACTCGTGGGCCCTTCTCCTGTTCCCGGGTGGACATAAACCCCCCGTGAGACTCGTGTGAGGTGTGGGGGGAGCAGTTTGTGGCTGTGGCCATCAACTTAGATGATGCTGTTGGAGGAGGTCACTGAGAGAACGTGACCCATGACTGGCCTGAGCAATCAGAGGCTACTGTGAGCCCCTCCCGGTCCTTGCAAAGTGCATTCCAGGTGCCTTCCCTGAGCGAGAAGCTGCCACAAGGACGCAGCCATGAGGGAGTAAGGTGCTGTTCTGTCCCTCTGGACTGTGCACTGACCAGACCCCGTGAGGCCTCTGTCAAAACTAAGATTCTGGCGGACAAATGTGGGGATCTACTTGTCTTGCGAAGGCAAGCCCCATAAACAAGTTCCCTTGATAGGCAAGGAACTGGGGTGGCCCGCCTCTCGTCTCTCCTTGCCCTCCCTGTTTCAGATTCCACCCGGGAGACTCCCAGGGGGGGAACTAACAATTGGCGAGCCACCCAGGAGGCAGAAGAAATGGGTCTTGGGAAAGAGGGATCTGCAAGAGAAATCCCGAGTGACCACTGACCTGGGTGCTGGATGCTCGGGGACCACCCCATGACCACGGGATGCTCCGAGAGCGCCGGCCGGCCTGAGGCGCCTGCCTGAGGAAGGGCCCGAATGGCTGCGCGGGGGCCTGGCCCCCACTGGGCAGCTCTGCTCAACCCGATGCCCAGCTGAAGGCTGAAGCCAGGGAATCGGGAGAAGGGCTGAGGCTAAAAAGCACATTGGGCTGTTCGCTCCTCTGCTACCTCGGGGCTGGCAGACGAGATGGGAGAGCAGGATGGTGAGTCGGAGACTTTGGGGCGCCACTTGGCAAAGCTAGGAGGGTCCAAGCTGCTGCGGGAGAGGCCTGGGAGCTCATCACAAAGACTCCTTCTTTGGCCTCTCCTTGCCTTCTCCATGCGGGGGCCAGTTTCAGATTTCACTGAGGGCCTCCCAGGGTTGCGAACCAACAGATACAGAGATAAGAGTGAACTAAAGGTGTCAGGTCCAAGGATAGTCCTTTACGGTGAAGTTTCGTTTTGAAGAGTTTCTGATATTAATTTATAACAAATGTAAGGTATATTCATATATATCTTTGCAACCGAGAAAGGGAAGGTGGTGAAGAGAGAGGGCAGACACAGTACTCCTAAACTCATTTTAATCAGCTTAAAAATACATGATCATATTATGGGGAGTGGCAGGTTTTCCTGTCACTTTGCCTCAGTTGAGAATGGAAAATATCTTTAATTCCCCAGTCAGCTGCGTTAGCAGTGGCTGCCTGGAGAGCTGCGTGGGGAAGGATTCTGAGGCCATCAGCAGGTATAACAGGAGGGTAATTAATTCATATCAGATTAATTATCGAAACCAGTCGTGGGTTTGGGAGGGGAAGGCACTGCTCTTCTAAACTGCATTTGCCACCCTCGGTCCAGTTTCATGTTAGCTGCACTCACTAGATGAGGCAACCGGGAAGACTTCGGATGTTTTATTTTGCTAGGCGTTATTATTCAGGTTTTTGGTTGCAAACGATGGGAACTTAAGCAGAAAACAAAGTGTACTGTAGGATATTAGATAGCTCACTGACTCTCCAGGAAGACTGGGGAGCCTAGCTCAGAAAATGGGCAGCAACCAGCATAAGCTAGGCAGGCAACCCTGGTGCCGCTGGGTGCTCACCCTGCCTCCAGCACCCGCACTGCTCTGGGACTTCCCGCAATACTCTTGGATTTATGAACAGTTTAAAAAAATCTTATTATGAAAATTTTCAAGCATACACAACAAAAAGTGTAATGAAGCTCCATGCATCCATTTCCAGTTTCCCTGATTATTACAATTCTAACAGTCTTATGTAATCTATCCCCAACTTAAAATTAATTTTTTTTTTTTTTTTGCTGCAGGATTTTGAGGCAATTCCAAATATCATAAGTAACTTGTAAATATTTTGTATTTTTCACTATTGACTTAAAAAAAACTTACCCATAACACTATTAGCCTAATTTGAGATACGATCTTTCCTGTAAACTAAATATTTGCAGGATTCTAGTTGTTGGTCAGTCCTTTTGATTACTTCCTCAAGGTTCATCATCACATGCCTGCACTCTCAGCGCCAGGGAGCTGGGGAGGGAATGCCTGTCCCTTTGGCACCCGTGATGGGAGATGATGCATCGTGGGGATTGGGACATGCTCACACAACCATCAGATGAGTAGTCGCTTGTTAAAAGTGCCAGTTTTATTTCCTAATTTTCTTTGACTTATAGCCTAGCATTTTTCTATAACTTCATAAAAATACTTTGGTAGTCATTAAGCTTTGATTTAAAGTGATATAGTTTCCACCTGGATGGAAGACTATTTTCTTCTTGGGAGGTTTATTAGCAATTACATATGTAAATCTATGCACACTTTCTTTTGATACATTCTCTTGGGAAAAATTACACCAAGAAATTATTAATGTACATGAAAACAACAGTTAAAATTCCCAGAGGGTGATTGAGACATTGAATATTTTTACATATTTTAAGCCATCCACCAATATCACTTGAGGGTGGCAGGGTTGAGAAAAGAATGTTAAAGTGATAATTTGCTGTGTTGCAATGTTTTAAAAATTTGATCGATGAATCTGTTTATATTATAGCAGCAGAAGAATTAAGGTTATAGACTATAGAGTTTCCAGGAGTGAGATGGAGATAACCCCAGGCTCTTGGCTTTACCTGGTAAGATCCTCACTTAATGCAAATTTATAACATTGCCTTGTATGAGAAGTGGGATGTATAATTTTCCTTTATCTTCTTGTTTTGAATCAAATGTTCACCTTCATTTTCACTTCTTATTGTCTTTCATTGTTTTTAATCTTCATCATCATCACCAGAGAACATGAGCGACAATCATAATCTAATTTCTAACATCAGGCATCACTGGGGACCAAAACTGTCAAAATAAATTAATTCAACAAATATCTATTGATTGATATTGATATAACCATCATGGAGATAAAGGACATAGCAAGTACTTCATCCTCAAGGGGACCAGGGACGATACCATGCGAACATGTAAGATTAAGGCATTGAGAAGAGCGAAAGTAAAAACCTCTTAGGGCTGAGGGAGGGGAAAGAATAAAATTCCTTTTTTCCTGGAGACATCAAGGAAGGCCCTTTGGAGAAGAGGCATTCGAGCTGGACTTTTGATGGAGTTTAAGGACAGTTTATGTGGAGAAAGCACATTCAGGAAAGTACAGGCAGGCACTAGGAATAGCCGACCTTAACTGGTGCATGTGAGCGTGTGTGTGAGTGTGTATGTGTATGACTGTGTGTGTGAGTGTGTGTCTGTGTGGGTGTGGGTGTGTATGATGAGTGTGTGAGTGTGTGTGTGTGAGTGTGTGAAGAAAGAAAACAATGTCCCCCAGTGAGATTCTGGCAGAAAACAAGAAAAGGCTACAAGAGACTAGTGATTCAAAGGTAAGTAAGAAAACCCATACAGGGAAACAGTCACTGTCACACAGCATCTTCCTGGCTGGCAGAGCCCTGGTGGAGGTGCCCGGCTCTCCCTGGCCCCAGACTCAAGGCAGCAGTCACGTGGGCCTGCTGTGGGGAGGGGGTGCCCCTCCGGACCCGCCCTCACAGGCTCCTGGGGACCTCCCCCGGGCCTGCTCCCCAGCTGCGCCTTCCTGGCCTGCCCTGCAGGCGCAGGCGGGAGGAGGCCTTAAAGCAGAGCCGAGGCAGGGGCTTTGCAGGGGTCTTGCTTGCAGTCTGCGCTCAAGCAGCTGCCGCAGGGCCGAGAGCTCAGCACCAGATGCCCTGCCACGCCGTGTGGGGCCAGAGGGCACCCTGCCTGGGTTCGGATGTTGGCTCCAGAGCTCAGAATCTGTGTGACTTCAGGCAAGCTGCCTGTTCTCCCTTTCTCAGTGTTGCCTCATCTGTAAGTGGGTGGTAACCATCCTGTCTTCTCAGAGCTATTATGTGTAAGTTAATAGGTATTAAGTGCTTGGAATGGTTGATGCCTTCTGAGTTTTAGCTTTTACTGGTGTGACAAGGCATGTGGAGGGAGCCCTGCATGGGGAAGGGGTGTGGGGGCTGACTTGGGAACTGCTTTGAGACCAAGGCCAGGAGCCTGAGGCAAGAGCCCCACTGGCTGGAAGACCTGGGCTTGGCCTGGAGAAGGGTCTTCGTCTCTGACCGCGAGGTTGCTTTGAGGCGATCGGGAGTGACGTTTGCCCTTCACAGGGGCCGCAGGGCCCTGGTGTCGGCTCTGTGGTGACTAAGGCAAGCCTAGCGGAGGCCTGCGGTGTGTACCAGTGTGCCTGTGCCTGCATAAACCTGGGAAATGACATGCGACGGAATCAGCGGAATGTGTAACCCCCGCTGGTGACAGGCGGGGCATATAGAGGTGGCTCCTGAGACTCATCCCTGGGCCAGAAGCTTCCGTTCTAAGGCAGTTCACACGAGCAGTGAGGGATTACAGGGCACAAACGCGCGCACAGGGAGATATGCTTGTTAAACTTAAAAGACCAAGACCGTGGTTAAAGGAGTAAGAAGTGAAAATCCAGGCGACTGTAAATCTTTGAGTTTTCGTGCATCTTGAAGCATTGCCTTAGTCAACACAAAGCTTTGCTGTTTGGAAAAAGTTTTGCAGAGCAGAAAATGTAAAAGTGAGATCACCCCAGTGAGAGTCATTGCCCTGGAACCTGCAGGCTACACCTAAGCTTGCTGGCCTGACGGAGCTCGACCAGGACAAATTAGCCCAGGATGAATTAACCTCCGCGGCACCTCGGGGCCAGGTCTGAGTGTCCCCAGAAGAAGCCAGCCTGGGGTTCAATGGAAGGACGAGGAACGGGGCGAAGACATGGGAAAGCGCCTGAGGCGAGCCTTTGGCATTCATATACTCTAGGGCAGACTTCCCTGCCCAGGGCGGGAGGAAGGTCCTCATCAGTTCTGTCCAGTCACCACAGGCTTTTAAAATTTTTTTTATTGATTTTAGAGAGAGAGAGAGGAACATGGATTTGTTGTTCCACTTATTTATGCATTCATTGGTTGATTCTTTTATGTGCCCTGACGGGGGATTGAACCTGCAACGCTGAATTATCAGGATGACACTCTAATCAACTGAGCTACCCGGCCAGGGCCAAGCACAGGCTTCTTCAGCTGCTCTCACCCCCATCTCTTTCCCCTGAAACCCTCAATTAGAAGATGCCTCCTCTGAAGTGCTCTTCGCGGAGCGTTGACGTGAAACCGGGGATGGAAGGTTGGCTTCTGCATATGCCTTAGAGACCACCTTGTCTGGTGGTTGCTGTTTTTTCTTCTTCAAGAGAATAACAAATTTTGGAAAAATTGCTGAGTGCTACTGCATATTTTGCATTCTCGTTAGGGTGTTTCTATGTAGTAATGTCTACCCACTAATGTTAACCTGAGAAGCTTTCATAGAATCCAGCCCACTCATTATAGAAGAAAAACACTGAGTTCCCCAGATGGGGAGCAGTTGGCCCACAGGTTCCCAGCTCAACCTGTCTGCGGCCGAGGCGAGACAGAGACCCAGGTCCTCCAAGCTCTCTGTCTTATGTCCTTTCCACCACACTAAGCCCAGCACGTTGTTTACATATTATAATTTCCTGAATTTCCCCCTGCCTCTGTCTGTTTGGAAAGCACCGAAGATTAAAGGTCTCATTCTGTGCACTCTGGCATCTCCTGGGACGTTGGTAGCCTTGGAAGGATATGAACGTATCTAGCAGCCCTGTTTTAAGTTCTTGATATTTCCAAATGTCTCCAGTAATGAGCATTTGTTTGAAGAGAAAAGCTTAAAACAGGGCAGAGTATCTTCCTCTCCATCAGGGAAATGCCAGCAGCGCCGAGCCTTCTTAGCCTCTGACATTTCCCAGAGAACCTGCAAAGCACTCACAGGGATTCAGAAATAGTGCAGGACCTCGCACACTCTGTAGAACCAGGTTTCCCAAAATGTGCTATACTTATCAATGGTATGTGAGGTGCTTTTAAGGAGTATAAAGATTAGACCTTATATTTCTATAGTATAAATGAGTAGGTATTTATTTTAATGAATGTAACAAATATATAATAAAAATATAATCAGTATAATAAACCTATAACATTTTATTGCTTGGAAAGGAGTTAAGAAGAAAAGCAAGTTGCTTTAAAGAAAAATATTAAATAATAATATAACTGGTGCCTAAATTTGTCAAAAATTGGAACAGTGATCTTCAACATTATACACACAGTTGCAGTTTGGGAAATACTCACCAAGGCCACCTGTCACATGTATAAATCGAGCAATTGTGACAGTCCACAGAACTTGAGAGCACAACAGTGGGACTCAGTCTGTAACTGTAAATGAATTTTTCATTCCTGGAAATGGAGAGGAACTTAATCTCGGCCCTTTCACAAGTAGGAAGCCTGATCCAGGAGGGTTCAGGATTCTTCTCTCAGTCCCACTGTGGCCCTCATCCTGCCGGCTTCACCCTGACGGGGTCACTTTGGGGATGACTACGGGTTGGAGGGGAGGAGTGCAGGCTTCCTCTTAGCCTTCTGAGTTTCTCCCCCAGGGCTGTCTACACTGCTTGCTCAGCCCTGTCTGCTGCAGGTGGATCACTCGGTCCCGCCTGTGGTGCAGGCGGTCTGTGCTGTGAGCTGTGCTGCGACCTGGGTGTGCAGCGCTTCCCCTCCCGCCTCCGTGAGTGCACACCTGTGCGCACACACACACACACACACACACACACACACACACACACACACCCTCACCTCCAGTGAGCATTCACACACACACCTCGGATACAGGTTATTTGCTTTCCTGAAAGGACCCTTCGGGCCTCCTGGGTCTTTCCCAAGTCAATTCACTCCGCTGGACCCTGGGTGGGCCTGGGCCGTCTTTGCCCCTCCGGCCCGGCTGCGCCTTTCTGCTCTCTCTCTTCTCTTCTCAGGCCTTCCCAGTACCGGGTGCACCTGGGGGCTGCCCTCAGTGGAACTCCCTCTAGCACACAGTGCCAGGCTCCCCCAGTGGGGCGGGTGGGTGCACAGGGGTCAAGTTCACACTCTCCGCCCCTTTCCCACCTGCTTTAGATCCCTTCTTTCCTCTACCTGGCCCCCTTGGTGACCTCATCCAGTCTCACGGGGATCGACAACGAACAGGGAAGAAATGGTACCTGCCCTCAAGGAGCTTACATTCCACTTGGGGTTAGAAATTCAAATGGCAAGATAATACTCGTGTAATATATGTGTTTATAAAAGAAGGGAAACAGGCTGAGAGATTAAAAGTAATGCTATAATGAACATTTTTTGCTCAAAGATTTGCTCACTCCATATTATTATAGATTCTTAAAAGTGAAAGTTTCAGGAAAATGTGATCAATTTGCAGCTTTTGGATACATATTTTTCAGGTGTGTTAAGTGGAGATAATGCAGAGAAGTTTAGGATGCTTGGGGGGCTAGGAATTGAAGAAGGAAATTGTCATTAAAAAGTAACAGTGTATATCAGCCGGGGTCCAATCAGGTGACAGAAGCTATACAGTAATTTGAACAGGGAAATTTTAATACTGTGTAAAGAATTAACTATGTCATGGCGTTACCCACTAAGGTGTAAAAGAAGACTGTAAAGAACACAGAAATGACAGATAAAGGGAGCAGGCACCACCTCCACCTCTAGGGCTGTGAAAGAGCCAACAAAGGAATGAGTCTTAAAGAGGCCTTCCCGCAGGACAGAGATCTAGATCTCCGCGGTGAAGGCAGGGATGTGGCCTTCACATCACAGGGCGGCGATGTCGGCCGAGGTGCTGCACCGGCAGGACTCCCGGGGACTCTACCCTCTAGGGGGCTGGGGGAGTTGTCCTCAGGGCTGGGCCTTACACAGAACTCTCTGGGGAGCTACCAGTGAGATTGGTGCTGCTGACACTCCTGGGGGTGGGGGTGGGGAATGTGAGTGCCCCTGGTGTCCCTGCAATGCTAGGTGCTGCCCAGAGGAGCGAGTGGAGAAGACGACACCAGAACCAGGAGAGTCCCTTCCTGCTCTAGGCAACCCCGCCCCAGTGCCTTCTACCAACATAGTTCAACTGTGCCAGTTGCCAAGGAGAATATGTTTAGACTTCATTGGTGGCAAATGAAGAGTGGATTTGAAACTGAGAGGCAACTACACTAACTCCTGCTCCCTCTTTGGCTGAAGGTCGCTTCTGGGCATTATTTCACCAGCACTTTTGGCCATAGCCTGTAAGGGCTGATTATACTCCCATGGCCAGAGAAAGCCCTCCATTCACCCGCCTGCTATAAGAAGCGCTGTGTCCTGAATGATGGGTGCCCTGGGGATGTGGGTGCAGCACCCAGGGCATCCGCAGCGGGTGCTTATCACATACAGTACACATTTGCTCGTCGGTTATATATTGTCTGTGCCCCATATTAGAATGTGTGCTTTACGGGGCAGGAGTTTTGTCTGGTTCACAGGCTGCAGCCAGAACAATGTGGAGCACACAGTGTGGGCTCGGCCATCTTCGTGAACTAATGAGTGGCTTTCTCATGGATCTCAGGGAAAGGATGTGAGCATCGACGGCCTTGGTGCACCTTGAGCATTAGTTCATGGGCTCCAGAGGTCTCCCTCCCCAACCTTGAGCTGGTGAGTACAGAGACTTGCAGAGCTGCCCCCACACTCCCTTTCAGTGTGACCGTGTTTAACAGACTCAGACGGAGCACAGAGTCTAATACTGCTCTGGACAAGCAACACGAGACTCGAGATTGCTCCTTTTCCCAGGGTAATTGTAAACCACAGCAGCCGCACTGGCCCCACTTGCTGGGCACATTTTATTACAGGTGGGCGATGCCTGCGACTGCTGCTGACAGGGAAGGCAGACCCCGTGCGCCAGCCTTCCTCAGGGGACTCAGTCCTCTCTGTTCGCCAAAATGCTTTTAACTCCTCAGTTGTGAATGTCCTGGAAGCTTTTCCCATTAGTTACCTAGAGCCCCATCAACATATTCAGCCTGTGCTTTGGTTTCAGCATGAGAAATATTCTCATTCAGGTGTTTTACTTACTAGCACTGTTTTGAGAGATAATTTATTTTAATTTAGAATGAAAACTGTGGATTGATCAATTTTGTCTATCACCAAATCATCTTAGACTGATATGTAAACTCCAAATATTTATCTTACCTGGTATTTTTGTGCATCCAGATTTTTTTTTTTTTTTTTTATGGGATTCAGGGATTAGAACCTGAGTCAGGACCTGGACTTTGGCTTCTAACTAGAAGTCCAGGTAACTCAAGTGTAGACTAGTACATTTTCTAAATTAAGTTGGTGGTAAATTTAGAGAACAGCATAGAATTTATCCCTGAGCCTGTAGTTAGGTCTTTTAAAGTGACTGAAAGCGTGAATATATGATTCAGAACCAGTCTCAGGAACCGACACGAAGTTCAGAGCGTTGTGAGTGCTGGACGGATCCATGGGGTTTGAAATTAGATATTATCCAAGTGTGAGCAGAGGTTAACCCGAGTCCTGCCCCCAGCCGGGGAGGTCATGCGTGAGATGGAAGACCGTGCACGAGGCCACCCAGAGAGAAGACCCTGTTTTCAGTGAGATCCCGCTGCCTTCAGGAGTTAAGTCTGCAGTGTCTCTGTCTACACAGCAGTGCTGAGAGGAGAGGTTCTCTCCTTTACCTCCTTAATTTTGATACAAGACCATGCGGGGAAACAGAGACATGGTGCTCTCACCTGGCTGGAGGGCCGAATCGTCAGGGGTGCTCTGGGAAGGCAGCTGGCGAGGTGGCTGAGAGCCTTACTTTTCTCATCTGCAGGACAGGAATGACAATGGTGCCTAAGCACATGTCTGTTGGAAGGATTATATGAGATACTCCATACCAAGTATATAGCACTTAGCACATAGTAAACATTAAAACATGCTAGATATAATAATCATTTTTATTATTACTGAATGAACATAGTGTGGTTTGATGTGGCCAGTTCCTCAAAGTCTTGTCTTCTATTTGAAATTTAACTTTCAGTCCAGATGCCATGGGATTCCTAGAATACTTGGAGTGAGGAGCAGGATGGGCTCTACTAACAAGCACACTTGGAGAAGATCCAGCGGTGTCCTAGCTTCAAGGAGATAAAGAACATCTCAGGAAACATGCCAATCTGACTCAGTTTTTAAGGAATCAGGAACAACATTCTTGGGAAAATAATTCTTGAGCTTATATTGAGAACAAATTTACCATGAAGCATGGTAAGGCCCAGTACTGCCAACGATTAAGTGCTGCGAAAGATGACAGGAAAGATGAAAATAACAGAGGCAGAGAAAGTTTGTCCCTCTCTCACTAAAGGGACCTGGATGGTTTGGCACCCCGTGATCCTTAGCTACTCGGCCTCCCTTGCTGCTGCTCTGTCCTGTCACCCTTAGGACCCTGCCCCCGTGGTTCAGGATGGCTGCCTCGGCTCAGCCAGCACAGTTACCGTCCAGCCAGCAGAAATGAGAAAAAGACTAGCGCCAGCAGGGCTTCTCCCACTAGGGCCCCTCTCAGGGCCCCCGGCCGCTTCCGCTGCGTTCCACTGAGGAGAGCTCTGTCGTGTGGCCACACCTGGCAGCCGTGGTGGCTGGAAAAGTTAGTCTTTATTTCCGATGGCCGTGTGCTCAGCTAAATATAGGGGGTTCTTTTACTAGTAAGAAGGGAGACCGGATGCTGGGGGACAAGGAATAGTGCCTGTCACATGTCCCTACCCTTTGTCCTGTAGCAGATCTGTCCCCCACATTGCACCGCTATATCTAAGGTATGTTTATCCCCTTTTTGATAAGGAGACAATGACATAATAGGTGGGGCCCCCTGTTTTACAACAGCACTTAGAGGTATTGCTGTTTTATTTTACAGATTAGAAATGTAAAATTTAGAGTTGTTGAGCTCCTTCCCCAAGGTGACACGGTGCGTGGTGGAGACGAGATTTGAGCCCAGGTCAGTCTGACCGACAGAAGCTTCTTTCTCCTTCCTCCTGGTCCACCAGGAAGCTGCTGCCAGGAGCGGGTGGCAAGGCTCAGTGGCCACATGGCTGCGAGGCCCCCCAGCTGGCACATGTGCGCACCAGGCACACTGCTCTGGGCATGAAGACTGATGGCATCGGCCTCGTGCCTCTCCGCTCGCCCGGGGGCGGTCAGGGGCACGTGGGCCAAACGGGTTAGACTCAGGCTGGGGCCTTTCACCCAGAAGCTTCCCTGGGACGCCGCGGGTCAAAGCGAGACAAAGGGTTTCCTAGTGTTTACTGAAGGAGCACTTTGGCTTTCACCTTGAAAGGGCACAGTGGTTCATCTTCCAGAACCCAGTTTTCACATCCTTTCTCTCCTCTCCCACTCCCTCTTCCCCCACCCCTCTCTCTGCCTTTGTTCCCGGATAAGTTATAGATTTGTCACAATAGTGCTACCCCTTCTTTTATTCTCACTGTGAAATGATGGAGAGAGGTCTTAATCAATTTCAATGAACTTCACACTATTTAAAACCCAGGGGACACCCCATTAAAATAAAACGAAGAAAGCAGAAGATTTCAGCTGGAAATCAGTGCTGTGGGTGGTCCCTGGCGGGAGCAGTACCAGGCACTGCAATGGGCTCTGCAGCGGCTCTGCAACAGAGAAGCCAAAGGCACTGGAAGCTTTCCTTAGGGGCTGGGGAAGCATTTGTCTACTCGACAATTTCTTTTAGCCAGCATTTCCCACTCATGTCACATGTTAGAAATGTTGTCAGGCTGCAGGGTACCAAAAGATTCACATGAAAATTGAGGTGCAGTGTGCTCTCTGGGAAGAAACACAGGCGTGGAAGCAGAGTCATCTGGGTTGTTCAGTGGCTGCTTGTATTATTTTCTAGACTTGTGACCCTAGGTTGGTCTTTGTGCTCAGTTTCTTTAAATATGTAATAGGAATAATTATACCTGATTGGTAGAGGAGATTTTAGAAGACATATCTCTATCTCTATGTATCTCTATATATCTTAAAATACAGGGTGTCCTAAAAAAATGTATACACATTTTGAATAATTATTAATTCCAATCGGTTAAATCTGAAAAGAAAGAAACATCAATTGAGCTATCAGCTATTAAGTGTGTATACATTTTTTGGGGACACCCTATATTTATTATTTACAAGTGGTTTAGATATAAGGTGTCACAATAGTGTGACACATAGAACAGAGGTCAATGTGCACATCGATCCTTCAGTTGGAAACCCTCGTTATATCAGCTATCTACTGCTATGTAACAAACTGCCCTCAAATGTAGAACCTTCAAACACGAGATTCTACAACCTGGGCAGGGCTCAGCAGGGACAGCTTCTCACTGGTCCAGATGGTGGGGACTGGGGTCACTTGTGTGGCTCCATGGACCAGGAGCTCGGTTGGGTAGAAACAAAATGGCTTTACTCACGTATCTGGCACCTCTGTTGTGATGACTGGAACACCTGGGGCCTGGCAGGTGCCTTCCCTGTCGGTGTGGTCTCTCCAGCATGGCAGCCCGCCCCACAGGGTGGCTGAGAGCTCCAGAGAAGCAAAACAAGAACCCACCAGGCTCTTTAGGACCTAGATCTGTAAGTGGCAGGTGGTCGCTCTTGCCACTTTCTGCTGGGTCAGAGAAAGTCCCTGTCAGCCCAGATTCAAGGGACAGGGACAAGGACAGGGACTCCATGTCTTGATGGGAGAAGCAAGAATTTGTGATCATCATTTACTCATGACAATCATGATATAAAATTAATTAGCTTTTCCCAGTTCTAGCTTGACCACCACCAGTGAATGTTGACAAATCCTGAACTAGGAAGATGTAATTGTCGCCACCTGTCAGAACAGAAGCGGGTGCTATTAACAGGCCTAGAAATACATCAGGGGCTCTGGGAGGGAGGCAGGGGAGCAAATTCTCTCTCCTGCCCCTTTTCCACAAGTGGCACCGTCACAAAAACTTTTAATGTATTATGTTAGCATAATGGTTGTTAAGGCTGCTATGAAAAGAAGTCAGAGGGAGTCATTAAAAACATCACCATGAGACATAAAGAAAAGACACACAGACCTTTATGTGCTCCTCTCCCTTACTAACAACAGTGCAGACCTCTCCCCACCCCAGCCCCCGGGCAAACACGTGGTCCTCCTGATATTAGAAGCCACCGTGCCTCTCACAGGTCCAGAGCATCTTGGAAGCGGCCTATTCAGGATGCTGCTGCTGCTGTGTGTGTCTCTGTGTGTGTGTGTGTTTGCATGCCTATGAGCGTGTGTTAGTGCATGCACAAGTATGTAAAAATACTGTATGAGTTTGTGTGACTGCATATGCATGGGCCTATGAGAAGGTGTGCAAATGCACGTGTGTGTGTGTGTGTGTGTGTGGAGACCACATAGGAGTGGGAGAAAATTCAAAACTGGGCAGAGGAAAGAGAGCCCATGGAACCTGACTCAAAGGGATGTGATTAGCACCTGCCAGCTGCTTGGCATACTGACTGGCTCCAGAGCCTGCAGCCCTTCCTGCCCATTACTGACAGCGACGTATCAGAGGCCTTTGAAGTGACTGAAGTGAATGGTATGATCCCTGCCAGCCCAGCACTGGCCACGTCTGGAGAGTCTGGGGCCAGAGTGGGGGTGGGGTGGGGGGAAGACACTGGAGGTGCAGGGATTGAGGATGTCAGGGGATGAACGGGAGGCTCTGTGACCCAAAGCCGCCACCAGTTCAGGAGCTCAGCCTGCTCCCCGTCATTCTGGGCATCCTGGGAGAGGGGAGCGCAGTGCACTGGGAGCTGGCCTCGTCCTTCTGGTGTGTTTGAGGGGGACCCCCCTCAGCACCTGCCGCCCTGCTGTCTCCGTCCCAGGCTCAGACATCCACCTTTCCCTACCAGTCTTCTTCTTTGTGTCTTACCCAACACTTCAGCAGCAGGATGAGATGTCTCTTTAGCCTGGGAAAATATTTTCCCCTCATTTTGTTTCCACTTTCAAATTCTGTGTATTTCTATATGGGTTTGTTTTAAGTGTGGGCCTTCAGTAAAAAGAATAACAAAAAAATGCCTCATGGAGCACTTTCAAATGCATATCTTACTGTGGCACAGGGCCATTTGAGAGGAGAGGTAATTTTATCAGTGATTTGTTAGTTAATAGATGATTAAGATTGGAGTATGTACTGCTTTGTGCCAAGCCCAATTTTAAGTGCTACATACATGTTATTCCCTTTTACAGACGAGAGAAACATGGCATGGATCAGGGGTTAAACCCAGGCTTTCTGCCACAGCGACACTCAAGCTCTGGGGCAGTGCACTCTGCTGTATCAGCTAAGGGTGCCATCTAAATACTGCAGGTGTCACCGGTCAGGGAGCACAAATTGACGATGACGTTGACCTTTCATTGGCTCTGCCCTTGCCTCTTGACCACTTCAAGTCCTGTCTTTTTCAGCATCAACTTCATTGAATATTTCTGGGAACCTCCGATGTGCTTTCTTATGTCCACAAAGCAGCTCTCGTGTTGTTCTCTTGCGGGGACAATGAAAATTAAAAGCAGTCACTTCCCATTGCATATCCTAATGGCCTAGTTTTAAATTTAAGCATTCACTTGGCACCGTGAGGAGGAAGTACTATAGCCAAAGTGTGGCCATGCCCATGTTCTCATTTGAGCCCCATGATTTCTACACCGGGTGGAAGCACAACTGTTATAATCATCTTCCTGCCACTTTATAAATGTGGAAACCGAGTCTCAGTGGCATTATTTGTCTGGAAAACCATAGCTGGTAAAGAGTGGAGTTAAATTGGACAGAGCTGTTTCAGATCTCAGACAGCCACATACAATGCTTCCTATTAATACTGGTTGCTGTAGGTGTCCATAGCTTTGTCACTTATTTTTGTAACAAAAACACGTTATCTGTAAAGTAGAAATAATTAGCTTGTGGAAATTAAGAAACTCTGTTGTAATAACTTTTGTTTCAAAGAGTAAATAAAATCAATATGACAAAGTACTTACAAATGGACAGAAAGGAGAGAAAAACATGCCGGGTACAGCTAAAGATATATATTGAGAAGAAACTTCATTGTCCTTAGATACTTTCATGACTTAAAAAAAGATTGAAAATTAATGAACTAAATTTTCAATGAAGGAAATTGGAAAAGAACAGCAAAATAAATGAAAAGGAAATAAGTAGGGCCTAATGTTTATGAAATAGATAAGAAAAATAATAGAAGGAATTATTAAACTAAAGCTAGTTCTTAACAAAATAAAACAGAAAGCTCCTGGTGTGTGTGTGTGTGTGTGTGTGAGAGAGAGAGAGATGGTATCAGGAAGGGGCTGCAATTAGAGTATAGAAAAATGTTTTTTAAAATGTAAGAGAATATTATATGCAGATATATAGAAATACATTTCAAAATGTACAGAAAATTTTCTGTCAAAATATATATTACTAAATTCAACCCAAGAAAAAGCAGAAAAGTTGAAGAGACCAATAGCATAGGCTAAATTGGAAACTTTATTAAAGATCAGCATTTAAAAGGCACAAGGCTCAGATGGTTTTACCCTTGAAATACACTTAAATTTTTTTTTTTTTTAACAGCTTCTATTTTTTTTTTTTTTAATATATCTTTATTGATTTCAGAGAGAGGACGGGAGAGGAAGAGACAGAGGTAGAAACATCAGTGATGAGAGTCATTGATCGGCTGCAGCCCCCAACCTGGGCATGTGCCGGGCAGGGAATCGAACCCCGATCTCCTGGATCCCAGGTCGATGCTCAACCGCTGAGCCACGCCCGGCCGGGCTACACTTAAATTTTAAATAACAAATAATTTCTCTGTTAATGAAACACTTTAGATAACAATATGTTTTCTTTTTAGTTTGTTTTATAAAGCTAGTACGGGCTTAATGCCAAAAGCTTAAAAAGATAACACAAAGAAAAATATAAGCCAATCTCATTTAGGAATTTAGATGTAAAAATTCCAAATAGAGTGCTGAATTATAAGTCAGTTTTAGCAACACATTAAAATAATAACATATATAAACTAAGTAGGATTTCTATCAATGCAAGAATGGTTCAATATTATAAAATCTATTTACATCATCATTACATCAACAAATTATGATTATATTGCTAAAAAGCCATTTAATAAGATTTTAAACAGCCAATTCTAAAAAATAACAAAAAATCAAAATCAAATAAAACAAATAACCTAGTATTGGACACAGACTGGTGAGTAAGAATAATCGCTATACCTGGTGAAATATTAAAGCCGTTGTTCTAGAAATCATTCGCAGGAGGTCGCGCTCTGCCCTTTTCTGCCCAGGCTCCCTGCTCTCGGTGCCTTTCACGTGCGGATGACCCGCCAGGGCGGCCTTGGGCTCGGGCCCTCTCTCTAGGACGGCTGGCGGCCGCCTGCTGCTGCGAATCTCGTCCCCAGGCGCTGGTCTCCCGCCTCCCTGCCGCCCGCCCGAGCTGCTCCTTCCCTGCTGTTTGCTCATTGCAGCAAATGGCACTGCTCTCACCAGAGCCCTCCTTGGCCCCTCATCTTTAATCTCATCCCTTAGCAAATCTTGTCGTTTCTACCTTTAAAATGTATCTTAAAGCCGCCTCCACTAGAGTTTAGAAGATAACAGTTCGGGAGATAATGAACTTAGAACACCATATTTTCGTTGTACAACTGTTACATCCATAACTTTAGTAATTTAAAATCTAATAAAGTAAAAGTAAAAGAAGAAAAAAATCATTTTGTCATTGAGTCATGGAAAGTGCTTCTTATTGCCTTTTAGTGCATGTTTCTGAGAAAGCTCTCTGACTGGAATAATAAACTGTGCGTGAAAAACATGAGACAGAGGAGAGGGTAAGGTCACCACCGAAATGGAAAATGAAGTGACACATGGCTGGAAAACTCTTTGAATCACTGGCGTCCGACTGCTTAAGCTGAGTGGAATAATCAAGTCCCCAAACAAAAATATGTCATAAGCCAAGGTTCTTTTCTTTGAGATGCTACAAGTGCAGTTTTCTCCCTCCCCTCCCCTCCCCTCCCCTCCCCTCCCCTCCCCTCCCCTCCCCTCCCCTCCCCTCCCCTCCCCTCCCCTCCCCTCCCCTCCCCTCCCCTCCCCTCCCCTCCCCTCCCCTCCCCTCCCCTCCCCTCCCCTCCCCTCCCCTCCCCTCCCCCTCCCTCTATAGCTGTCTGCAAGGTTTTAGGCTCAAGAGACTTTTCATCTTTCGGTGTTTGGGTGCTGGAGCTGCCACCTGCAGATCTGAGACAATCAGTGAGCTTCCTCTGCTGTGGGAGGCAGTGCAGAGCCCATGCGGACACTCCCAGTGTCACAGCAGCATTCTAAAGGTGAGTTAAATTTCCCCAGTGCACGCCAACGTGACAAACACTTACTGATGTTTCGCATGAGGCAAACCCCAAATGCAAACTTGAATTGGGCTGGCAAGGACCACATATCTGGAGATGGAAATAGGCGCTTCGAAATTCAGCTACACAAGGCGACTAGTTCTGAACTCGTATAAAGTGCTGAGGGGGGGCAGATAAGGGAGTAATTAATTCTGCCTGAGAGGGGCTTCATCCAAATTTCTATTAAGCTGTGTCTTCAGAGATAGGGAAGAGCTCTAGGAGGCTGGGGTGGTTGGAAATTGGGGGTGAATGTGGAAGGCAATCTGCAAGGGTCGTCTTGCCAAAGAAAAAATATTCAACAAGGCAAAAAAACCCCCATAAAACTTACTAGAGAGACAGAGTGGTTCTGTGGGGCCTCTGGAGCTGGCTGGGAGTATGACAGGAAGCGTAATTGTACAAGCTTATTGAACTGGGGCATTGGGGTTCTGCCCTGTATGTGGTAATGGCCTGTCCCAGTCTTGCTACACAAAGTAGGTTCCCTGGGCCAGAAGCATTGGCATCTTGTGGGGGCTTGCTCAGAGAGCAGGACCTCAGCCTTCACCCCACACCCCCAGTGCCAGAATCTGCACTGTAATTATACCCTTGGGTGACTTGTGTGCACTTTGTAGCTTGAGAGGCACACGATTACATGGTTTTAAGCAGATCAAAAGTGTGAATAAATATGTTTATTGCACTCCAGCCACAATACAGAGGATAGACCAAAGGAGCAGGAGTGGTTAGGAAAGCTGCTGAAGAGGCCACGGCAATGTCTACTTAGGAGACCACTGCGTGGGTTGGGCAGGAGGTGGGAACTCATCAGTGTTGGCCAAACGCTTAGGCACCTTGTGCAGCTGGCATAAAGCAGAACTTGCACTTGGCATTGTAACGACTGCTTCTGCCTCTCTTCTTGTTCCCTAAATAATAGTATCTGCTTTGAATTTTGAATGATTAAATAAAATTGTGCACACAAAGAACCTAATTTAGAAAGTGCCAGTCTCATAAGTGCTCAATTATTTATTATTATTATTACTATTAGCATCAACAAGGATTTGATTTGGTTCAAGTAGTTTGCAAACTACCAATCTCTTGCATCCAAGCTTTACGTGGTTCTTAGGCAATAAACGAGATGATCAAGAATGGCCACATTCCCCTGGTCTTTATACTACCCCTTAGTAATTCAAGTTAATACAATTAATTATAAATTTTTAAAATAGAATGGGAAGTACCCGAAAGGTAACAACAACAACAGACAACCTTTTTCGTTGTTGTTGTTGTAAAGCTCTTCACAAAGTGTCCGTCATTCGATTTAGTTCTCACAGCTACATGGTGTGTTAAGCTGTTACCATCTCATCATTTTACAGAATAGAAAACTTAGATTAAGAAAAATTTAGTTATTTGCCAAAGATCACACAGTAATTAAGAGCTGGAGGTGGGATTTGAGTCAGGATATGTGTGGTTTCAAGGCTCGTGGTCATACCCGACCCCCTTCTTCAACATTCTGCAAGTTACCTTTCTCCTCTGGTCTCAGTGTTCTAGCCACGTACTGGAGCTTATGATGCTGGACATTTGTCTCAAAAAGGCAGGATCGAGAGCCCAGTGGAATAGTGAAGGTAAGCTTGTGACAGCCAGCGTTTGTCTATTTTACTCACTGTACCAAGAACAGCACTTGACACTTAGTAGTCCTAAGTATATGTGTTTGTTTTTTTTCAATCCTCATCTGAGGTTTTTCTTCCCATTGCTTTTCTGAGACTTAAAGAGAAAGAGAGAGAGAGAGATCAATTGTTTGCCTGGGATCGAGCCTGCAACCGAGGTACATGCCCTTGACCAGAAATCAAACCCGGGACCCTTCAGTCCGCTGGCCAATGCTCTAACCACTGAGCAAAACTAGCTAGGGCAGTCCTAAGTATATGTTTGTTGAATAAATACAAAAATGCTTTGTGAGACATAAAAGCACCTGCATATTTTTGGCATGTTTCATGTTGTCTGGGAATAATTTTTATGTTACTTTGCTGTGTGGCTAATTCCTGGATTGCTTTTTTTTTTTTTTTTTTCTGAATAGGAATTGGTATTTATAAAACTTAATATTTAGGTAAAATTTACTTCAGGACAAGAGAGTGATTATATTCATGATAAAGGCCCTTGTTAAAAGGTCTACATATCTCCAGTTAAATTCAAGGTGTTATAATCGTTATTGCTATTGAAAGGGATTAGAATATGTCACTCCAACATATGCTACTTTGGTTTGTAGATTATTTTGAGCTGAAGGCTATTGACAATCAAGGCCACTGAGACACAGAAAAAAGCCTTCCCAAAGCTTCCCTTATCTGATTAAGAGCAGACATTTCTGAGAAGTGAGGACTGCCCTAAACCCCTCCCCCAGGGAAGTTCTAGGGTTTTTGTTTTTTTTAAACTTATCTTTATTGTTGAAAGTATTACAGATGTCCCCTTTTTTTTCCCATTGACCCCTTCTACCCCGCACCCAGCCCCTATCCAGGGCCTTTACCACACTATGCATATCAATTCTTTGGTTAATCTCTCCCTGCCCACGCCCCCCTTCACTCTGAGATTCGTCAGTCTGATCCATGCTTTCATGTCACTGAATCTATTTTGTTCATCAGTTTATTATGTTCTTTAGATTCCACATATAAATGAGATCATGTGATATTTGTCTTTCTCTTCCTGGCTTATTTCACTTAGCATAATATTCTCCAGGTCCCTCTATGCTGTCCCAAAGGGTACGAGATTCTTCTTTTTTACAGCTGTGTAGTATTCCATGGTGTAAATGTCCCTCAGCTTTTTTACCCACTTATCTACTAATGGGCACTTGGGCTGTTTCCAGATCTTAGCTATTGTAAATGCGCTGCTATGAACATCGGGGTGCATATGTTCTTTCTGATTAGTGTTTCAGGATTCTTAGGATGTATTCCTAGAAGTGGGATCACTGGGTCAAATGGCAGCTCCACTTTTAATTTTTTGAGGAACCTCCATACTGTTTTCCATAGTGGCTGCCCCAGTCTGCATTCCCACCAGCAGTGTACCAGGGCTCCCCCTTCTCCACACCCTCGCCAGCACCTGTCATTTGTTGATTTGTTGATGGCAGCCATTCTGACAGGTGTGAAGTGACACCTCATTGTGGTTTTAATTTGCATCTCTGATGAATAGTGACTTTGAGCATTTTTTTCATATGTCTCTTGGCCATCTGCATGTCCTCTTTGGAGAAGTATCTGTTCAGGTCCTTTGCCCATTTTTCAATTGGGCTGTTTGTCTTCCTCTTGTTCAGTTGTATGAATTCTTTGTATATTTTGGAAATTAGCCCCATATCAGATGCATCCTTGGCAAATATGTTCTCCCATACTGTGGGGTTCCTTTGTATTTTGAGAATGATTTCTTTTGCTGTGCACAAGCTTTTTAGTTTGATGTAGACCCATTTGCTTATTTTTTCCTTTGTTTCTCTTGCCCTAGGAGATGTATTGGTGAAAATTCCTCTACATGAGATGCCTGTGACTTTACTGCCTATGTTTTCTTCCAGGATTTTTATGGTTTTGCGATTTACATATAAGTCTTTTACCCATTTTGAATTTATTCTTGTGTATGGAGTAAGTTGGTGATCTAGTTTCATTTTTTTACATGTACCTGTCCAATTTTCCCAACACCATTTATTGAAGAGATTGTCTTTACTCCATTGTATGCTCTTGACTCCTTTGTCAAATATTAACTCACCATAATGGCGTGGGTCTAATTCTGGGGTCCTGTTCTGTTCCATTGATCTATATGTCTGTTGTTGTACCAATACCAGGCTGTTTTGATTACAAGGGTTTTGTATTATAGTATGATATTTGGTATAGTGGTCCCTTCAACTCCGTTCTTTCTCAAGGTGGCTGTGGTTATTTGGGGTCTTTTTTGGTTTCATATAAAATTTTGGAATATTTGTTCTAGCTCTGTAAAATATGCTGTTGGTATTTTAATTGGAATTGAGTTGAATTATAGATTGCTTTGGTAGTATGGACATTTTAATGATATTAATTCTTCCAATTCATGAACATGGTATATTCTTCCACTTGTTTATATCTTCCTGTATTTCTTTTTTCAGTGTCCTGTAGTTTTCCAAGTACAGGTCTTTTACATTTTTGGTTAAGTTCATTCCTAGGTATCTTATGTTTTTAGTTGCAATGGTAAATGGAGTTGTTTTTGTAGTTTCTCTGTCTGAGAGTTCATTGTTGATGTATAAAAAAATTCCATCGGTTTTCAGATGTTAATTTTGTATCCTGCTACCTTGCGAAATTCATTTATTAAATCTAGTAGACTTGGTGGAGTCTTTAGGGTTTTCTATGTACAATATCATGTCATTGATGAATAATGACAGTTTTACTTTCTCCTTTCCAATTTAGATGCCTTTAATTTTTTCTGTGGCAAGGACTTCCAGTACTATGTTTAATAATAGTGGTGAAAGCAGACAACCCTGTTCTGTTCCTGTTTTTAAGGGAAATGGTTTTAGTGTTTGTCCTTTGAGTATGATTTTGGCTGTAGATTTGTCATATATGGCCTTTATTATGTTGAGGTACAATCTCTCTATTCCCACTTTGCTGAGAGTTTTGATCAGAAATGGGTGCTGGATTTTGTCAAATGCTTTTTCTGCATCTATTTATAGGATCATATAATCTTTGTCCTTCATTTTGTTTATGTGATGTATCACATTTATTGATTTTCGAATGAAATACCAGCCTTGTATCCCCAGAATAAATCCCATTGGTCATGGTGTATGATCTTTTTAATGTATTGCTGGATCTGGTTTGCTAGTATTTTGTTGAGGATTTTAGCATCTATATTTATCAGGGATATTGGCCTGTAATTTTCTTTCTTTGTAATGTCTTTATCTGGTTTTGGGATTAGGATGATGCTGGCTTCAAAAAAAGAGTTTGGGAGTGTTCCCTCCTCTTGAATTTTCTGGAATGGTTTGAGGAGGGTAGGTGTTAATTCTTCTTTGAGTGTTTGGTAAAACTCGCCTGAAAATCCATCTGGTCCTGGACTCTTATTTGCTGGGAGTTTTTTTGATTGAATAAGAGTGGTGAATGTGGACAACCTTGTCTTGTTGATTACCTCTTCAATTTCATCAGTTGTTATTGGCCTATTCAGGTTTTCTGATTCTTCCTGATTGAGTTTTGGAAGATTGTATGTTTCTTGGAATTTGTCCATTTTACTCAGGCCGTCCAGTTCGTTGGCATATAGTTGCTCATAGTATTTTCTTATGATTCTATGTATTTCTGTGGTTGTCAGTTGTTATATCTCATTTTCATTTCTGATTTTGTTTATTTGGGTTCTCTCTCTTTGTTTCTTGGTGAGTCTGGCTAAAGGTGCATTAGTCTTATTTATCTTTTCAAAGAACCAGCTCTTGGTTTCATTGATCTTTTGTACTTTTTTTTTTTTTTTTTTTATCTCTATGTCATTTATTTCTGCTTTGTTTTTGGCATGTTTCATGTTGTCTGGGAATAATTTTTATTTTTTTTATGTTACTTTCTTGTGTGGCTAATTCCTGGGTTGCTTTTTTTTTTTTTTTTTTCTGAATAGGAATTGATATTTATAAAACTTTTAATATTCATGATAAAGACAATTGTTAAAAGTTCTGCATATCTCCAGTTAAATTCAAGATGTTATAATCATTACTGGTATTGAATAGGGTTAGAATATGTCACCCCAACATATTCTACTGTGATATGTAGATTATTTTGAGCTGAAGGCTATTGAGAATCAAGGCTTTTGAGATACAGAAAGAAACCTTCTTAAAGCTTCCCTTCTCTGACTAAGAGCAGACATTTCTGAGAAGTGAGGACTGCCCCAAATCCCTTCTCCTGGGGGATGGGGTTCTATAGTCTTGAAGAATATTAAAAGTTGGCACCAAGATGAGCATGTACAAACTTTACTAACTGACCTTTATTTTCCATTAGTTTCCCCATCTGTTTACCTTCCCCTAATTTACCACCCTTAGAAGTCAAGCCCCTTTTCTTTTGTCTTGTTACTTTTCCACAAATTTATTGCCCTTTGTTAAAATGATATAGACCTTCATGTCAATAACATTTCTGTGAGGCCCTCCACATGCATCTGAAATAAACTTTTTCTCTTGTTAATAATCTGTCTTTTTCCAGTTGAATTTGCAAGGTCTCATTCACTGAACCTAAGAGGACTGAGAAAAAGTTCTTTCTTCCCTGTCCCTATGATAATCAGGGTTTTAAAATTCAATGAGTTAAAATCAGAAAATGTAGACCATATATAAAAACATCTTTGAAGTAGCATACTAATTTTTATAATTTCATCATCTTAAATTGTATTATTTTCAATTAATTTGGATTATGTCTAATAACCTAGTGCCCTCCTATTTTCTAATTTGAATCTCTCATAATGGCAGAGATTCTTTTATTTACTGATTTGGTGGTGCTGGTGCATAACCCCTACCACCCTATGGTCTCCTGTCTTTTCTCCTTTTGTCCAGTCTGTACAGCATGGATCAGGGCTGGTAATTCTGATTTGATAGTAGTGTGATTTCTGCATCTAACTACTCCTCTTGTTGAAAGCTTTGTGGTGTTTTTACCCCAGTAAAATTTGTTTGAAATTCCCATAGAGCAGTTTTCCAAGTTTGAGGTCCAGCACCAGGCAGGCACAGCAGCCCAGAGAGTCTCATATTGCCTTTACAAAATGTTTCCACCAGGGCCTCCAGGTGAGCAGGTTAACAGCCTGAATAAGATTTGTCTTTTGAGGAGGCCAACGTGAATAATTGAAGACCCCTGCCTAGCCCTATGCCTGTTAGCACAGAAGACTCAGATCTGTTTTCGTCTTACACGGAGCTGCTCTTACACTCTACTTTTAGTCTCTGGGGACCCATGCTGGAGGAAAATGCCATTCAGCAGTGTTAAATATGGAGAAAAGCTGCCAGTGGGATAGTGAGCGGGACGATATAAGAGTTTCATTTACTATTTGCTGCAGCAAGACAGTTCTCAATTTCTAAAGGTTACAGCAAAACCTCAATTGTGATAGTTTTTGTTTTTTTTCTCTCAAACTAAGAAGTAGGTGGTTTTAATAATTGCATGAAAAATGGTGAAGTTGCTTTTAAATAGGTATTAACTGTCATTTCCCAGATCCCCGAGGATGATACTTCTATCTACTTAGCTTGAGCTAATCAGATATTCTTGTTTTACAGAAAAGACTCACAAAGTCTGGAGAAGTGACATGTCTTACACAATGTCACCCAGGCAAGGAACTGCAAAGGAGGTGTATCAGTTAGGTTCCAGTCAGGAGGCAGAAATCAAACAGTAATTTGAACAAGGATGTTGCATGTAAAGAATTACTATTTACAGAAACTTTACTGGGGGGGGGGGGGCAGCGGAGGCACAGAAAAGAACTCTAAAAAAATGGCAAGTCTCTGAGAGAGTACCCAAGGAAGGACTAACTTGGAAGGGGGGAGCTTCCCCATGCCTGGGATTCAGACTTCATTGGAGAGGGCGTGGTTATAGCTCACTGGATGGGAGAGAAGTTCTCTGGCTAGAGCTGGTTTATAATTGGTTCTGGAACTATGGGCTGGTGCTGGGACATGGGAATAACCCCCTGGGGAGCCAGTAGTACTAGACTGACAAGAAGCTGCCTGCTGGAGTGGTTGGGGAAATTTCCTGGAAGCTAATTCCAGAGAAGTGCTGCTGAATTCAGCACCAAAAAGCAGATTGGGCACCCATGAAACTCACTGGGAACCCATCTGTTGGGCAGGAATGCAGCTAAAATCTCCTTCAAATCTTCCTAGGAAGCTGCCAGTGGAGGATATCCTGAACTTGCTGCAAAGAAATGAGTTGGAGCACCCACAGAATTTCATGGGGTTCCATCTGCACAAGTGCTACTTGAATTTATTGAGAGAGAACTTCATTTGGTGTTCCTCACACCAGCCCAGCACTGCCAAAGACAAGAAGGAAGCAACACACAGGATCCAGGACGCAAGGCTGCTCTCATGCCAGTGTCCCTCCAGTGCCCTTTACTGACAAAGGTTAGCCTTGTGCCAGTAGGCAGTGGAGAAATATTCCAGCATCCTAAGCAGTGGTGAGCGGTAAGTGGTAGGTAGCACAGAGAACATTGGGACTTAGTTCCTTTACCTGCTAGTACACGCACCCCTTTGCTGCATTATGTGGCATGCCCTTAATGATCATTGGCTTTCTCCTTTATTTAATTGTACACCAAGAGACAGTAATTATGGTACATGTTGATGAACAAAAAGGGAACTGTAAAATCTAGAACTTACTTTAAATTTTAGTACATTCTCTGATCTGAGTACTTAGGGTAATGGTCAAAATTTAGCGCAATACACTTGGGCTAACTCTTCACTGCCAAAGAAATACTAGGAGAATTAGGACAATTAAACAGAAAATGCAGCCAATTTTTTTTTCAACATCACAGTCAAAGACAAGTGAAGGATTTTAAAGGGAGAAAAATCTAGTGAACCTGTAGAGAATGTTACTGTCCTACAGAGCAGCACTTGCCATGTGTGGCTTTTGAGAACTTGATACATAGCTAGGGCCATCAGGGAACTAAATTTTCAATTTTAGTTTATTTAAATATAAACTTTGAAAATATTTAATTTAGTTTTTGAAGAACTTTTAAGTATGTCTAGAATAACTTGGAGGATGTGTGGGAGGTTGTATGGGTCAGGCTGGGAGGGGGTACACTTCACTTCTGCTTCCAATCACTTGGTCACAAGGGAAACTGTGCCCCTGAGGAAAAGGGAAACACTTTGCTGGACAACTAGTCAGCATCTGTCTCACTAGATTTAGATAGGATTGACCCAACCCAGGATTCTAGAGGAGGGCCCTGTGTGGTTTAGATCAATCAGCTTGTATCATCTCTTTGGACATCATTGTTAGCTCAGAGTTGGGGAAGTGATCTTAGCTAATCCCATCTGAGCAAACCTCAGGACTTTTACAGAGAATGCGAAGACACACACTATATACACTGGGTGATGATACGGGGTTTTGCATTGCCATCCCCATGAGGAGAGAGCTTGGGTTGTTGCGAAACATGGTTAGGAGCTGAGTGTGGAGCATACACAGAGGAAGCAGAGCCAGGAGATCAGCCCTGGTGTTGTCATTTGAGGTCTAGGTATAGACCTGTTTGAAGCCAGGTTGCATGATTAGTCAGATGACCCTTTTAACCTCAGCCAGTGTAGGTTCAGTTTTCTGTTGCTTGTAAACAAAAAGAATTCTAACTACTTCAGATAGTGTATTACTATAATTGGGTCATTTTGCTTTTAAATCAACACTTATTCAAGCTATCTCAGAGAAATGGAGGTGAGTTACTAAGATATGCATAGAGAGAAAGTAGAATTGAGCAAGGAACAATTCTAGTTACTGGTTACACTCTCTGCCTTTTCAGTGTTCCCACGATCTCACACATTATTATATCTGTGCTTCACTGTGGACATCTGCTGTGCGATTCAGAACTTGGATTTGTACTCAGCTGTTATGTTGACGTCCATTGTGCTTGGGACAGACTTACTTTATATCTCTTGTCCTGGCATGCCTCTGGTTTAGCATTTGTGTTGGGTTTTTATTTTGAATGAAATGTTATTATTAATAGTAGCATAAAAATAAGCCAGAACTGGTTTTGTAGGCTTTGGCTTTGTATTTTCAGCTTTTACTCCAGTTTTTTTCTAGTAAAATGTGAGATTCCAGTACAGTGAACTAAGTTTCTTTTTTACCCATGGCTAAATCAAAGAGAAGACCATGATGATCTGTTTCTCTTTTCTGGACCCCTTCTAGATGTAATATAACTAACACCCCCCTTTCAAGAATAGTATGTAGGGCACTTACTGGTAAAGTATACACTTCAGCTGGGGATAGCGAGAGCTAACCCTCTGGCCTGGCTGGCTATAGGAGAAGTATTCCAGGGAACCGCAGCCTGATCCTGTGATGTGCACAGAGTCATCACAAGGCCATTGAGAAATTTAGAAAATTTGTAGTTGAAGTATGTGAACTACACGCAGTAAAAAGAGGCTGAGCAGCCTGGCTGAAACCCTAAATCACTGAGGACATCCTAAATCTTATTATGGTGATTTTGTAACTTATTGTGTGGTGTAAATCTATAACTTTTATTTTGTTTTTGGTAACACTTTTATAATTTGCAGTAATCATAACTGCGTAATCTTTTTTTTTTTTTTTTTAAATATATCTTTATTGATTTCAGAGAGAGGAAAGGAGAGGGAAAGAGAGAGAAACATCAATGATGAGAGAGTCATTGATCGGCTGCCTCCTGCGAATGTGCCCTGACTGGGAATCGAACCCTTATCCTGTTATCTCCTGGATCATAGGCCTATGCTCAGCCACTGAGCCATGCTGGCCGGGCCAGAGCAAGCAGTTTTACATAAAAGAAGATATGGGCACAGTGATAAATTTTAATTCCTATGTAAAAGCACTTAGAAATAACTGCCAAACCCTGAGTGGTGTGGCTCAGTTGGTTGGGCATCATTCCGTGTATTTAAAGTTCGCGGGTTCAATTCCTGGTTGGGGTACATGCCCGGGTTGCAGGTCAGGGGGAGTGCAGGAGACAGTCGATCGATGTTTCATTCTCACATGGTGTTTCTCTCTCTCTCTCTCTGAAAATCAGTAAAAATATCTTAAAAAAATAACTGCCAAGATAATAACTTCCAAGTCTTATGTCACAGCAAAGACTGTTTATTGACAGCTAAAGCATTGATTACTACCATCACTTAATAGAGCGTAAACCCTGAGGTCAAGTCTTACTCACAGTTGTGTTCCCAGCATCTGCAAAAGTGCTGGATACATATGATAGTCAATAAATATATGTTAAACAAGTGGATAAGTGGGTAATGAATCAATTTCAGGCATTGGGCTCAGAAATAAGAAAATGTTATTTACTCATGAGGAGCTAGGAGCAATTTTTCATCACTTGCTCCATCGAACAGGGACTCAGTGGAATGTGGCAGCAAGCTGATGGTCAGACACGAAGGAATAAAGGTAGCTGTGATCCATAGTGTGTCTCCTATCTCAGATAAGTCCTAGAAATCCGAAAACAGCAAAAAATGTCTGTTAAGAGTCCTCTATAACCTAATAATAAAACCTAAACTCCTCCTGTGGTAAAAGAGCAGACTCTTCGTAATCTTGTCCATGTCCCTCTCTGTGGCCCACTGTCCCCCTCTTTCTGTGGGCCTTCCCCTAGACCAGCCACAGCTAACCTCTCACGGTCTCCCAGGCAAGCCCTTCCCTGTAGGTCACAAAAGTTGTATTTGTTTGTTTAACTAGAACAAACATCCCGTATGAAGTGATGTCTTCCATCCCATAGAGAAAGCCATTTACCAATGTTTTTAGTATATGTGTTTATGTTTGAGCATTCTGTGGAAGTCCTATGATCTATGATGTCCATCAAGGCCCTTATTTGAAGGGGAGCAGAGGCAATGTCAAAGTTGATAGAAGGAAATGATGGGGAGATAAGCTCCTGAGGTTTACCCATCCCCCTCTCACAGTATCTGAAGGGCCAGAGGAAGGACAGCAATTATTCTGTTTGGTAATTGTCTGTCTTTGGAAAATGATAGGATGAAGAGTGGAAGTTGTAAATAATACCTTTCCCACTGCCCAGGTGTAAATGAGTTGTTTAAACTCCCTGCTGTCTTTTAGGCTTGGCTTTTATTTTTCTTCTGCACTAAAGATGAAACCTTAGCGGAGGTTGTGGAAGAGGAGGGAACTATAGAGAAACGACATACTTGCAGACTTCTGCAAACAGCAGCATAGCTTTCCCTTTCAAAGGAATCTCCCAAAGAGACAGTACATATATTCAGATGGGATTTCTGTGTTGAAGACTTTTTGAACTACTCTTAAAAAAATTGATTTTCAAATATTCTTTACATAAAATTTATTCACTTAAAAAAATTATGTCAAATATGGTGTCAAGTGTGTTTCAAGTGCTAGAACTTGGGAAGTAATGATGAGTGAGTTAGTCTTAGCTCCCCCAAGATTTGTAATAACTGTTGGCAGATCTAGAGAGTAAACCAGGTATTTTCACTGGTTGTTTGATAGATGCAGTGGTAGACTCACACACAGAGCTGTGGGGGAAAAACAGGGGGAGCACCCAACCGCAATTAGTATATGGTCAAGGAAAGATTCCTGAAGCAGTAGTTCCTCAAATGAAATTTGAAGAAACAAATAGGAGTTATGTGAACAAGTAGAGGAAGGAGAAGTACAAAGGTCTGGAGGAAAGTACGACACATCTGGAGTTCAACAACTCATTTGCATGGGAGGAGTGAGCATTCAAGATGGGGAGTGAGAGGAGTGGGAGGAAGGGGCTACACCAGTTTTGAGGGGTCTGTTAGACATCCAAATGGAGACGAAGAGTTGAACTTATATATACAGACAGACACACACATGTATTTGCAAGGTGACTCTACATCTTTATTTGGGTGTCTAATATATATATATATATGTGTGTATATGTCTGGAGTTTAGGGAAGGTTCTAGAACTATTCATAAAACCACCCCATAGATGTTTAAAACCATGAATTTGGATCAGATCTTCTAGAGACTGAGTGTAATAGAGAAAAGGAGAGATCCAAAGGTGGAGACCTGGGCTCACTTTGAGGTTAAGAGGTAACAGAGAGAGATTCTTATTTCCAGTAAGGAAAATGTAGTTTAAATTCTGGGAAAAGCCTGAAGTTAGATAACAGATTATTGGAATGGCAAAATCTGGAAGGCATTTGCTTAACTTCACATGAGGGCTTCAGTTAAGTGGTTTAAAGAGCCAAGGAGACATGTTTGGGGCCTGCCTCATGTGGGATGTCTCGAAGAAACCCTTCTCCACATTAAGCTGAGATTCCCAAGGGTTAAATGTGAGGTAGGGCTAAAGTATAACTAAACCCAACTACCTCCCTGTTACCCAGTGACAGGACTATGGGAAAGCCTATCTTTCTGCTAAAGAGGAAACAAAACCCAAAAAGTAAAAAAACCCATTATTCTTGAAAGGTTGTGACAAGAGTTTGGCTTTTGTGTGGACATGCATCCTGAGTATACACACATGCTACGTGGGCTGGGCCACCTCAGCTGTGAAGTTGGTTAGAAGTGATCCTCTCCCCAAGACACCTGGCAGAAGCAGACTTACAATCATCTCTGGAGGAGAGCACTGTCATCCCAGGCCTCAGACAGTCTTTACAAAAAAGTTCTCAAAGGCAATGTCCAGCACACCAAGGTAAGTAAGTGCATACAGTAATAAGGCAATATGGTGAGAACCAGCCCCCCCCATGCATAAATACCTCAGACACAGAGCCTAAAACAATTATGCTTCCTATTTTAAAGAAATAAATGGCACGCTTAAAAAATTAATGGAGAACAGGAACCTATAAAAATGACAGAGAAGATTTGCAGAAGAACTATGTAGAACTTTCAAAAATGAGAAGTTCAATGATTAGCATTAAAAATTCAGTCGAGAGTCTTGGCCAGGTTAGACTTCTTAGGCAATTAGTGAACTACCATATATATCATAAGAAATTATCCATAATGTAACATAAAAATAGAGGAAAGGGACATGGAGGATGGAGTTGGAGGTTGGAATTCCAGAAGAAGTGGAGAGAATGGGGCAGAAGTAATGTTTAAAGACATGACTGATAATTTTTCAGAACCCATTGAAATAGCATAATAAATAAAAATAAAGCACTCCTAAACACATCGGAGTGAAAATGTAAAAACCAAAGAAGAGGAAAAGTATTAAAAGCAGCTAGAGGAAAAAATCAAATTGTCTTCAGAGGAGTGGCAATTAAATTGGCAATTGACTTTTCAACAGCAGGGGTAGAAGTCAGATGTGTTGAGTGTGCCAAGATACGGCAATTGCTAACATATCTATGCCCAGCAAAACTCTATTTCAAGAATGGAAACACAATAAAGGCATTTTCAGATAAACAAGAAATGAGGATTTCATCACTAGTAGATATTACTAGTAGGATGTACTTTAAGTGGAAAGAAAGTGATTTCACAAGACTGAGGAGCAGAGGGAATTAAGTGGAAAGTATATGGGTAAATATAAAAAAATGTCAGCTATATAATATAGTAATAATAATACATGGTGGTGTTAAAAAAGAGAATAAAAATATTAGTCTTCTAAGGTTTTTATATTACCTGGAAGCAACAGATATTTAGAATAACTTTAGACTTTGATAATCTAAGTAATCACTATTATGAACTGAATGTTTGTGTCACCCCCAAAATTTGTATGTTGAAACCCTGACCCACAATGGGATGGTATTTAAAGGTGGGCCTTTGGGAGGTAATCAGAGTTAGATTAGGTTATGAGGCTGGGGCCCTCATGGTGGGATCAGTGGCCTTCAAGAAGAGAAAGAGATCTCATCATGTGCACGTATCTAGGAAAGGCCATGTGAGTACACAATGAACAAGCAGCTGACTATAACATAAGGAGAGAGTTCTCACCAGACACCAACCCTGCCAGCACCTCCATCTTGGACTCCTCAACCTCCAGAACTGTGAGAAATAAACTTATGTTTTTTATGCCATCCACTCTATGGTATTTTGTTATGGCAACCTTACCAGACTAAGACAATCACTGAAGAAACAGAGTATAATCTCTAAACTCATGGAAGGTGCAAAGGAATAAAATAAAAAATATTGTTAATACAAATGAATGTGAGAAAGAAGCAAAAGAAAGCAAAAAATAAATGGTTTGCACAAATACAATTAAAAAAAAAAATGATAGATTTAAACTCCACAGTATTAGAAATTACGTTAAATGTAAATGTACTGAATGTTCAAGTTAACATACAAAGATTATTAGACTGGATCTTAAAATTCCATTTAATAGCATGTGATATTTATAAGAAGTATACCTAAAATATAAAGGTTAAGAAGGTTTTAAAGTAAAAAAATAGAAATGTTAAGCAAAAGAAAGTTGGTATAACTAAATCACTATTGGAAGAAAAAAATAAACCTCAATGGTAAAAGTTACTAGAGGTAATGAGAATTACTTAAATGGTATACGGTTTAGTTCACCAAGCTAATATGAAAATTTTAATTTGTTATGGTTCTAATAATATAGTTTCAAAGCAAAAGTTGATAGACCTACAAGGAGAATAGAAAAATATACAACCATATCAGGAGATTTAAACGTGTTTCTCTCAGAGAGGAAGATTGCTATCGTACATTTAAGAGAGTTGGTGCCCCTGGGAGAAGGAGAGAGGTTTTCATTAGGAAATGGCATTTGAAGAGCTCTGGAGTTCCAGAATGTTATATATCTCGGTCTAGGTGGCGATCACACATAGACTTTACAATTGTTTATTGAACTAAGGACATAGATGTTATTTACTTTCTTGCATGTGTTACATTTAATATATAAATATTAAAAAACAAATAAAAAACAGAAACCTGAGCAATCTTCATAAAAATTGAGAACATGTGACTGGTGTGGTAGGAGGAAAACCTAAAGAAATTGTGTCTTGGAAGGCAATTAAGCAATTACAGGAAATATACCAAGGAAGATGAAAGAACAACTGTGTCACATGCTGTTGATAAATAATTTAACACAAAGATTGACTATCAATGTCTGGATTCAATAGCATGGATGCCATTGGAAACTTAGACATGAGTTGCTTATTTCTAGATAAGGTCACATTCTGAGGTAGCAAGGGTTAGAACATCAATATATAAATAGCTTAATTGGAGGACACAGTCAACCCATAACAGCAAGTATAGGCAAAGTATAAAGTGGACAAAGAAATTAAGTTTGCTAGAGGAAGATATCAAATCTATCTATCATCTATCTATATCTATCTATCTATCTATCTATCTATCTATCTATCTATCTATCTATCTATCTATCTATCTATCATCTATCTATCATCTATCTATCTATCTATCTATCTATCTATCTATCTATCTATCTATCTATCTATCTATCTATCTATCATCTATCTATCATCTATCACCTATCTATCATCTATCTATCTATCTATCTATCTATCTATCTATCTATCTATCTATCTATCTATCTATCTATCTATCATCTATCTATCTATCTATCTATCTATCATCTATCTATCATCTATCTATCTATCATCTATCTATCATCTATCTATCTATCTATCTATCTATCTATCTATCTATCTATCTATCATCATCTATCTATCTATCTATCTATCATCTATCATCTATCTATCTATCATCTATCTATCTATCTATCTATCTATCTATCTATCTATCTATCTATCTATCATCTATCTATCTATCTATCTATCTATCTATCTATCTATCTATCTATCATCTATCTATCATCTATCTATCTATCTATCTATCTATCTATCTATCTATCTATCTATCTATCTATATCTATCTATCATCTATCTATCTATCATCATCTATCTATCATCTATCATCTATCATCTATCTCTATCATCTATCTAAAGATGGGATAATGAAGAGCATGTTTGTGTGTCGATTTGAGTAACTCAGTAGAAAAGGGAAGAATTGGTGATGTAGGATCAAGAGGGACAATTGCTTGAGAGAGGTCCTTGAGTGGGTAAGAGGGTGTAGAACCTATTGCCTAAGTAGAAGCACGGGCCTGAGAGATGAGCAAGGACACGGTGTCCATAGTAACAGGAGAGAAGACAGATATACTGGTACATATGGAGTAGACTGGTAAGCATGGCAATGGGATGTTGTGGAAGTGCGCTTTTGTTTGCTTCTGTTTTGCCAGGGCATGGAAGCAAGCCTGTCACCTGACAGGAGGGGCAGGGGATGGTGGAGGGTTGCCGAGGGAAGAGAAAGTATGAAACGGTCTTATGAGATAATGAAAGGCAGTAGGATTGCGGGCACACTGAAGTCTTGCTTGAGATTTGAAGCTGTGAATTTGAAGTGTGATTAGTCCGTTTGCCTGTGGCTTTTCTCCAGCTGTGGATCACTGTGTGGATGCAGGTGCCAAGTAGCTGCAGGGTTGCACTTCACTAGGGATTGTGTTTGCCAGGTGAATACCACAGAGTGAGAGAGGCCAAGGAGTTGAGGGAGTTTGCAAGTGAGTGATTAGAGGATGGGCCCACAGAGTCCAAGCTGGGGAAGAGAAGATACGGGCTTACAGGTGTTAGAGACAAGGACTGCAGGGAGGGAACAGTAGATTAGTGGGATTAAAAGAATCTGAGCATGGAGGTGCTGTGAGAAACATGGGAAAGATCACATCCTTCCTCTGTTCAAAATTCCCAATTGCGATGTGTCCGAATAATGGGACATCCTTACAGCGACTTGTACAGGTGCCCTGTAAGATCTGCTTCCTCACCTCCTTTCCACTTCTTCAGCCCCACCTTCTACCGCTCTCTCCCTTCATCCCCTCCAAACACACTGGCGTGCTCTCTGTTCCTAGACCCCCCCCCCCCCCCCGCCCCGCCGATAAGCTCCCGTCTTGGGTCCTTTGCATGTGGTGTTACCTCTTTGAAGAACAGTTTTCTTCTCCACGGCTCAGTCCAAATATCTACCTGAGTCACAGTCTCATGACATTCAGATCTTTGCTGAAATGTCTTTTTTTTGAGGTATGTGTCTATTTTTGGTCACCCTTTTAAAAACTGGGTGCCCTCTCCAATACTCCCTAACTCCCTTTCTTGCTTTATTTTTCTTTATAGCCCTCATCACAAACTAAGACATTGGTTCACTGTCTTCCATCGGCCTCATGTAAGTTCCATGGTGGCAGAAACTCTTGCTTGTTTTAACCAGGTCTGTGTCACCCACGGCTTCAATAGCGCCCAGTACACAGTAACCTGTTGAATGAGTGAATGAATACAGGGGATGGTGAACAGAGAGCATGAAGCTTGAAACTGAGCTTGGAGAGGAAGAGAAGTGTGGCTCGTGTATGACAAAGTTGACCCTGAGAGGAGGTGGTAGGTGGCAAGGTCGGAGTCCTTGGGGGAGAATAGACTAAGAAGCCTGGGGGATGACGCCCAATAGTTTCAAAATCACAGGAATTACGGTGGAGGGAGCGACAAGGAGGAGATCGTGTTTAGGGGTGACGAGGTCTAGTGGTGACTGCAACAGGAGGGGGCTGTGTGTTGCCCGGCGGTGTGGGCTTCAAGGCTGTAGTTTTTAGGGAAGAGAAAGAGAAACTGGTCTGGAATCTGTATCCGAGAACAAAGAGGCTGCCCACCCCGTTGCTAAGCTCGGAGGGTGAGAAAATAACCAGCACCTGAGAGGGCCGCAGGGGAAGCAGTGCCTCAGGGGGAACCCAGTCTCAGTAAAGCAGAAAAACAAACGCAACTTTGGGTAAGAAGAATATTGAAATGGGGACTTTGCTGACGATGCATTATGCTTTCACAGGTCAGGAGTTGGGTAGAGTTAGGTGTAAACAGAACCTTGTGAAGGAGAGAATCTGGGCGATGAGATGCCTGAGCATCTGCGGCTTCTTGCAATAACCAGTGAGATGGAAAAGCCATCAGCTTGGCTGGAACCAAGACAGACTGGGGAAGGTCTGGAGGTGAGCAGGGGGGAGGGGGAGGTGGTGGTGGGGAGGTGGTGTCATCTGGCTAGAACTAGATTTCTTCTTCCTTCCTGAGAATGGTAATGGGGAGACTGGGGGAGAGTAGTCTTACCTGGAGAACGCAGGACTGAAATAAATATTTTCCCCTTTTGTATTAGTTTGCTAGGGCTGCCATAACAAAATACCACAAATTGGATGGCGTATGTAAGAGAAAGGAGTACCGGAGGCTGAAGGTCCAAGATGAAGGTGTCTGCAGGGTTAGCTTCTTGGGAATCCTCTCTCCGTATCTTGCAGGTGGTCATCTTGCTGTATGTTCACATGGTCCTCCATTGGTCTGTGAGCGTCTGTGCCCTAATCCCCTCTTCTTACAAGGACATGAGTCACATTGGATCAGGGTCCACTCATATGACCTCATTTTATCCTGTTCACCTCTTTAAATGCCTTATCTGAAAATATAGCCGCATTCTGGTATGGGGGTTAGGATTTCAGTACTTAGGAGTGAATAAATTTGGGGGGAATGTAATTCAGCACCAAAATCTTTCATTTTGGAATAAATACATAGTATCCTAAGGGAACTATTTTGAGGTCACTACTATTATTATTCCCTTATCACCGATGAAGAAACTGAGACCCAAGAAGGTTCAGTAACTTGCCCAAGGTCACACTGCCAGGACAGATTCCAGGCCTCACTCTAAAGCACCAAGCCATTGGGTCTTGCTGGGACCTAGACCAGTGCCTGGAACAGAGTCAATAAAGAGTTCACAAGCGAATGGCTTTTGATTCAAAATTATTTCTGTCTATTGCCCTAAATAATATCTTCAGAAAAAAGTTTACTGCTGAGGAAAGATATAGGACTTAAACATTTATTGATTATCAATACTTTCATGGACTTAAAAAATCTCTTAGCATCCTTACATGAGTATTCTTGTTCCTGTACTTACAGAGGAGGAATATTGAGGCCTAGAGAAATTGAAAAGCTGCTTAATGTCACACAGGTAATAAGAGACAGGCTTTGGTTTAAAACCTGTACAGCTTCCAGTATGCCAACCAATGGCATTATATGTATATATTTTTTGCTCCAGAATAGCTGTGTTCAGATTGCAGGTAGTGCTGTGAATATTACTTTGTAAGTTATATAAATGTCTAATCACTATGTTATACACCCAAAATTAATATAATATTGTATGCCAACTGTAACTGAAAAATTAAAAAAAATATTCAAGATGATGATTGAATAATTCAGTTTCAAAATAGAATTTCTGAATGACTTGGGAATAAGTGCACAGCTTCCCCACATGGTGATTTTGAAGGAAATGGTTCTCATTTGGATCTTTTACCATTTTATCTACTAAGAGGAAAACATTTTTGTGGCTTCCATTTACATACTTCTATTTATATTACTGTAAGCAGATCACTGTGCTTTGAAAGGTAGGTCCTTTCAAAAGACTTCCATTACCACGTAGCAATTAGTTCAGTGCTTTATATGTGCAAAATAAAATGTACATTACCACGTAGCAATTAGTTCAGTGCTTTATATGTGCAAAATAAAATGTATTTTGTTTTAAAATGAGTATTTTTGTTATGAAGTATTTCCCTATTTGTTTCCTCTAAAGAAATCCTAATAGTCTGTTTATTAGACTCAGAAAACCCTTCTCATTCTCTCCCCAAATCATCCAATTTCAAGCTCTCGGAAGCTGGCAGGCAGGAGAGAAGTCTTTGCTCTACTGGTGAATCACACAAGGATAGATTTATTTGCTTTCGTTTTCAAAGACATCCAAAATGAAAGCAAATAAATGGGGGGAAAGAAAAGTGAATGTCTGGTTATTTATTACAGTCCTAACTCTAAACGTGGCTTCTGGCTTCCTCGCCCCGTCATTGCTGACTGCGCCTTCACGTCTCAGCGGCCGTCTGCCGGCCGCCGGGCGCCTGGAGCTATCTGCCCATCGGAGCAGAAACCAGCCCTGGAGGCTGGGCCGCCCGGCCTGTCCGAGGAGATGTCTCTATCTGGCCCTTCTCAGCGTGGCTCCCTCATCCCGGGGCGGGCACCTGTGCCAAACAGCAGGGACCCTGGACGGCGAAATACAAATGTGGCTCAGCCTCAGCTCGGAGGGCGGGCGTGGGGAGCGGAACCTTTGGGGCTCTCACCCTAGGCGGGGAGACGCACCGGCGAGGCAGGGACCTGTTCAGCACAGTGTGGGCACCGGGGCCCCTGATGGCCCCTGCTCTTTCCCCAACTCTCTAGCTCGCAGCCTCTTTGTCCCTATTGGATCACTGTAGCTATTGCTTTTTAAAACCTCAACTTTAGTGAGGTAAAACTCATGTACAAGAAACTGTGTCTATTTAGAGTGTACAATTTAATGATTTTTTAGCAAATATATATACTCATGAAACCACCGCTACGCGGAACACAGGACATTTCATGGCTCTCCAGGGTTTCCTCGTGCCATTTCATAGTCCATCACCCCCTCCAGTTCTGGTCCCAAACAACCACATACCCATTTTTGTCATTATATATTAGGTGGCATTTTTCTAGAAGTTTATATAAATGAAATCATCCAGTAGGCACTTATTCATGTCTGACTTTTCACTCATCATAACGATTTGGAGATTATTTAAGCCTACAGTTCATTTTCTGGTTATCTATTCTATTTCTTGCTCCTTTGTTCCTCTTTTAATCCTGTGTTTGGATTAGTTAAATATGCTTATTAGAATTCTATTTTAATTTATCTATTGGTTCTTAAGTTTTATTAATTCACATTATTTTTTAGTGACATACCTGGGAATTAGACTACACATTTGGGCTACTTATCAGCTTAATTCCTCTCAGTTCCCCATCTACCTCCCTCCCTTGCCCCCATGTTTTATGATACTGGAGCTGGAACCTGCACATAACCGATTATTTCTCCTACGCCAGCTCAGGCAAAGTTAGGCTTTGCCAATAGAGGGCACTGGAGGGCTGCAAGTCTATGTCCAAGGTGAGGGCTTCCATTTCTGCTTTTTGGTTTTTTTTCTCCTGTGGTAAGCTAGCTGCCAGCATACCCGCTCGGGAAGGTCACTCTTCAGAGCCTTTCTGCCACTCAGGAGGCCTCTTGCTGCTGATTCGCTCAGGCCTGCCAGCATCCCAGCCTGCTTGCACCCCCTTGTGAATTTCTGGGCCATCCCACAGGCAGTCTCACAAATGCTGACAAAGCTCTTTGCCTCTGGAAGGCTTCATGTTCCCTCTATGCTCCTCCAGTTCCCTGGTGGCATTATCATAAAGGAGACACAGGCCCCTCTTCTCCCAGGACCCCTAGACCTCTCTCCTCCTTGCTTCCGAGCACAAGAGGACTCTTGGTCTAGTCTAGGACAAGTTCTTAAGTTTCTTCAAGACACTTTTTTTCTTTTCTTTTTTTTTTTCCTATAATGCCTGAGGTTTTTCTAAGAATTTAGGGTTTTGATACATTGGAGCCAGAAAGACTTAAGAGCTACTTTTGCACCACCCTGCCAGATGTTTCCCCTGAGGCTATGAGCTCAGAGATGGCCAAGGGATTGCATGAAGGGTGATGGAGAGACCAGGGAAAAAGAAATGGGTGGAAGAAATCCCTTAGCTTGATAGTTCAAACAGTATTTAGACAGGGAAAATGTCCCATTTTGTCTCTGATTCCTCAGCCTGTATATCAATGCTTGGCACATGTTAATTGCTCAATGAGCTAATTTGCCATGCGGTGTTGGGCAAGTTTCGTGACTTCTAACCTCTGTTCCCTGGACTATAAGATGGAATAATGGTGCTGATGTCATAGCATTGCTGTGGGATTAAGCGAGACCATGCACTCTTTGTGGAGAGTTTTCTGATTGCAGTGTTTTATTACTGTTATTATAAATGTCCACTGAGCTGAGATGTGCTTGGCGTCTTCGCCCCGACACTGGGTGATTCCGGGCAGACTTAGTCAGCTGGAAACACGGTTTATCTTTCTCCCAGAGAAACTGTATCATCTCAGTGCTCTTTTTTGCTCTCCAAATTAGTTATCCTCCTGGTGACAGTTTTTATGTCAGCGTGCTTGACGATTCCTGGATGAGAGTCCAAGTAGTGTTTAGACAGGGAAAACGTCCCATTCGCCCGATTTTGGATTAGATGCTACCCAGCGTGAAGTAACTGGTACAGTGCCGAGAAAATGATGCTAATATTGTATCGCATCTTCAAACTGTGCTTTAGCTATTTGCATATTTTAGTTAGAATTTAAACTGAATCATTCCAATCACAACATGTCAGGGTACATTTTAAATATACCTTTTAAACAGTCATATCAAATGTTTTCTAGGCTGCCAGATGAGATAAAGGTTGAATATACCTCTTGTTGAAACCTCTGTAAATGGCCCAGTGTTTAACAAGAGTTTGTAATTTTTGATGTCGTGTGTGTACCAGTGTTAAAAGAATATCACTTCTGTCTAAAGCAACTCAGCAACGGAAGAGCTGGCTGGTCCTCAATAACCTGGTGTCTTCCAGGGAGCTCGTAAGACATGGCAGGCTGTACACAAACCTCTTCCAAAGTCCTAGGGCCAGCTGGACAGAGAGCAACACAGCAGACACTTCCACCCTGGCAGATCTTGGGGTTCAACCATGGGAGCAAGGCTAAGGTCAGGCTTTGAGAAATGGAGTGACGTGCATGTGAATTCCATGTAAGGTCTGCAGAAAGGAGCCATGGAACAAGGGCTATGAGTCAAACTCAATGGTCGCCCTGATTGACAATACTGATTATATATTTGAAAGTTGTTAAGAGAGTAGATGTCCAGTGGTAATTCTGTGAGGGGATGGAGATGCTGACTAATCTTATTTGGTTCATCATTTCGCAATATATGCATTTATCAAATCATCACATTGTGAACCTTAAACTTACATGTTTTATGCCAATAATAACTCAGTAAAGCAGGGGTGAAAAGCAAGCCCCAGGTCCCAAACATCTCTCCATGTGGAAGTGGGGCAAAGATTGGTGGGAATGCCAGGAGGAGGTGATGCCAGTGTTGGGAGGACCATCTGAGGCCTCATGGATCTGAATCCAGAGGACAAGGACATTCGGGACTAGAAAGAGCCAATCCCTGAAGAATCTGTGATGCCAGGGCAGGGACCTTGACTTTGGGCGAGAAGTTTTGCAGTGATTAGGGTTGTTCGGTCACATATATTTTTGTTTGCCTCCCCTATGCAAGACTATCTTAAATGCTTGGATAAGAGAGAAAGTTATATTTTACTAGTACCTTCCAAAGTGTTTTTCTTTATGAAGTATCATAAATAGCATATATATGTGTTGTATAAATGTGACAACATATATATCGTATATATTATATAGGCTGTACCATATGTATTATATGCGATACACCTATGTGACAAGTATATACATTCATGTATATAATACAGCCTGTATAATATATCATATACATCATATGTAATATATATATCACACATGGACATACACACACAGACTATTTTTGCGGAGGGCTTTCCTATATATTGCAGTGTAGACTCTGGGGCCAGAGCAAGTTCTACAGGGTTGATCCTGGCACCACCATTCGGTAGCTGTTTTTTCTTAAGAAAATTACTTAACCTCTGTGCTTCAGTCACCTTATCAGTAAAAATGAAATAATAGTACTTACTTCACAGGGTTGGTGCGAGGATGAAGTGGGTTACTTTGTGCAGAATTCTTAGAACAATGCCTGGTGTGTACTCAGCGACTGCTATGTATTTGCTGTCACTTTGTGAGGCTGGGGAAGGTGGAAGCCAGGTCCTCGAAGGGCATGGGCGGTCACAGGGGAGGCCGAGCAGCGTGCCAGTGGTGATGGGAGAAGCCGAGCCAAGGGAATGAGCAGCATTGCTGGCTGCAGCCTCTGGAAGGAGGCTCTGAGAGTCTAATAAGCAGGAGCCAAAAGCCCAGCTCAGTAGGGAAGGACTGGGCCCTGGGCAGGAAGCCTGGCATCGGTGTGTGGGGGGAGGCTGAGCACGGGCTCTGTTGTGGGTAATAAGACAGCGCCTGCACCGTGGGGCTCAACACCTGAAAAGAGGTGTCTGAGGCACTGAGGTCGGGGATGCGCGGAAATACGGGCTTTGCATTGAGCCAACGGATGGGACGCCTCACATCCCTCCTGCCTATGGACAGGCCTGGCCTTGCTGAGCTAAGATGGGGCTGCAAATCTGACTTGTGATAACAACAGCAACAACGCTACTGCTATTACTCATGATTGCATGTATTGACTGTGTGCTGTGAACCGGGACCTGTAGTAAGTGCTTCATTCACAGCTTTATGAGGGAACCTTATTATCTTCATTTTTTAAATGAGAGCACTAAGCCCAGAGCACTTAAGTGTCTCATAAAGATTGCAGATTAACAAGTGGAGGGGCCAGGTTTGAGCCTAGCCAGCCAGACTCTGCTCTTAACCAGTAAACATATTGCCTCCTAAAACTTGGAACAAAGCTGTCCACCCAGAGAGAAAGAGGCCACGGAGAGTGGTGTTGCACCAGTTGTGAGTTCACTCTGCGGGGATTCAACAACCTGTGCTTGGCAGAGAGTGGCCAGGAGGGCAGGGAGGGAGAGAGCAAGTCATGGGAACAGAGCAAGCGGGCGAGCCCCCCATCCAGTCAAGGAAAGCGAGGTTCAGACCAGAGTAAGAACCGGGTGGGACCGGGGATCGGCCTTCCCTAGGTGGGGCCCCTTTCCTCATCGCTCCTCGCGGGGGAGGACTCACTGCACTGAGTGTGATTCCAGCGTTTAAACACGCAGGGTCTTTGCCCAACGTGGCCCCTACATGCAAGCCAAGTGCTTTCCCTTCAAGTTCAATGGAGGAAACAGCCATTTCTTGCAAAGCTGCAGGAACAACTGACAAGGCTGGAATTACTGAGAGCCTGTCTGCAGATCCCTGACATGATGCCTACCTAGGGAGTCAGAAGGAGCGATTTTGGGTGTGATCTTTCCTTTACACTGACCAGCTCCTTGGGCTAGTGTCGCTCCCATTTCCTTACCCCCTGAGGAGCAGGGATGAGCTGTGCTGAGAGTCTTAGTAAGCTATCACACTCAAAATGAAGAGCTGTGGTGTGATGGGTTTTCTATTTTCTCTACATTTGAAAGTGGAGCCGCCAGGTTAAAGCCCTGCAATTCTTTGCTATTTAGATTGCAAAATTTCCTGCTTGAATTTGCCTGAGCCTATCTCCATGCTTATTTAGTTTAAATGTATTTTTTGGTGTATTTGAATTTTCCTTAACACAAAGGAAATACAAGGTGGAAAATGCAGCAGAAATGCCGGTGAAACTCACCCAGCGTTGTTCGGCGATTAGTTAAGTGAGAGGTACATGAAATTTCCATTTCAATCGAGTTTTCTATTAACAAAGCGATTGCCTTGGTTCTCAGTTAAGTTCTCAGGAACTGCAGCAGGTGATTATGCTACAGGCACTGGTAAGGGGCGGGTCCCATGCCAGTAGAAGGGCTTCACTCTGTTTTCCTGTGAATATCTTCTTAGAGGCCTGATGGCATTAAGGTGACAAAAGCACCAGCTTGTAATTGGGTTCTAGCCATTGTCCACTGTCTTGAAAGTCTTTGAGCCATGACTGTTGTAGTTGGCGACATTACAAAGCCCATCACATGACAGAACAGCTTCCCTTAGAGGGAGAAACAAACTCAAAGCAATGAAAAGTTTCTGCTGAGATTGTTTTGGGGGATGACACAGGGCAGTGGGTTCTGCTTTTATTTTAAAATCTTCAACAGAAGTGGGGAGTAAAGCCCTAGTTTTTATTTGGCTCAACAGAGAGAAGCAGAGCAGTTTCCTGAAACTATATGAAATAGGAATAGACTAGAACCAAATAGATACACTATTGGGAGTGCAGAAACAGTTTACTAAGTGCAGATATTGTAGACTTTATTTCGTAGATCCCAATGAACCCCGCCTCCCAGTAATTCATGTCTTGTGTTTCTGGTCGTGGCCATTTCACTTGCTTTGGCCAAGAGACCATTAACAAGTGTGATGCAATCAGACACTGGGGCTCGTCTTCTTGGAACAGTCTCTCCAGGATCCAGCTGCTCTGCAAAGACCCTCCTGGGGAAGGACGACCCGGAGAGAGACGCCCCAGTCTTCCAGCCAGATGTGTGGGAAAAGCCGCCTTGCAAGGCCCCCCCCCCCAAGCATCTGGCTGCAGCCTCAGGGGAGATGCCAGGTGAGGAGAGCAAGAGAACCATTTAGCTGAGCCCTAGTCAACCCACAGATTATATAAAATAATAAAGTGCCTCTTTTTTAAATTTATTAAGTTCTGGAGTAGTTTTATAAGCAGATAATTGGAACAATGTGCTTCTGATCCCCTCAGAGTTGACTGACTTACAAAGCTCCCACGCTCTGTCCCTCACTAAACGTTGCCTTAGATGATCATGTTCCAGTCCCCAAGCAGGTGCAGGTTTCAGACTCCTCCCTGGTCTTCTGTCTCCTCTGCCCCGTGTCCGTCTCCATGGCGTGTCGGCCGTGTCAGTGGCCTCTCGCATCTATTTTTCTAGCCGCCGCAGTATGCCATGGCCCTCATCTGCTGGGCCCTCGGCATCTTCGCCCGTCCCTTCACTCTAGTTGCCAGGCTGAGGGGCCTTCAGCCCTCATGGTCAGCTGGCCTCCTTCTGGCGCTGAGACAGTGCTTCCTCTGCTGTCCCTCCTCAGTCTCGCGTCCAGACAAGGCGGCACTAATGCAGGAGGGCCACGGCACAGGGGGCCTCCTGGTGGCCGGAAGGTCGCGAGCGGGGGTCATACACCACAGCCTGGCAGTGTGGCTTCAGCAGAGTCAGAGGCCGGCCGTTTGAATTCGGGCAGTTGTTATAAGTTGTTCTAGATCTGAGCAGAGTCTGGGCTGCTCTGTCCTCAGCTGCTAGGAGCAAGGTCAGGACCAGACAACAGGAGCTGGGTTCCTTTGAAAGAAAGAAGGTTCTGTGGACTGCAGCTCTTTGCAGCTGGGTGCTTTGGAAAGAACAGGGGTTCGAATAGCCTGTTTTGGATGCCTGGCATTCAAATATTCACACACATGTACAAAAGTTCGCACCTCCTATTCTAAATATCTGGGACGGCCTGTCTATTTACCTTTGTATCCAAGAAGTAATACAGTCAAAGAGAATTTGGTCGGATGTCTCAGGAAAAGTTGGTCAGAGAGTTACTGTTCTCCTAAAAATGTACTTTCATGTGGCAATCTTAACTTTCTGCCCGTTGTGGTCTCTTGTACCGCAAATTGTGGCTACCAGGCCATGCTTCCCCCCCCATCTAAAGTCCATGTAACTCCGCCACTCGTTATATGTTCTTGATTTAGACCTGCCTAGAAGACCACAGACCACTTGAAGACAGAAGTGACTGCTTGCTGTGCCACTCCTCTCGCTGCCCACACGGGGCTCAAGCCACAGGTGGCTTGGTTGCTACGGTTACAATCCGCCTTCCTATTCCTGCCCCCATCACTCCTCTGGCCCCGGCCTTGCCCTACTCAGCTGCCTGGGTCTGAGGACACATCTAGTTAACCTGAATAAAACCTCCTACACTGTGGCAATAATTGTAACAGAGTCTTCCGTAACTAGGGAGCTGCTAATTCTTTCTATGTCCCCTGGGTTATCCTTTGGGGAGTCCTAGGAATAGGCCTGGGGCTGGGCTTTCTTGCTTACAAATCTGGAAATCAGGCTCACAGAACAAATTGCAGGATCAACAGTAGGCACTGGGGAGACTTTCCTTCTCCAACTTCCCATTGACTCAAATAAATAAAACACTTCTTTCATTTTGCATACATTGTTTAAAGTAAAAGCCTCAAAGAAATAATTTTAGGTCTAAACATCAAGGCCCCATTCCCTTTATATTAAAATAAAAAATACAACCCCAAACTGCTCAGTTAATCAAGGGGTGACAAAATGAAGAAATATGGAAAAAAATGGGAAGTAGGAATATGGGCAAGAGGCAAAAAAGAGCATAGAGTTCTAGAGGAAGGGAGGGAAGGGGGCACAGTGGCTTCAGACAGAGAAGAGGGGGAAGCAGAAGAGCCCACAGGCTGGGGGGAGGCTTCCTGGGGGCCCAGTGGGGCCTTTTTGTGAGCTGCTTTCTTTTGACACAGCCCGCTGTTCATTTTCACTCTGGGGTTTGGGTTTCCTGTTTTCTTATCCCTGAAATGCCAATTAACTGATTACCCAGTATCTGTTCTGTGATTGCTCTTTATTCCTGATCCTGCTGAGGCTCAGCCTTAAAAGAGGTGGCCCCAATGGAGTGCTGCCGAAGGCTCCCCTGGCCAGGCGGGAGGGGCCCGACAGCTGGCAGGGCCGCTGGGTGTGCCTTCCTCACTGCTATTTTGGAGGGGGCACTGTCACTGAGTGCCCACTACTCACTAAGGACACTTACACTTGCTTTCATACTTTCTCTCTTCGCGGAAACCCTGTGAGCTTGCAAGTAATGTTCATAGAGGTGGTCCAGGCAGCAAGGGGCTGAGCAGGGCCTGTATCCATCTCAGTCTGACAGATGCCCAGACTTTTCCACCCCTGCACTCTCTCCACGATGGATGTGAACATGTCCTTTAAAGGATGCTTATTGTGGAAACTTATAAAATGCTAATAAATATGAAGGAGATGAAGTTTCCTATTATCCCACCATCCAAAATTAATCACCATTAACACAATTATTTTTTGTTATGTTCTAGGTTTTTTTTTGGTGTTAATGTTTAAAACAATTTCTCTCTCCATCTAATATATTTAAATTTATGTATATTTTAAGCCACAGCAAGTATAACCATAAATTATTTTGAGTACAATGGGGAAAACTATAAAACAAACCTAATTATGAAATAAAAATTCTGAATTGGCTGAAATCGACTTCTGAACCTGTGTGTGTGTGTGTGTGTGTGTGTGTGTGTACAACACAATTGACCCAAAACAAAATACAATCTCAACTTGTTTGCTGTTTCATAGATTTACGTTCTGAGTAAAAGATTCTACAATCATACTGCCTGAGATGTAAAAAGCAACTGAAATTTTGCCAGAAGTTCTGGTCGATAGCACTTCTCATTGAGAGAAGTGGCTTATAACAGTCTTGAAGAGAATTGGGAAATTAAGATTGTACAGGAGCCTTAAAGATGTCCAAGTTATTTGACACAATAATACAATTCCTTGGGTATTTTACCTAAAAAAAAATTAAGGAAAAAAACTCACAAAAAAGAAAGATGCTTATTTTACATGGTTTCTAATAGTAATTAATTGGCAATGGCCTTTATGTCAAATAATAGAAGATGTTTATGTAAAATAGTGCAACTATCTCCTTGATGAAGTAATATGCAGCCACTAAATGCAATAGTTAGAGAAAATGTGCCAGCAGACTGAAGAGGAGCTGCCTGCAAATAGCCACAACAACTTAAATCAAAGTTACCACTTACGATATGTTACAACCCTCCACATATTCTCTTATTTAATTCTCCCCTAAACCCAATGCCAGACATTAATGTTTTGCTTATCTTACAGTTAGAGAAACTCAGGGTAAGACATGTTCCTTGCCCAGGGTTAAAAACCTGGTGGCTTTTACTTTTACAAGTTAAAGCACAGGAAGGAAGGCAGAGTGAGGGGAGAGAGGCCACCTGAGGATGACCTCGTCCTTGCTTTCTCCTGCTTACTTTCTCTCTGACCCCCCGTTTCTGGAACCCCATGATCCTGTTCCTTCTTCTTCTACTTCAAATAAGAAAGCTGTTCAGAAATCTGAAGCCCTTGTACGAAGGCACGTGTGGTTGGTAACTTTGACTTCCTTAGGAAAGGAAATTCCTTGATGAGTTGCCCTAGACAAGGGGATGGAAGTTGGATGTGGAAACCCAATGAAAAATGGGACCCTGTGGAAATAAATAACCATGACACCTTTCTAAGATTTATCTCACAGCTTGTCCCAGGTGTACCTTCCTCCTGAAAGAAGTGCTCTGGGCAGTCATAAAAAAATAAAACTTTTTATCTCACCGCTTCCAGTCTACTTTTAGCGACACAGAAACAACCACAACAGCATCACAGGGCTTTGCACACTCTGGCTTGCTCTGTGTGGCGCTGCCCTGGGGAAATGGGGATCCAAGGTTGCAATTTCGTTGCTTTTAAAGAAATATTATCTTCTCTAGTAGAGAGGCAACATATTGGTGACTCTGCTGTGTTTCTTCTTTCCTGATTAAATAACAACCTCAGCAGAACAAATCAATCTGCTTTTTCCTCATTTAAGCCACCACTGCTTCAGCTTCGATCTTATTACCTCTCACCTGGGTGACTGCGACAGCCTCCAATAGTTCTGCTCTGGCCTCTTCCCCTCTCTGCATTCCATTCTCCACACTGCTGCCCAGAGATCTTCCTAAAATGCAAATATGATACTGACAGTCCCTTGCTTAAATTCATTTCATGGTGCTCCATTTATTCAGTATACAAATGCCTTATCAAGGCACAGAAAAACCTTCATGATCCCTGTCTACATTTTCAACACCAACACTGGTCACTTTTTCTTATGCTCCAAATATTTGCAGCTACATTCACCATCATTCCTGAACAAAGCATGCTCTCCTGTGTTTCAGGGCCTCTGCAGATGGAGTCCGTTCAGTCTAGAATGTCCTTCTAGAACAACTCATCTTTAATATCACTGCTTCTGAGAGGTCTCTTTGCATCACTGAATCCTAAGTAACCCTGAACATCCTCGTATACCAGTCAGGTTCTTAGTGGCAGACAACAGATTCCACTCTAGCTGGCTTAAGCAGGCATGGATTAATCTTGGAAATTAGAAAGCTTCCCAATTGTTGAAAGGGCGAGGGAAATAGACTCCAGACTCATTTTTCAGCAGCAGCTCCCAGAACCACACCATGGTCAGGTCCTGGTAAAGAAGCTTCTTCTGCTTCTGGTCCCAGAGGCTACTCAGGTACCATGCTACCTTGCTGCTACTCACACCCACTGAATGGTGTCCAGCACTCTTCCCTGTTTCCTTAAGAAACTCAGTTACAAATCCAGGTCTTGTGTAGATGTGTTTGATCAGTAGAAACAAAACCACACTCCTACATCCTAGGAATAAGGGGAGCTTGGAACATTTTCATTTTTGATTCTACATTGAGAAGGCAGAATTCAAAATATGGAGAACTTGTTGGTAGACGGACTGTCCTGGCTGGATGCACGTAGCTGGTGTCTGGCTGCGATGTCTGGAAGGCTGGGCTTAGCTGCAGCCATCAGCTGGAGCACCTACACATGGCTTCTCCAGCATGGAGGCCTACAAGTAGTCAAGGCTTCTTATGGGGCCCCTCAGGACTTCCATAGACAGCGTTCTAAGAGAATGGAAAGTAAAAGCTACCAGAAATCCTGCAATTACTTCTGTCATGTTCTATCTACCAAAGCAGACTCAAGCCCTTCTTGATTCAAAGGGGGGTGGGGCGCAGGGGAGAATATAGCAATGGGAGAAACACCAAGGAATTTGTGGTCATCTATAATTTGCCACAGAAATTGATTGGGAAAAATGTAAATTGTACACAGGTAATATGTAAAGTGTGCTATGTAAGCCCAGAGAAGGTAAGGACCAAAATTACTTAGTGAGCCCTGGCCAGTGTTGCTCAGTGGTTAGAGCGTCGGCCCGCCCACCAAAAGATCGTGGGTTTGATTCCCTGTCAAGGGCACATACCTGGGTTGCAGTTTCAATCCCTGGTCTGGGTCAGAGTGCATGCAGGAGGCAACCAATCAATGTGTCTCTCTCATCTATCTCTCTCTCCCTCACTCCCTTCCACTCTCTCTAAAAAAAACCAAAAAAACAAAAATCAATGGAAAAATATATCCTTGGGTGAAGATTAACAAAAAAATATTACTTAGAGTTATAGTCAATTTAAGAAGAAGGTAAGTTTACCAGGCATTTTAGAGGGCCAAGTACTGAGTCAGGGTGCCATAAAAGAGTGTACCATGTTTCTAAAATAAGAAATTATGTGTGTTGTCTAACCACTATGCTGTACACTTGAAACTAATATAAAATAATATTGAGTGTCAACTATAGTTGAAAAAATAAAGTAAATAAAACCAAACTTAATTAAGTTAAAAAAGAATACCCAAAAGACAGAAATTCTGTGTGGAGGGCACATAGAAGAAGGGGAGGAAGATGATAATGACCTGGTGTTGATATAATGGTGGTGTGGTAAAGGTATTGATAACGTAAGTATAGTTACTTGTACTTTGTACATTTGCTGTGTCTCAGATTTTCAACATGAATTCTCTATTAAGAGAGCTGGACACTGTCAGGAAAGCAATGGAGAACCAACTGAAGTGTTTAAGGATGGAAGAAAAACATTAGATTTGTTTTTCTAAAAACTAGCTCTAATGGCAGTGTGGAGGGTGTGGAAGAGAGATTAATGGTTGGGAGACTGACTAGAGACCAATGAGAACAAAAGCTCACCTGAAAGCCAAGCAGCTTTGGTAGAGCAACAGGAGTTGAAAGAGAAGTTGAATTTGCAGGCAGTGATTGGATTTGGTACCCTGGGTATGAGGCATAAGGAGAGAAGGGTTAACAATGAGCTTGACTTTTCCAGATTCACAGCATATTTAGAGTTTCTGTTTGGCTTTAACTTCAGTTTCCTACACTTTTAGCTTGCTCGTGGTCCCTCATGGTTCTTCATAGCCCTCATACCTTAGGACTTCTCAGAATCAGTTTTATTCTCTTTATTATACATTTGTTTTTATTTCCAGTTATGAGGTGCTTGGTTTCTCTGTATTTCACAACTCAAATTTCTGAGAATACAGATTTGATTAGCTTAGCTTGTCCTGGTTGTGGCGGTGTGGCTTGTACTAGGTCACCTCATGGGTCATCTACTGGGTATTGGACTTAGAGTTTATTGACTATGAATTTGTTGATACTGGGTCAGGAGCCCAACTTAGTAAATAGACCATGACTGGGACTTTGGGGGAGTAGGCCAATGGCTTCATTTACAGAAGCTGTGAGCAGGACAATTTCCTTTAGAAGGGGCCAATAATTTAGTGGCCCTCATGATTACATAGTAAAGTTATATGGAGCTCAACTTATCACTCCTCCCCCCAGTATCCTGCATCCACCATCCCTGGGACCATGCTAATGAGCCTGGAGGGTGCAGTAGAAAGGCCCGTACAGTGAGAACCAGGATGTGGGGAAGAATTACACTGATATTCTTGGCTCCATGATCCAGGGCCATGGGCAAAGGAAATGAAGGCTGGAAAGGCAATGGTCAGCGGAGGAACAAAGCAACAAAGAAGTGACTGTGGAGGAAAGACCTGGAAGAAGTCTTGTTTAGTGGGAGAGAAGGACTCAACTGGCCAGAAGGAGATGATCTCTGAATCCAGGAATCAGAGCTAGCACAGTTCTAGATGAAGAATATTTATGATGTGACCACTGGAGGGAATCCCTCAAATGGGAAGAAAATACAATTTTTTCTTAGAGGAGGTAGAAGAATCTTGAGTTGGAGTCAATTCTCCTTGTGGGCGGTGTGGGTTGAGGAGATTGAGCCACCCGTGTGGATGATGAAGTTGCCCAGGATGATGGTAGGTCTGGGGTGGAGAGCATACAGGGAACCAGATCTTAATATTCTCCTTCAATGCAACAGAATAATCAGGCTATAACAGTAATGGGGTGGATAAAAGGCAGTACTGGTTATAGCTGGGGGCCCAGGAGGAAGGGATTTTGATTAATGGAAGAGTCTAAGAGTAGGCAAAGCAGCATGACAAGAACAATAATTCTCTCTGCCTACATCTACTACAATCCTTCTATAGCTCTGCAAGCAAACTACAAAATATGCCAGGAAATAATAAGCAGAGCTGCCAAAAGAGCACCCTTCCCTGGGGATAGAGCTATGGAGCAAGCTATGTTGAGCAGGAAGAGCTAAGTGAGGCCAGTTTGGGGACCATTCTGGAAAAAAATGAGAGTGAATGAGTGGTTGGCTAAAATGACACATGGGCTCCAATGGGCTCTTGAGAAAGGATTAGGATCTGGGAAAATGGGTGAGGTTCTGAGCTTCAGGGGGTGAGGGTAGAGCAAAAGAGACTGGGAATAAATGGCATAAGACCCTGGGTCATTATTGTCTTTACAGTCCTAGGGGTGACGGGCGTGGGTTAAGAGTGGGAGATGGCCTACTTTCTCACTTGGTCCCTGAGTCCTTCTTCTAGGGAGCAGAATCCATGGCTGGGGTAGAGGTGGAAGGAGGGATGAGATATTGCTCTCTGGGAACTTTGCAAAGGCTCCAGGGAGAGCATGGGGCTGACAAATCTTTCTCAGAATCAGATGGGAGAGTGAGTATAAATGAAGTTTTTTTCTTTTTCTCAAAGTCATCTCAACTTATCATGAGGACAATGCTGTAAATAGGACACCCCAGAACAACATTTTTTAGAAGATAAAGTAAATCCAATTTGTTGAGATGTTTCTGTGCTTGGAGATAAATCACATTATTGTATTTTATCAGCAGATGGGTGGGCAGTTTAACAGCATAAAACTGGCAGCAAAACAGAAAGGGCTCCTACTGTCTATGAAGAATCCATTATTTTATGCAGGCTTCTGGACAGTATAAATCAGGTCTGTGCAGAGAAACAAAGCAATTGTGTAAGTTGGGGCAGTTTGATGGGGAGTGTCTGCAGAGGGCTGGAGGGAGTGGTGGGGAGGGAGAAGGTGGGTTGGGCAGTGGTTGGCATGTGGGAGATTTTGCTCCTCAAGGTGGCCACTGTCTTGGGTGTCAGTGCCAGTGTGTGGGGAGGGACACAGAGCTGTGAGGGTTAACATGGCACCTCTTCTTGAAGCGTCCATTGAGCATAACACAGTGGTCAAGAGTGCAGGCTCTGCATTGTACTGCCAGGTTCCTGTCCTGGATTTACCACTTATGACCCCACATGATCTTGGCTCCTCCCTCTTGTGCAAAAGGGGCTAATACTTGTATTTACCTCGAATGATTGTTGTAAGGATAAAGTAAGATAATGGCAATTTTATTTATTTGCATAAGTTCAATAAAATGTGTTCTTTTTATAACAGGACAGAAGGCTTTGACTGGAATGTGACATTTGAGAGAGACATGCATAGACTCAGATATGACCAAAAAGCTTTAAGGAATTAAGATTGACTCTGCAAGCCAATAGAAGACCCTTGGTAAAACAACCTGATACCCAAGTTATTTACATGGTTCATGGCAGTCTTTCCAGGTAAGAAACAAAGGTTGCTTCCTGGAAGATGCAAAGAAAGAACCTCAGGATACATTGGGGACCTCAAGAATAGAGGAACAAAACCCAAATTTATAGGTGTTGCAGGTGAAGTCTGATGGCAAGTATGTGGCTCTGCTTTTTAAGGCCTCAGAGGCCTTTTTAAGTTCAATCTGAAGATTCCTTATGAAGAATTCCAGCAAAGCAGGTTTAAAGGTGCCTGTGGGGTTAATTACTATCCTTGCTGGACTTATACAGATAATCAGGCCAAGTTTATTGAAATTAGACTTATTTTACAAATGAATTAGTCTTAATTTTTTTATCTTTAGTAGAGATGGGGTTGATTTCAGAGAGAAAAATTGTTTTGGTAGAAACCATAACAGACCTTTGTGGATATTGGGTTCTAGTGCTCTTCATTGTATTTTGAGTTTTTAAAATTTTCTACCTATAAACTGGACTGGATCCTGAAATACTGATTTCTTAAATGGAGAACCTAGGTCACTGAAACAGCTGTGAGGTTGCCTGAAAGACATGAAGACTTGTTTCTAATACAGCAGTGTCACCAGTGCCTAAAGTCCCAATAGGGAGTCATCTAACTGAGCTATGGCTTCAGCTCTGCCACGGCTGAGCTGGGTGCCCGTGGCCTAATTATAGACATGGTGGACAGGAAAAACATGGACTGGTGTCAGAGGGACACAGAGCCTCTGGCTGGGGTTAGGCACCTTTCTTTGGCACCACCACAATGTTCTGTGTGATTTCTAATGTTACCCTTCCAGATTTCCATAATTGTGTTTATGCTTTTGTCTTCTCCACTAGAGCATTAGCTCCTCAAATATTAATAATGATATTAACTAACATTTACTCAGCATTTATTCTGTCCCAGTTATCTCTTTGATCCTAGTATCTTTTAAACCCCACAGCATTTGGCACATGGTGGGCACCTATTAAATGTTCAATAGATGACTAAATACAAGAACAGATAACCTTTGTTTAATCAGACACTTACTTAATTTAGGGACTTTGAGCACATTTCTTAGTCTTTTTGAATCTCGCCCATAACACCTGGCACATACTAGGTCCTCAGTAGATTCCTTTAACTGAAATGTCCCAATTCACCAACTTAAGGGTAAAAAATAGGTTATGATGTATTACTGTCCCCAGATCTATGTCTCTGGCTCCACATTTCTACATTGAACAGTCTAGTTAGCATTCCTGGTTAGATGTGCAGTAGGCACCTCAAGACTTAAGTTCAAACATGACCTCCTGATGGCTGTCTCTTGCAAACTTTCTCTAGTCTTCTCCATCTTAGAGGATGGCTCCACCATTCAAAACAATAAGATAGGAGCCCTCATGGACTCTTCTCTTTCCCTCTCACCTGACACCCAATCCACTGGCAAACTCTCTAAGTTCTTTCTGAGTCTGATTCCTTCTTACCACCTCCACTACCCCAGCCCTTGTCCAAGCTGCCCTCATTTTATGTGTGGACTATTGCAGTTTTCTCCAAAATAGTCTCTGTGCTTTCATTTCACTCTTTTAAATCCACTTTTTTTTGTCATATGGATCCCAACCACCCACAGCTTCTTCTAGGGAAATGATAGGTGGAATGGAGTGATGACCTATTCAGCTCAAAGACTGTGTGTGTGTGTGTGTGTGTGTGTGTGTGTGTGTGGTGTTTGGGGAACTTAGGGTGCTGGGAGGCAAGTTTATGAGAAGAAAGGTCCTAGAACAGGGTCAAGAGAAGAAATCCACAAATGGGAGCAGGCAGTCCCAGGGAAAGAAGCAACCCCATAGGAAGGAGAAGGAAGGAGCCCTTGAGGTGAGCTCATCCTGGAAGGCACCCATTGTAATGTGCTCTGAAGGGCCTGGAAAGGCTGCTCTGCCAGAACTGCCCTGTCCTTTCATCAGGTCCATGAGTTTAACTGAGCCACTAACACTAAGCATTTTCTGCATGTAGGCTCTACTCTCCCATCCTTCTGATAGGTGGTAAGGGCATGATAGTAGGTTTGTAATAAAACCATTAACCTCAGAAGGAAACGGGGTCTAGCTCTTGACCTTTCCTCTCAGGAAGCTCTGTGCATCCTGGGTATATTTACTTGCTATCTTCCCAGAAACCTCTGAATTCTGGAGGTGGAGGTGGGGTGGTCTGTTGAACCCAAACCTTGCACTTTATGGGAAATTCCTGCCTCTCTCATATGAGGATTTAACACAGGGCTGCTCAAAGAGATATTCTGGTGATTATAAAGGCTAAACGAGTGATCATAGATTGTTGGTTATTTTAATACCCATCAGTGATCTGCTTTGAGAGCTTAGGGAAGCATAATGTAGTCTCTTTATTTTAGGTCCCATTGCTGGGAGGTGATCAGTACTGAATTTCTACAGCTCTTATTGTGCTGTTGTCCACGAAGATTCCCAAATCCTTTCAATTGGAGATTATGTGTCAGTTCTGATCCTCTTACACTGGAAGTAAAATACAAAGAAAAGCTAGATGGGTTTCCTGGCTGCACACCTTGGCTTAACGAGGGTAAGGCTCTGGCCAAACACGGGTTTCCAGTTTCCAGAGTATATTTAATTGAGACGTGTGGTTTACTTTGTTTTTTGCATTATATTTGCATTTGTTCAAATAAAAATGTGAAAAACTATAGCTGCAGGCTTAGGAAAGAGCCAGTGAGAAGAAAAGAGAGAAACTGTGTTTATAAAACTGATCCCTTTTACAATCATTTGCCTGTTTCTCAGTCCTTCTTGGCTGGAGTGCCAGGGCCAGTCGGATTTGCGAGATGTCTGTGAGGAGCCAGGAGGCCAGGCGCACACCCTCTCCTGTCCTGCTTTCTTGGCATTGTTATGAGCTTTAAATCAATCTACACAATTCGTCTAGAGCCATAAGAAAGGAAATCTTTCAACTTTTCTCTCTTGGGTGACAATGGAGTCTGCTCTCTCTTCCCCTTAGCCTTTCGTCAGGACCTGGGAGCTAACAGCCTAACACCATTTCAATTTATGCTTCGGGAACTTGGAACAGGGTATGCTGTTTAGGGGAACGGCTTAAGCTTGAGAATGATCTTAGGCATCAGGTACAAATAGTTCCCAGAATTTTATGCTTTGTGTTGTAACTCTGTGTGTCCAAGGATTATAGTTTTCCAAGTTTTCTAGCAAATGGAATTGCTGGGATGCTTGAATCACAGAATTGACTGCAATTTGGAGGTCATCTCATCTGTCTTTGTAGAAAACAAATACACCAATTGTATAATTTTTTTCCCCTTTTGAAAACTGGCATTACTTCTTAGCTTTTATTATATATATATAAAATCACCCAGAGGGCTTGATTTCAGAGAGAGGAAGGGAGAAGGGGAGCGAGAGATAGAAACATCAATGATGAGAGTCATTGATCAGCTTCCTCCTGCATGCCCCCCACTGGGGAACAAGCCTGCAACCCGGGCAGGTGCCCTGACTGGGAATCTAACCGTGATCTCCTGGGTCATATAAGTTGACACTCAACTGTTGAGCCACAGCGGCTGGGCTCAGCTTTTATTCTTGAAAAAACAAAATCTACAATGAGGCAAAGCTTCCCGGTTTTCTCTTTTTGCCAGGTAATCTCAGTAGCACGGTAATTACAGGTGGTGAGGAAAGCCTGCTTCAGTCAAGGACGCATCAGAATGCCAGGGGAATCTGCTGGCCCATCCGGGCCCCGTTGGGTTATGCTTTTATGCTCTTCAGTTTTTCTGCAGCACTCACCTCAAGGCCGGCAGGCAGCCAGGAGCTGGAGCGGGACCCCCGCAGTGCACCTGCCGGGGAGCTCTTTCACATGCATGTGCTGCGGGCCTTCTCCCCATGTTGCTCAGGGGATGGGGCTCCGGGACGGCCACCCCCAGGGGAGCACAGGGCCATTGCAACACTGCACATCTTTGTTCTGTAACAGGAAGAGGGATGAGCAAACTGCTTGTCCAGACCTGAATCAAGCCTCGTCCTCGGTCCCAGACCCCGTGCTGCCTGCGGCCCAGTTATCCCCCGTTGCTGATGCTGGGACATGCAGAGGGAGCCCCAGGTGGTAGCGTAGGTCCAGCCCTTTCTCAGTCCTCTCTCCCCCTCGCTCTGCTCTCACCAGTGCATCTGGGAAGCCTGTGCAGTAGGAAAACACAGAGTCAGGCATCTTTAAAACATACCTTTTGTAAATAAATCAACATCTGTACCCACAAGGCAGGGAGCACATCGGACGGAAGTGGCCGCCTGCCCTCAGAGCTGGGTCCCAGGGGCTACAGACAAAGGAGAAAAGAGGCTGTCACCTGTGTTGACAAGGGCAGACAAATGGCTGTTGAGTTTGTTGAGGTGTGCGGCTGATCCTAACAGCTGTCCATGCCCTCGGAGGGCGGTTCAGAATGTGCTGGAACCTCCACTCAAACTGTTCTTCTGTTCTGCTGCTGGCTTCTTAAAAGCTGCCTGCCTGCTTGCCTGGCATTTCTATGGCATTTTAACAATTAGGATAATCTTTCACATACATCACTGCATTTCATTCTCAGGGTAACCCATGAGAAGTATGTATTATTGTTAGCCACTGTTTTATAGGCCAAAAAAAGAGAAAATGTCAGAAAGGATAAATGCCATGCCCAAAGTAAACTCAGTAAGTGGCAGGAGCCCCCCTGCCTAAGATCTGGTTCCATCTTCTTGTCATAGGAATAGTTAACTGTCCTCTGTCACCTTTCTGCAGCATAAAGTAGTGGTTCTCAACCTTGAGCATGCATCAGAGTCACCCAGAGGGCTTGTGGAAAGCACGATTGCTGGAGGCGCCTCCAGACTTTCTGAGGTCTGGGAGGGGCCTGAGGGTTAGCACCAGGGGGTTCTGCTGCTGGTCCAGTAACCACACTTTGAGAACCACTGATATGCAGAAAACCACCTTTCTATAGTGTAACACTATTGTTAGCTTATCTTGGAAGACTTACTTCCATGCATGTAAAGCAGTTCAGTGTCACTGTACGTTGGACTGAGGTGGCACAGAGGTCATTGCTCACTGCTGCCTCATCCCTGGACTCTGCTGGTAGCTCCTCTCGTGCTTAGTCACTGCCAGAGGCATCGGGATTACTGACACAAGGCAAGGTCTTCTCACCTCTGGGGCGAAGCCCGTTTCATTATATGTTGGCATATGCACGTACATTAATTTGTGGAGATGTTTGCAAATGACCCTATAAAATCATCCATATATTTTATTCTTCTAGTCTCTGAATATACAAGCTCAGGTGTTATTTATTTTGCAGCTTAGGAAAAGAAAGGAACACATTCCAAACCCTGTAAAACAAAGTGTAGCAGACTTCTTTGGGCTTGAGGGTGTAGAAAGTCTAGGATGGTGAACTGGTAGAACATGTGCCTTGGAAGACCAAGTCCAAGTCCGGACTCACTCATTTAGTTAGCCTTCCTCCTCTGGATCCCGAGGTCCTGAGCCCCCGGCGCGCACAGGATGAATCTCCCAGTCTGCCCACGCAGCGCAGGAGCTCATGCTCAGGGAGGTAGATTCACAGACACGTGCGGAGAGAGACTGATTTTAAACCAACAATTTTTCTCCCTGGTCGCTTTGTTTTTCCTGTAGACCTTTCTCCCACCTAAGCGGCGAGGCTGGTCTGTGCTCATTCACTCAGGGAAGAAACGTGACAGTGGGAAGAAGGGAAAAGAGGAGTCGCTTTCTGGCTTCCGGTTTTTAAAGTTTCATATTTAATGGGGGAACAGAAAAGGCTCGTGGACTAAGAAAAATATTGAGGAGACAAAATGAATATTGCTCTCTCACGTGCTCTAGCTTTTAGACTAGAAAAAGATGGCTTGGAGGAGAGAGAGAGAAGGAGAGAGGGGGGAGAGAGAGCTGGAGAGCTGATAACCCTGATGTTGGTGGGTCCTGGAGGGAGGGTACAAACACCGTTCTAGTGGGTACAGTCCTGGGAAAGTGGAAGGACCCTAGAGAAGAAATGCCATGTGTCAGAGGCCTTATTAGCAAGATGCGTTCCTTGTGCCTAAAATGTCAGGGAAGTTACGGGGACAGTCTCTGAGCCTGAAGAACATGGGGACAGGGCCTGGGGTAACCCAAGGTCAACTCATGTGGGCCAACAGTCTAGGGCCAGACAGAGTGATGGACATCTCAGCTGTCATGGAGAGATGACTTCAAGGATCTGAGATTCCACCCCAGTTACTGATGTGCCCTATATAATCCCCCTGGAAAAGATGAGCTGAAACTGAGTTGTACAAAAAGTAGAGAAAGTTACATTCACTTGACATCTAAGTTTGTGGATTGAGATTCAAGTTTAGGCCACAGGTAAGTTACACTATGGAGCATGAGGGCCATGCAGAAGCATGCCCTGGTACAGTGGTAACTTGGAGGACGCAGTGACAGATCTTCAGATGAGGTCACCTTCCTGGAGAGGATATGGCTTGAGCTAGGTGTTGATAGATAAGTGCAGATTTAATAATATTTTCATTTTTAAAACATGATCTTTCCAAACACAGTTTTTCTAATTGCAATATTTTACAGAACCATAGCCTCTGCTTGGTGAGAAACTACTAGAGATTCATTTGATATGTAATATCATTCCCTTCTTTCTAACAATTCTATGTGTCATTAAGGCCAAGATCAAGTTCTTCCTCCCAAAAACTTAGTTGACTAACTCTACCTATGTTAATCTTTCCATTTTCCATGGCCGTTTGGAAAGACTTTTAGTTCTGCACATTTTATTACTTTAGATCGTGCATTATGCAGACTTTTTAAAAAATCCTTCCCCGAGGATATGTTTACTGATTTTTTTAGGGGGGTTACAGAAAGAAAGAGAGAGAGGAGAGAACAAAGAGAGATTGGTTGCCTCCTGGACTGGAATCGAACCCATAATATTTTTTTTGTTTTTTGTTAATTCTCAGCCGAAGATATTTTTCCATTTATATTTAGAGAGAGTGGAAGAAAGGGAGGGAAGGGGAAAGAGAGAGAGATAGAACATTGATATGAGAGAAACACATCGATTGATTGCCTCTCACATACAGGGATTGAACCTGCAACCCAGGTACGTGCCCTTGGCCGGGAATGGAACCAGAGACGCTTTGGTGCTCTGGCCACCGGTCTAACCTCTGAGCACCACTGGCTAAGGCCCAACCCCCAACCTTCGATGTACTGGACGGCACTCCAGCCAACTGAGCCGCCTGGCCCCAGTGGCCTTGTGTTTCGATTGATTCATTGGCGTTGTTCGCGTTTCCCTGAGAGGATCAGAACTCTTTATAATCAAGTTTCCATTGATTTAAATGTTCTCAAAGGACGGGGCCAGTCAAGGTTCCACTTTTTAGAAAGTTTTCCTAATTCTTACTAAGAACGGCTGAAGCTGCTCTCAGCGCTATGCAGACGCTTTCCTAACCCTGCGCAGCGCAGCCGGTTCTGTCACTGTTTCCATTTCACAGGAGCACACAGGTGTCGGGACAGCCCTGCAGCGGACCTCGGAGCTGGGCAGTGAGAAAGGGAACGATGGATTTGTGGTTTTAATCGCAACAGAAGAATATTGCCTCATCTCACTTAGCTGAGTATCTTTCTTCTTTTCAAAATGTTAGTTTTATTTATTTAATTTATCTTTTTAACAATTAGAAAAGTTTTAAATTTATTGTTGAAAAGTTTGAAGTAAAGGCTAATTGAGGGATCTTTTTACATTCTAATGCAGAAAAAAATTATCAGTGTCTCTTATAAGTAAAAACATACAATGAAAGATGAAGGAATCCGTTGTTATGAATTTGTATTGGTTTTCTTTATTGAAAATGCTTTTCTCTTTCCAAACTTGTGTTTAAATTATTTTATATATACAGAGAGCAAATTCTTTCAATACTTTATGACCTAGAATAAGTTACTCACCTAAATATTTTGAATTTTAAAGTAGCTAACAAATTAAACATAATTGCTATGAATTAAAGAGTATTTTAAATAAAAATTCAACCTTAGGGGAAACATATTTCTAAGGAGTTCATGCTCAAGGAAAAAAGGACTTCAGATTATAAAAAATGTTCAAAAATCTTATATTTAAAATAACTGTAATCCAGAACTTTATTTTCAGGATGATACCAATAATGATCCACAGTGGTCTGAGGAACAGCTCACTGCGCAGAATTTTGCTTTGCTGGACTTGCTACAGGCCAGACTGAAGTGGGCATTGAGAGTCATGCCACACAGGCCTTTTCTAAATCCTGAGGACATCCTGGTTGGCCCAGGGCTGTACACTGGTTGATATGAAGTGTAAATAAAATGGTGATTGGAAAGTAGAAAATTACAACTGAGAAATGTCTTTAGTAGTATAGTTTTGGAAAACTTATTTTGTGTGTGATCTGCTGCTTCTAGATTCAATTTGGTGCTGATGTCACCACTGGAGAAATTGTTCTCGCTGACGTTATTGATAGCGATTCATGGGGACTCTGGCCATCAGGAGACGGAAGCCAACAGAGAGACAAACAGGTAGGTGAAATTGCAGTTTCTGTTTTTATGCTCTGCAGGATCAGGCTGCTTCAGGTAAGGTGTATGGACTCGACCCACGATTTTCCAGCAAAGACAGTGATAGATATGGCCTCTGACGCTGACTCCGGGGCCAGGGTGCTTCGGACCCCCAGCGCTTAGCAACCACTAGCTTCCTCCTCTGCTTGGCCACCTCGAGACCCTCTTCCCCAGCAGAGGCCATCCTGTCTGTCCCGCATTTCCCCCAAGATGATGAGCGGTGGCAGTGAGGGTGTTTCAGTGCCTGGGCTCTGGAGTGAAGTGAACCATTATGGCCTCAAAGGTGGCTTCATGTGGCTCTCAAGACTGTCAACATTTTCAAAATTTTAAGAAAGTAAGGATGGGCCTGGAGGGCATGGTTCAGTTGGCTGGGCCTTGTCCCCTGCACAGAAAGCTTGCTGGTTCCATTCCTGCTCAGGGCACATGTCTGGGTTCTGTGTTTGATCCTCAGCTGGGGAGCGTACAGAAGCCAACTGATCAATGTCCCTCTCTCTTTCTCCCTTCCTCTCCCTAAGCAAGGCCCCAGCAGACACTGTTATAACTGCAGAGCAAGGTCCAAGTATGCCTGGGACTCTTGCAGTTTCTCATGTCCCCAGGGAGCCTGGGGATGAGTTCCCTCACTGAGGAGGCTCTTGGTGGCTTGTATTTGTCTGCACAGGTACATGTTACCCACCCAGGCGCTCCTCTGACAGATCTCTGTGCTGCTATATTTAATCACCTCCCCTTCACCCCACGTTTGAACCACTTTGGGGTTTTGGGGACAGCCATATGGGTGACATCTGACACTGGACTGATGAGACTGAGAGAAGTGTATTCATCACACATGCTCACAGCCCAGGATAAGAAGACACTGCACTGCACCGGGCCAGGCGGACTGAACTTGGGAACCAAATGAACAACCACGGGCTGTGGGAGGCAGGCTTTGTAGTACCAAGGCGGTGATACTACATGGTGGGAGGAACGGTGGTGGTGGTGGGACATGCTGGTTGGTTTAATTCATGGGCTGTCAGGGAACAGAAATCCCCTACTCAGGGGTAAGCAGGAACTTCACCACACTGCCCTCCTTTTTTTTTTAAATCCTCACCTGAGGATATGTTTATTGATTTTAGAGAGAGGAAGAAAGAGAGAGAGAGAGATCGATGTGTGAGAGAAACATCAATTGGTTGCCTTTCGTACACATCCTAACTGGGAACCGAACCCATGACCTAGGTATGTGCCCCGAAGGGGAATTGAACCTGAGACCTTTCAGTGTATGGGACAGTGCTCTAACCAACTGAGCCACACTGGGCAGGGCTCACCAAACCTTTTTGATAAGAAGAACTGTTTGGCCAGGGGACCTCAGCCCTGGGAACAGAGGGGAAGGGAGATTGTGGTTAGGCCATTAGAGGCCCTCCCAGTTTCACTATACACTGAGGCAGCCCTTAATGTGGAACCTTAATCCACATGCTCAGCAACTTTTGTGTGCAGGCTCTCACAGTATTAGCCTATCTTTCTATTATATCAAACCTATGATCTCAGGCCTCCTCGTGGCTGGCAGCTCCAGGATCTGAGTATGCTGAATACAGAATGCTGGCTCCTCCGACTCTTGCCTGGACCATGGGTAACCCCAAATAAATAGAACCTAACTTTAGAATAGATTTTCAGGTTCTTTCACATTGAAAGCAGAGATTACTGACACTTAGGACAAGATAAGCTGAGGGACATGTTCATTACTCAACCCTCAAACCTTCCCAGGATTTGTATAGTAATCCTTAAATTAGACATAAAATATAGAATTACTTAAATCTAGGCAAGTCCAGACCTTTTTGATCTGATTATCCCCAGCAGTTAGGGCTCTGTTGGTCCTATGGAGAAGGAATCTATGAGATCCACTTTGAGTAAAAAGGGGGGTGGGATTTGTTAAAAGAGTATAGATTTGTCTTGGAGAGCACAGAGCAAGGAGGCAGCTGGCCCTCGGGAATGAATGGGAGCCAGAAGCTAGATGCCCATAGCCTTTCCAGACCTCACTCACCTTCCTCTCCCCCTCAAGTTCAACTCATTTCTTTTTTTTGCAGACTGTTCTTATATGCCTCTGGGCCACAAGGTAGAAACCATGCTAGCCTATGGAGTAGCACCTGAATTTTCATCTCCTCTTTTCAATAGACTGGGCTAGACTGAAATATTTTAATCCCAAATGGAAATTTCATGAATAGAGGAAGTCTGCTCTATTTATCTGGGGTCACCCATGGACCAACAACGCTCAAGAACCAGTGAGTCTGGATCACCTTAGACAAAATGAAGCTAGGATCTTCAGCTACGTCCATGTGAACTGAGTGGGTGATGGATGAGTAGTTCTTAGAGTAAAGGCTGGGCCGACAACCCCACTATGTTGTTCTTGCTTCCTACAGAATCACTTTTTCAGAATAGACCTTCATGGTCATGATGTCTATGGTCTTCAATACCATATTTTGCATGGTGGTACAATTTTATTGAGAATATTATTCATTATGTTGTTCTACAATCTGCATAGGGTCAGATACACATGGGTTTGAATTTTGTCTTGCAACTGGCTTGAAGTAGGCAAGTTACTTAACCTCTGCCATCTTTGGCTTCTCATTAATATAATGGGAACAATACGCAGGATTGTTGTAAGAATGAAATGACATACTGTTTGAAGAGTCCTTGCATTTAGAACAGGAGGCACTCAATGAAGAGTAACTATTATTATCATTATTAATTTAATAATCATTATTTCATGCAGCATGCTCTCAGACCAACAATGACAAATAGATTGATGTTTTCCTTCTAACTGGTGGTGACAACCAGATTGCAAGCCAATAGGTGTTCTGACAGGCGTGACCCTCGCCTTTGAAAACATAAAGTGTATAATTATGTTTTCAGGCTAACAAGGATTGAGAAGTAGTGATCTTTAATTTTTCCATTTTTTGTGATGACATCCGCTAACCTCCACCTAGCATTCTTTGCCGGGAAGATCACATAAAGACACTTCAGTCTGAGTTAAATGTGGACCTGTGGGCAAGCCTGTCGCTGCTGTCAGGTAAGTACAACTGGGAGAGAAGTACCAATTTGAGTCAGTCTGTGCTTTTTGTTTTGAAATACAATTTAAGGAAGATGTGGGACAAAAACAAAGAAAAAAAGTAGAATTTGAGATTCAATACAGTATTAAAAGAAAACAAGGAAATAAAAGGGATTATTTTTAATTGACTAAAATATGGGTTTCAGCACCCATTTTTTCTTTAACCATAAAACAGTGGCCCTTTAAGGAGAGTCCCCATGGAACACAGGCTTTTCCTTACTTCAGAGCCTAGAGAAAGTCTGCTTTTCCTAAGCCCATCACATATACTTCTTTAACCTGCCTGCTGGAAAGCTGTCCTTTTTCACTTAATGGTAGCTTTCCTTAATCAGAATCTTTTAATAGCATATTTTCCTAATCTCTTTTTAAAGTACTTGGCTATTGTCTTCTATCTTGAATAAAGGTCTTATTATACTCTCTTTAAAGGTAGTCTCTTTCAAATTCTCTGTCTCTGTCTCTCTGTCTGTCTTTTTGGAAATAGGCAGAATCTAAATGAATAAACAGAATGATGGAATTGAAAGTTAACTGCAAGCCCTAGCCTGGTAGCTCAGTTGATTAGAGTGTCCTCTCAGTATGCCAAGGCTGCAAGTTCCATCCCCGATCAGGGCACATACAATGAATACAGAAATAGGTGGAACAACAAATCAGTGTTTCTTTCTCTCTCTCTCCCTAGATACTAACTACAATATTACATTTAAAGCTGTAATCAAACTTTGCTATCTCTGCTTTTCACTTTGCAGTGAAACTGAAGGGCCAGGCTAAATAATCATCCCTTTTAAGAATGGCAATGACCCCCTGAGAAGCTAAAATGGAGGCTGGGAACACAGTACAGTAATAGGGCATTAAGTTCCAGAGTAAAACCTGATCGTTTGCTCTTTCCAAAACACTTGGTTGGACATACACTCACACAGCTTCTTGCTCTTGCTTTTGCTATTTCCTTTCCTGGAATCCCTTTTCTACCTTCTGCACCTGGGAAAAGTCCTTCTCAGTGCATGATACAGAGAATATTTTATTTCCTTGGAGGCAGAATGGTACCTCTTTTTCCTCAGACCTGGTTTTTGTTGGGCTTAATTAGCAGCCTGGGGTAGGGGAGAGATTCTCCAAGGGCCTACTTGCATAACAAGTGTGAAGCCCTGAAGCGCTTTCTCAGGAGGCTCCTTGCGAACCTTCGGACTCGTGTTTGGTTGTCTTTCTTGAGTTGGGCGTGCAGGCTGAGGCTGGGGACTGATGGCTTGAGACTGATGAGGTTGGAGGGGTGTGAGGGCGAGAGGGGAGAAGTGAGGCAGCTATGAGCTGGAGAAAAACTTCAGCAAGAAAAAGAAATATTTCATAGAGATTTAAAAATTCTGTTTGCTCTTTAGTGTATAATGTAACATTTTCTCAATTCCCCCCCAAATCATCAGTAAAAGTCAATGCTAGTCGCTAATACATGTGGAGGTGAGTCTGCTTCCGGGCCTGGGACAAAGAAAGCTCTTATCACAGGCTCAGGAAAGAGAGCCGAGGTTCACCATGAGAGGCTCACTACCTCTGATGACATCAGGAGTCAAGGCCCGTCTTTCAAAGCTGTCTCCTCCAGGCAGCCCCCATAATCGTTCTACATAGAGCAGATGACCCTCCTCGCAGCGCTGAAAGCATTTTATTCACCAGCAGGCAGATTTTTAAGCCCATGGCCTGGGATTGTTAACTCATGTGCCTGGCTCCCCACTAGGCTGTGAGTTACTTGAAGGCAGGGTCCTGGGCTTTCTTGCACCTGTATCCCTACTATTGACTAGAGCTAGGGGTAGAATAGGTGCCCCATACATGGTGGAAACGCGCTGTGAAGTCCAGTTCTCTATATGACATCTTCAGGTAGTTTGCTTTTTCCATGAACCTAATCCTAATAAAGAGCATTAAAGGGAACAGTACTAGGCAGCTTTCAGGCTTTCTGGGCTGAGCCATCTAATGCAACAATGCAATCGGCTAAGGCTTTCCATAGTTTGACATTTTGCTTAGGGGTCTAATAAGAATGTTTACCTTTCTCGGCAGCAGCTGGGAAGCTGTATTTTTCTTTGCTGCTGACCTTCTTACCCCATTTGGGAACTTGGCATCCAATTATGCCTGAGGACGTGCAGGCCAAGGAGTGGGGTTATAACCAGGTCAGCCTCTCTCTTGAAAGAGTCATGAAAAAGGACTGCTAAGCAAAATAGCTCTGAAGGAGGTTCCAGGACACAATAGGAATAAATTAAGGAGATAAATGGATCTTCAGCTGTAAAGAGAGGACAGAGAAGGGCAAAACTGGGTGTTTGTTCAATAGAAGGGGAATGCCACTTGATAGAAGGGTGGAAAGTTCAAGTGTGAGTGTGTCTGTGTGTGTGAGAGAGAGTGTGAGAGAGAAAGAGAGATTGAACTGACTTAGCGCTTAGTATTTTCTTCAGTAAAACCTGTATAATGCTCCCCCTTCTAGGGCGAGATTTCTGAAGGCGTTAGAGTTGGTTCATGCTCAGGCATATCAGGCAGCTTCTTCCATGACTGATTTGAGAGCCTCCTGATTCCATAATTTCTCCATTACCATCAGTGCCTGAAACTACCATGAGAGGGTGAGTGTAAAACAGTGGTTAGAATCTTGGGCTTTGGAGCCAGACAGAGAGATTAGGTATGTGATATCTCAATAAATAGTTGCCTTTAAGTTAAAAAGTGAGGTCCTTCTCAATGAACTTTGATCACATTTATGACAAGTGGATGCGTTATGAGCTTTGGCATCAGGACAAATATTATTAACAATAAATGTATCTTCCAGGTTCGCATCTCAATTCTGTGGCTTTTTATAAGTTACTTAGCCCCTGTGAGCTATTTTCCCACCTGTAAAGTGGGGGAATGCCTTCACAGGGTAACCACTGGGAGATGAACGGAGCTGAGCTTTGCAGCCTAAGAAGTCCTCAGTGAAGAGTGGTGATGATGGTGGTGGTGGGGTGGGTGGTGGCAATGGTGTCAAGGACAGCTGTCTGCTACCCATTCTCTTTATTTTTGTCTCCTTCTTTTAGGACCAGAGTCTTGTTGTCACATGTCAGGATGACAATATGCCCAGTGCAGAACTAAATTTGCTGGGTTCCCTTGCAGCTAAGGCAGCTTGTGTAAGCATGTAAATTTTTCTGGTCATAAAGCTGGCCATGGGAGCTGGAGTTTGTGGGTAGAAGAGTTAGAAAGCCTCCTTAACGAAGGGACAGCCTGTTTGTCCTTCCCTGCTTCCTCCTTCCTTGCCTTGCATTCAGCAGCCATTGTACCCTAAGGTGCCGTTGAGAAGAAAAGATAATCTGAGGGTGATACTGTAGAAATACAGGGAAAGTCTGGGTTCTTCCTAATCTCTTTTGGAGCTCTTTACTAGAACTTTTTTTGGGGTGAGAGAATTGTCTAAGTCATAGTTTTTTAATTTTACTTTTAACTTTTATCTACAGTCAAACTTAATTCTCATTGACAGTGATGATGAGAATAATTTCTTTTTGATTTTCAAGGGACCTGTATTAATTTGGGGATTTCCCAAGGACTGCCCCTTGGCCGCTTCATTTCTTACTGGTCCAAGATCCACTGGCTGGGACGAGATCCTCAGAGAATGGGTGAATGCAAGGTAAATAAAGAATGTGGCTCCTAAAGGGCGGTCCCAGAAAAATGATCCCCAGCTCTGTGCTTACCAGCCGTGTCACCTTAGACCAGATAACAGCTCTGAGTGCAGGCTTTCACCTGAGGGCTGCAGCAGGATTGCGCGAGATCACTATAACGTCCACATGACTCAGAGTGATTACCCAAATCATGTTTGTTTCTTTCTACTGATTTACTACAGCAGGCACGGGGAGGACCTATCCCTTGGCCATTAAAAAGTAGGTGGTGCATGGTAGAAGGGTCAATGGGGAAAAACGGGGACATCTGTAATACTTTCAACAATAAAGATAAATTTTAAAAAAAAGTAGATGGAAACATTTTTCTTGCTTAGGTTTGTCTGGTTTGACAAGTGAAAGCCTCTCTGTTTTTTTGCCAGAATTGCTCACCCTCTTCACACCCTGATCCCCTCCATTCCTGTGTGTGGCTGCTGACAGGTCTGGACCCAACTGAGCAGCCAGGTTCTGGGGGAGGCGGGAAGAGGGAGGGGGACACACCTCAGCCTTCGTTCTAGCACCCGGCGTGTCTCAGAACGAAGAGAAAGAAGATGGCTTTCTTTCCCCTGGGACGCTATGCTGCACGCAATTACACGCAGCATTTGACAACAGAGCTGGTAATTTATGTGCCGCTGGGATGGAGGCGGAGCGCGATGGAGATGAATATCAATGTGCTCTGAGAGGCGCACTGTCCCATCCCTTGGAAAACCAGGGCGCTTAAAGGGTGTCAACTGGTGACTTCTTGGATTGATTAAAAACCCATCAGCCTTTGAAATGAGGTGTAAAGGAGATGCATTAGCGCCCCTCCCAGGACGGTTTGAAGCGGGGTGGAGGGTGGTGGTGGTGGGGGGTGGTGATGGGGGTGGTCTGTTGGGGTGAGGGCAGAAGTTAGTATCAGATGGTCAGCCTGCAAATGTTCGATGAAATCATGGACCCGCCGCCTTCAGCTCTTGAGAACTGATGACACCGCTCTGCATCTCAGCTTGTCCTCTGCAAGGGCAGGGTCAGGCCACTCTCTCACTGGGCTGCTTTGAGGGCTGAAAGAGATGTTAGGCAGAGCACCTGCGAGAGTTCCTGGCCTGAAACAAAGTAGGTTGTCAAAATTTTATTTTCTTCCCTCCTTATAAATAAAGGATCACACTTCCCTTCTGCCAGCATCTGTGAAAATGTCTCTTTGCACACTTTTGACAGGACGGAGGGAAACCCTTCCACTCATTGAAGAAGGGCTGCTGCTCGGTGTAGCTTCCCTGCAGCAGACTTCGCTTTGAGGAACAGGTGTGAGTGTGTGCAAATGCAGGCATCTTGCAGTTTTTGTTTTTCATCAAAAGCAGTTGAAAAATGGGCTGCATACCATTAGCCCTTTAAATGCAGCCTCTCCTTTCCTTCCTGAGCATGATGCTCTGGGATCCGGGCGGTTTCCCCACAGCCCTGGAGTTGGGTCTCTCCCCCCCCATGTACCTTCATGGCAGTCTGCAGAATATCTCAGATTGAGCCAAAGTCTTATCTCTCCCGGGTGCAACATGGGGTCTCAGATGTTTTTCCAGAAGAAAGAAAGGATATTGTGAGGCCTCAGGTTAAGTTGGAGCCGTGGCTCTGATTTGGGTCCCATGAGTAGCTTTTCTTTATGGGTGGCACATAAACACCAGCCCAGAAAAAAATAGTCTCTTTGGAGAAAGTCCCCAGCATAAACCCTTCTCTATTCTCAACTCTTTTTGCACCAGCCTCTCAGGCCCCAGAGCCTTCACTGCTTCGTGCTCTTGGGTTTCTGCTTTGTTCTGTTCCTCCCTAGTTTCCTTTGGCTCCTCACTCGGTCATCTGGCTGATCTCTCCCCACAGCCCGAGGTCTAGGAGTTTTCAACTCTGCCTTGGTGAACCTACAGCTATCCTTCAACTCGCAAGACAGTTAAGGAAATTGGGTGGATGCAGCCCCACTGAAGGCCCAGAATCCCTTACTTCTCTGTGAGACTGAAGATCTCTCCTCTAAATTGCTGGTCGTGGGACCAGCCCGGAGGAGTCAGAGGGCAAGAAGCTGCAGTAACCGGCTTCCTTTCTCTTTTCAGAAATTGGCCACTTAGCATGTCTTCCCTTAACCTGGGGAAGTCGATACTCATTTATGTTTCTCTTCATGGCTGCTTTGCCGCAGTTAGCACATAGCAGGTGCTCAGTGTCCGTGGCTAAGAGTGGAATTTGAAAATCTCTGTGCTCAGGTTCAGTGGCTCCAGTCGATGCTTTGTCATTGGAACTGGAGCGTCCCTGAGCTCCTGCTCCAGGCTTCATGGGCTGAACACCAGCCACTTGGACCCTGTGACCCTGCTGGCGGCCCAGAGGCCCTGAAGCTGGTTCTGGCTCACTGGGGCGGTAACGCCTGCTGGTCTGGGTTGTGTTCTCAGCAGCCCACCAAGCCGTGCGTGTGCCTGGCCTGCCCCTCTGAAGAGGCCGGGCGTTCCGCTGCAGGCCCACCGAGGAAGCACCTCACTGCCCTACCTCCCGGCTGCTTTCTCTCTCCCAGAGCTCATGCCTTCCTTCCTGGCTGCTCCTTTTCGCATTTCTCTCAGTGTGATGTTCTGAAGCTCCCCGTAGGGCTTCCTCCTCGCTGCGGCAGAACCTAAGAAGCTGGCGTGTGTATAAATCTTCGCTGCTTCCCTTCTCTTCTGTAAGCCATCCTCACTTTGTTGAGTGTCTGATTTATTTTCTGGAAGTTAGTGGAGGGGGCTGGGTGAGTAGGTCTGCCTTGAATGTAAGAAAATATTTAGAAAGCTACAGGAGTTTTCCAAAGGCAGAGTTAGAGGCTATATAGTTGCAATGTGCTTCTGTTATGCTTATGTCATATTTATTCTAGTCAATTAATGGACTCACCAATCAATCCACTGGATAACAGGTTCATTGCTCAGCCATGTAGGAAGGGTCCCAAGGAAATGGAACAAGGAAGGGACATGTGTCCGGCTTTGAGGCCCTTCCAGTCCCTTGGAGAAAGAGGAACACTCGTGTCCCACAGGAACCCCACCAGGCAGTTGTCAGCTGCTAATTCTCTCTGTTTCTCTGTCTCTCTGTGTGCGTGTATGTCAGGTACACCTGCCTGGCAGGGGTAGTGAGGTGACATAAAGCCAGCTTGGGTGTGGGGATTGGAGGGACCAGTTTTGAGTCTCTGTTGCCCGGTTCCCCTCTTCCTAGTTCTGGGACTTTGAACTTCAAATCCTCAGCAGAAAACATTTGTTGATGACTTTTTGTGCACCTTGGCCAACTGCAAAGTCTTGTGGGGTTGCAGGAAAAAGGCAAGGCTGATGAAGACCCTTGGGTTACAGTCTCAACAGAGGCAAAAAAATAAAAATAAAAAATGAGCAGTTGACAATATCTCCTTACACATTGGCCCCAGAATGGATGAAGCGGAGTCTAGGACTGTGAGCAGCTGCACCGCCAGGTTGACGCAGGGAAGGATGTTACAGTTTTTCAGTGAGCAACCTGAGTTAAAGGCTCTCCCATTCATGAGGCTCCTATGGTATTTCTGGGAGCAAGCCAATGGTGACTGACGTGAGCACCTACTCCACACCAGCTTCTTACAGTTCATCACCCGCATAAACTTCTCCATGGCCAGGTGTGATAATGCCCTTCTATATACAGGAGGAAACGGATTGAAAAAAGTGACTGGCTCAAGGTCAAAAGCTAATAAGTCGGGGCAGTTCAGATTCCAGCTCACACAGGTCATTCACCAGCTTTAATTCTGCAAAGCTTACCTCAGGCTTTGCACCATCTCCCTATTTGCAGATTAGACAACCGAGACCCAGTTGGGTTAAATAATTTAAGATAATTCGATCCTGAGCTGAGATCTAAACTGGCCTGTCTGATTCTAAAGCTGGAAGATGTTCCTGTACATAATCTTGAGGCATTGTGGGGAGAATTTTGGATGTGGCAGAAATGGTTTCTGTGGAAAAACAAACAAACCAACAAAAGAACAACCTAATGGCATAGCAGTTTAAATCCAGGGGAACACTCATATAAAACAGTCCTAAAATAATCCAGACTAGTGCTTCTAAATATAATGTACATAAGGATCACCAGGGGATCTTGCCAAAAATGCAGATTCTGATCCCATAAGTCTGGGTGGGGCCTGAGATTTTGCATTTCTAACAAGTGTGGTCCATAAACCACACTATGAGCAGCAAGAGTCTCAACCAAGTTTCTCAATCTGGGGACTATTGACATTTTGGCCAGATAATTCTTTGTTGTAAGGGAGTGTCCTATACATTGTGGGATGTTTAGCAGCATCTCTACCCTCTTCCCACTAGATGCCAGCAGCATCTGTCCTCAGTATGACAACCAAAAATGTCAAATACATCCAGGGGGCAAAATCACCCCCAGGTAAAAAAACACGGGTTTAAATGAGTGTTTCCCAAATGTGTCTCATCTAAGCTCAAACTCTGGAGCAATAAACTCCTCCCCCTCCTTCCAGCTTTCAGAAAGCTGCCAAGCCCAATACCTCCAGCTGCCCCTGGCTCAGCAGACACAGGGTCTTGGGAAAGGAAGGGAGGTTTCCAGTGGTTACTCAACACACAGAGAGGCCAGCTCTGAGTTGGTTCAAATTTTCCAGTAGGGAAAAGCAGAAAGGAACTAGGCAGGGCTGGGATATAATCAGTCCCATCCATCACACTATCTGGGCTGCTTTGCATGCAGAAGCACCATCCTTTTGAACCTTCAAGACTCCCATTTTGAGCTGTGATCTCCCATCATGTCAGGTCCTGCAACGGCCTCTGCCATGTTTTGGCTCCTTACCTACCTCCCCCAGATTTTGATAGACCACCCTTTCTTTCCCTCTCACTCGGAGGCTAGGATGGTAGTCTATTGTTTGTCTGAAGTCTGGACTGAGCAGGTGCTTGGAGGTGGCGAACATTTCCCAGGTAAATCTCACCCAGGGGACCCGGGGCGAATATCTATTTTCAGTTTTCACCTCAGCTGGTCATGTGCGTGCATGTGTGTATGTCTGTGCTGTAGAACGCATCATGCTAAGGTTATTCCTACCTAAAGCCAGGACTATTTTGCTGTCTACTGTGACGTGCTGTGAATGTAAACACCGCAAAGACACCCCGAGAATTGCCCATTAAGGACTCACCCTTGTTAGATTAGCTTCTGCCTCCAGGGAAATGACCAGAGGACGGGGAAGCTCGGAGGGCTGGTACTCTTACTACCTACTGCCTGACGCCCGCTTTTGCTTTCTTCTCCCCGTAGAGTGGGAGAGGAGAGTCTGCACTCTTCCAGCAATGGCTGGAGCATGAATGAGAGAAGAACCCAGGCGTGTGGGCACATGTGCGTGGAGCCTTCTCCTGCGTGGCAGTCTGGTGTTGCCTGGGCTTTGGGAGCAGGCAGTGTGAGCGAGGTCCCAAGATCCAGTTGGCTGCAAGGTTACTAGCAAGTGGCCTGAACCTCCTGAGCCTCAATCTCCTTCTTTGCAAGTGGGAAGATAAATAACGTCTGTAGGCTTATTATGAAGATTACAGGAGAAAATAATGAAGTCTAATGCTTACTAAACACCACTATGTGTCAGAAACATGCATTAGCTCAATTAATTGCCCCAACAATTCCCATGAGGTTAATCTTATCCTCGAGTCTCCCATTTAACAGCTGGGGGAATTGAGGCTCAGAGAGCTGACTGTTCACCTGAGCTCCCACTGGGAGTAGTGATGCCAGGCAGCCTGCCCCTGAGCTCATCATTTCAAGCAGTAATCAGGACTCTGCTGATTACTACCGGAGTGCTGGGCACTGTGGGTGTTCCACAAGCATTACTGTTTCCCTTCTTTACTCTGTGCATCGCATTTATTTTCCTGATTACTACCTTTACCAGTGGGTTGGAAAATGATCAGTGAGGCAGGGTTAGCAGGAGAATTGGCGTGGCTTTTGGATGTTAGAATCAAATGCCTAGACAATCAGGGGAGGCTGAAGTGAGGGGCTGACTCTGACAGGATAGACTGGGGATATATGTTCTGCTTTTAGATATTGAAACCACTGTAGAGATGCAGGAAAGAGCAAAACAGGGGTCCAGGTTGAGAGCTAAATGTGAATGAACTGTGTACCTAGATTATAGTAACCGATTTACAGAAGGACCCAGCAATACATGAGGTGGCCATGATTTGGCCGTCAGTTCGCTGTCCTGAGTTCTAGAAGGCTCTGAGAGTCTCCTTCACATTCGCAGGCAGTTCACAACCCAGTATCTCAATCAAGTGCCTGTATAGTCACTAACACTTTAAAAAGATCCAAAGTAATAAACTCAACGACATCATCTCATTTGGGTTTTGAAATTAAAGTCTTCTGGCTGACCCACTGACAGATGAGATAAAACACACCCAAATGGCAACCACAGCAGAAAACAGCCATTCCTGGAGAGCTGCTGTGCACTGAGCGCCTGGCTGAATGTTCTACAAGCATTATTTCATTTAGTGCTCACAACACCCTGATGGGTGTTGCTTCTCTTTTATAGAGGAGAAACTGGCTCAGAAAGATTATATAATTTTCCTAAGGTCATATGCTGAAGAAAGGAATTGGAATCTAAAGGAATCACTTCCAGAAGGGGTGTTTCGAGAAGAATTGACTGACTGGGGGCCTTGAACGATGCACAGATCGGTTAATGGGCCCCCGGAGAGCAGGATGCTGGTTCTGCTGGTTGCCCTGAGTGACCGACGTGGCGAAGGCCCTGGAGGCTGCTTTACAAAGTGCTTCTGAATGGGTCTCCAAGCATCTCGGCACATCCCACTGCTGCCTGGCATAGATTTTCTGTCTCAAAGTGTGACAGCTTCTCCTCAGCGTCACCGCCTGAGGAGAAGGTGATAAAAAGGGTGATTTTTCCACGGTTTTCTCAGCATGCAGAGATGGGAGAGTGTCACATGTGATAAAGCTCAGAAAGGCCGTAATATCTCACAATTCTGCCTCATTGTTCTTTCAGTTCATCTAAACAAGTTCAGATCTGCTTCCGTTTTGCAAATATCAGAGCACAACGTGGAGGTGAAAATTCAGTGGTTGTGGTTTAGCAGGTAGAGTCTCGCCAATAGAGCTTCAGGGACCCCAAGAATCACAGTGTCCTGAGCCCTCCCCTAGTTTAGCTAAAAATTCTGGGTGACATTTTTTCTGTTCAAACTATAAAAATAGTCTTCTCTTTGTCCTTGGCCTGAGGAATTTGTACAAATTTTTTCAGTTTGAGCCTCAGGTAGAAGGCACATCACATTTGGCTGCCAAGTCACCCATGTTCTGGGGTCTCTGGGGTACACTCTGCCACCTCCTGCCTCCCTTTCCTATGTTCACTGGAAAGATTCCCAAGTTTAGTCACCCATTTACTTTTTGACTTTTGGCAAAAGTACCCTTGAAAGGGTAAATTACTTAACGCCCCTAGGCTTTTGTTTATCTATTGAAAAATTAGGAAATTCATTCCTTCAATAAAAATTGTTCATTTCTTCCTATTTATTGAGTGCTTTGGGGCCAAGTAGTGGAGATATGCTGGTGAGCAGATTCAGACATGGTCCCTGCCCTTTCAGGGGGAAAATCTCATGGAACAAAGAGCTTGTGCTTCGTAACTCCCATTGCCTGATAGGGCTTGGGGGGCATCAGCTCATTTGTCCCTCACCCCGTAGGCAGGTGCTATCCTCTCCTTAAGGCAGACATTATCATCTCCACTTAAGAAGTAAGGGGGAGATGCTGCGATGGTAAGTGGCTTTCCCAGGCTCACCCCACAAGTGAGCTACAGACCTGGAACTCAGGCTTGGCTCTGTCTGCTTCCAAAGCCCACTGGTTGGGCCTCCTGCCTCTGATCTGCAAGTTTAGTGGGGAGGAAGCCAATGTTTACTCAGTGCCTCCTAGGTTACTGTACCTGTAAGCATGTCACCCGATTCATTCTCACATCAACCTCCCCAAAAGAGGGATTAGCAACCCAGTTGTGTGGATGAAGGACCTCAGGTTCAGAAATTCCTAGGGGCTCACTCAGTCTCTGGCTGGTGGAGGCAGAAGGGGACACTCAGGTCTGCTGTTAGATCCCCAGAGCTTGCTGCTAGGCTGTCTTAGCTCTCTGGCTCCCTGGGTCTGCAAAAGAGCTCACCACACACCACTGTCAGCTGCTCACATCTATTTACAGGCCTCCCTTGACTTATGATAGTTTGACTTACATTTTTTTGACTTTACGATGGTGTGAAAGAGGTATGCATGCAGTAGAAGCCATACTTCGAATTTTGAATTTTGGTCTTTCCTGGGCTAGTGACATGCGGTCTGATATTCTCTCATGATGATGTGCAGTGTCACTAGCCACAGCCCCAGTCAGCCAATCATTATGAGGGTGAACCCCGATACTCTACAGTGCACTGTGCTGTCAGAGTTTTTGGATATTGTGTTCTGAGTGCACTTAAAGTAGGCTAGGCTCAGCTATGATGTTTGGTAGGTTAATATAAATGCATTTTTGACTTGCAATATTTTTAACTTACCGTGGGTTTACTGGGATGTAATCCCATTGTAAATTGAGGAGCATCTGTACGTATCTCCCTGGGTCTCGGTCATCCATCCTTAGAAACTGCCTCTTCTCCCAACCAGTACATTAGGTGCTAAGCAAACATTGGTTAAATAAATTGATACTAATGACAATCCACTAGAAAGTAGGGTCCATTGCTGTGTCAAATGTTCTATTTTTTCGTCCTGGAAAGTAAAAGCATAAACTACAGCTAACACCAGTTCCTATTGAGCTGGGACAAGAGAAAAGTAACCAACTTCTTGTAGGACATTTGACAGATGCCCAAGTTAATGGAGCCCAGAACTTGCATTCATATGTGAGGCTTTGTTTATGGGATAAGCAGAGCCACCAACAATGGGTTCTTGTTTGGTTTAAGGAAAACATCCCGGGGGTCCCCTGGCCAGAGCAGATTTGTATTGACATGCACCAGAGTGGGCCCAGGCAGCCTTCTGGACCCTGGTTGGCTATTTTTTAGGGCTTCCCCTAACCTCACACTGACCTTGTGGGTAATCAGATGGCTGAGGTGGCATCCAGGACTTTGCTCACACCAAGCCTGGATTCCATAGAACCCATCTCCACAGGGACTTAGCCTAGGGCCATAGGGCTGAGCTATGGCTGTTGAAAGCAGTGTAGAAAAGGGTCCAGGTACTGTGGGGGCCTGGAGGGAGTGGCTGAGCACGTGAGTTTCTCCATCTGAGGCAGCAATCATTTGCAGGTTAATCATTTCACTAAAGAGCAGCCACCACCCCCTCCCACCCTCTGCCATCCCACCCTGCTGCGTGAACACACAGGTTTGAGAGGGAAATAGTGCTAAGAGCACAGGAACGATGCTGCATCTTCACAGCGGTGGGCTGTACCCTGAATACACAGACTCTGGAGTCTCGGTTTCCCAGGACATTAGGGTTTCCTGAGCTTCACAGCTGTTAGCAGAGCTGGCCAAGCATTTGTTTCATTTAATTGTGCAGCCCAGATTCTTACTGCCCACTGACAGCCCATTAAGGAAGCTACACCTGCATTTATTAAAAGAGACAGAGGAAAATTCCAGGTCTTGGTGTCTTAACAGCCAGATGGAGGGGCTGGGCTCTTAGCAGAAGAAGCTGAGAACAGGCTAATAATGAAAGCCAGGCATAGTGACTAGTCAGCGGAGGGCTAAGTGCATGTTGAAGGGTTTTGCTGAGCACCTGAATCCTCCAAGGGCTGCAGAAGCAATAGTAGTTCTCCCTTGCACTCCTGCACTATTTTGGTCATCACAGCAGGGTTAAGAGACAGGCGTTGCAAGCACCGTTTTCCAGATTGCACACGGAGGCCCCAAACAGAGTAACTTGCCTTTGGAAGCTTCATAGTAAAGCCTGGGCACAAGCCCTGGTCTGTGTAATTCCAAGTGTAATGTTTATGTCCTCACGAAACCTCTGCCAGGCATCTCCCGTGTGCCAGACCGTGCCTCTGGTACAGGCTGTAAGGAGGGTGTGCGGCCCCATCCCCCCGAGGGTGTCTGGTCTCTAGGAGCACAGCCTATGGAGTCACACTGCACCATCGCACAGCAGGGAGGTGAGCAAACGGGGGTCTGCGAGGCCCAGTGGGGGGCTCACTCTGCAGGGTGCGGACGGGGCAGGGGCAGCCGGGTCTTGAAAGATGCCTGGGTGTCTGCCAGGTGGCCAAGGCCAGCTGTAGGGAGGGCACTTTAGGCTTTCAGACAAAATGCACCAGTCAGGCCACAGAGGCATGAGACCGGACTTGAGGGGAGGTTAAGAATAATAGCAGCTCACGTTTATCCAGCGCTTCTTATTTCCCAGCCTCTGCTCGAGCTGTTCTCACAGGGACTCTGAACCTTTGGGACAAGCCGATCAGGTGGGGACTTCTTACTGACGGTGGAGCCAAAGGCACAGGTGAGGTGGCTTGCTCGGTAGGTCACTGTGCTACCAAGAGGGAGAGCCGAGGCCCGCAGCGGGCAGCCCGGCTGCCGAGTCTCCCACCCCGCGCAGGGCATGTCTGTGCGCGGCCGTGTGAAAGCAGCGGGGGGCTGCGGGGCTCCTGGCGCCCGGCTCCGTGCTGCCAGTCATCATTCTTCATGCACCGAACATGTCCCAGTCCCGGGCGCCAGGGCTGCGGATGGCAAAAACCAAAGGAAAGAAATTAAAATCCGGTAGAGAAGAAAAGACTCAAGAACAGCAACAACATGGGGGAGAATCTGATCAGCAGCCTGAGGGGGCTGGGGGTGCCCATTGCCCCCGCCCCCGCCACTCGCCTCAATTTTGGCCTCAATTCATTTCCCTGCTCTGTTTGCAAACTTTCTTTCCTTCCAGGAGAATTCTCCTATGTCTCTCTGGGTCTGACAGTGTATCTGATACAGGGAACATTTAACAACAAGCGAAAGACTCTCTGGGCACCATTTGCTGCGGAAAAGTTCCTTTCACAGTGAAGGGAAACCTGTTTGCCCAACCGTTGCCCTGACCCATGTGGTCCTACTTTGAGGTCACAAGAATGAGCCAGGCTCCCTCCACCTGTCACTCCTCGAGATAGTCAAAGAAAGCACCCTGTCTGCCTGGCTATTCTCGAGGCTAACAGGCAGCGCTTCCTCTGAAATGGCATTGCTTTGGAGTGCATGTGTGTGGAGTCACGCCCATGTGACCACTTTTTCTTTTTTCCTTTGGCCCCTCCATCTGGTCCCTTCTGCAGGCTCACCCGCCCCTACCCAGCCACTAAGTGACAGATTTCTACAGGGATGAGGTCTGACGCTTTCTTCATTCCTCGCTCGAGCCTGCTGTCCTCTCTGCCTGGGACACCTTACCTGTGTCTATGGCTTCAATGACCAGCTTTAATTACGTGTCACCCAAACTTATATCTTTAGTCTGGGCCTTTTCTCTCAGCTCTAGGCTGTATATCCAACGATATTTTAAAAGCATTTTTCTCTCTTGAAAAATTTTCATAAATACCAAATTACAGAGCATAATTTAATAAACCACCACACTCACTACTCAGTTCCAATAACCTACTTTCTGCCATTTTGTTTCATCTTTTCCCCCTGCTCTCTCTTCCTCTTCATCCCCCTGGTTGGTGTATTTTAAAGCAAATCCAAGACATCATATCATTTCATCTATAAATATGTCAGAATCCAACAGTCTTCTAAATCCTTCCATTTGGTTTTCTCAAAAATATCTCAAGCTCGACTCTTTCAAAATCAAATTTTTCCCCCTTAGAATTGGCTCCCTTCCAATATTCTTCAGTTCAATAAATATCACCCTCATCTATCCCAAGAGTTATCCTTTAAAATTTATTTTTAATTTAATGTATTGGGGTGACATTGGTTAATAAAATTATGTAGGTTTCAGGTGTACAGTTCTATCATACGTCATACGTCATCTGTGTGTCCACCGCCCCAAGTCAAGTCTACTTCCATCACCATTTAGCCCCCTTTCCCTCTTCTACCCTCTCCCACTTCCTTTCCTGTGATAAATATCCTATGTCTGTGTCTACCAGTTTTTTATTTTCTTTGTTTAACCCCTTAATTCCTTTATTTCTCTCCCTGTGTATCACCAAGTTCCCTTATCTCACTTCTGAATATTTAAATATCTTTTTAAAAAAGTATTTTATTTTTTCATAACAATTTATCCCCCATCCCCTCCTCCACCTAAATATTTAAATATCTCGAACTCCTCTTTTCTGTTACCACACTCCACCAACCCATTCTTTCTCATCTAGACTGTGACAGTGAGCTTTTAACCACATCTCTCTTTCTCTACTCTGATCCTACTCTATTTTTTTTTCAACATTACAATCAAATAATATTTTCTTGGTTCACTCAACAAATATTTACTGAGTACTTACCTTGTCCTGAGTATTATAAACCAGAAACTGGACACATTGCTAAATGAGAGAGATGAATTTCCTGATTGTATGTGTGTATTGTTAGAGACAATAATATAATATGAAGTGTTATGAAGAAAATAAAAGCTGTGGCTAGATAGTGGCATTGTTATCGGTAGAAGTGGAGTTCTTGGAGGACGGGGTTTTGTGGAAAGCTTTGTTAATGATGTAAAATTAAGGGCCTTCTCCAAGATCCCTTCTGGGTTTGTCACATGGAAAAAGTCCAATCTTGTCTTCAGCAGGGCCAGAATTAAGGCCACTGCCCAGAATTTCTATTCCATATTAAAGTCCGGTCCAGTCCAGTCCAGCATCTGGCTGGCTTAGCTTGTGTTCCCAGCTGCAGTTCATTGCATGTGTGGTCCGCAAGGCCATGGCCATGTGGCTGCTTCAGGCCACATGGCTATGGAGAGAGACCCCTCGAATGCACGGGCGAGTGAGGGTTAGGAAGCAAGGGAGCACAAGAGCAGAACTCTTTGTCCGTGGATTTTAGTTTTCCATGATTTCACGTGCTTCTGATGGGGCCCACTCCCTAGCCAACTAACTGACAGGCAAGAACTTCCCTATGTCACCCCGACTTCTCTGCGCATGCACCCACCTTTCCCTTTGTTCGATCCCTGTCCCCAGTGATCTGCAGGGAATGGACTGGTGATTCCCTGGGGAGCATGAAGCTGTAGCTTCCTGGCGAAGCTGCCCACATGACTATGCTTATAATATCTGGCTTGCTCTTTGCTCTCTTCCTTTCATCAATATTAACTAGCTAATTACAACAATAACAATAAGGGTGTTCTCTTATATAGAGTGATCAAGAAGGGCCTCTTTGATAAACTAGTATTTGAGCAAAAACTGAATAATATAAAGGCATGAATCACACACAAGTCCAGGGGTAGAATATTTCGGCCAGAGCAAACAGTAAGTGTAAAAGTCTTGATAAATCTCATATATCAACTTAGATTTTACATTTTAAAATATTTTTTATCTTTTGAAAAAGTAATATTTGCATAAAGCATACAGTGAAAAGTACGATATTTTTCTCATATCACCAGTTTCTTGTATATACTCTCAAAGAAGCTTAATTTTATATAATAAGCACAAATATGTACTTACAACTCCCTATTTTTAGAAGTATGAATGTACCCCTGTTTGAAAACACTTCTTCTAAAACACTCCCTCAAAACATCTCATGTAAAATAATGCCTGCATCCAGACAGGAGTTATGAGGTCCTTCATCCTTCACGCTTCAAAGCGTGTCTTTGGCCCACACCACAGTGCCCCCTGCCTGCTGTGACCCAGGCACACAGGCCTTCTTCCAGCACTTTGGACATTCTCACTGCAGCCACAGAAACTGTGCACGTTATTACCTGTTTGGAATGCTCTGTGCCCCACCCCTGCTTCACCTCAGCCTAGTTCAGACTTAGAGTCCTTACTTTGTCCTTGCTAAGGACTCCCTTACTAAAGCCTTAACCCCTTCTCCTCTCACTGGATCCTGGGTAAATTTACCCTGTGTTAGTCACATGACTTGTTTTGGTTCTTCAAATGCACCGACCCCCTTGTATAGGCTGTTCACACTGCCTGGAGGGCTTGTCCTTGTGATTTTCTCGTGGGTGGCATCACTTAGACCTCAGTGGAACTGTCTCAGAGAGGCTCTCCATGGCCACCTAAGCTAAACTGGCCACCCAGTTCGTCTCTTTCCTATCGCTCTATTTTAGTTCTTCACTGATATTTTTTGATTGAACGATTTGATTGATCTCTCCCACCTCACCCCAAATATAAGCTCCAAGAGAGAAGAAAATTGTCCATCTTCTTCATCCCACATCCTCAGTGCCTGGTGTGCAAGGTATGTGCCTAATGTCTGTTAATGGGTAAAGGCATTATATATTTGTGAGCAGGGATGTGCTGGGTGAAAGTGGTACCTGAGGAGGACTTCACTCCAAGATTAATTCAGGGGAATCAAGGCTTAGATGTAGAAGCAACTGGAAGAATTCAGGGGAATTCCACAGCTTAGCTGTAGAAGCAACTGGAAGAAAGTATAGTTCCTGATGTTTATGCCAATTACATCCCCTTTGCTAATTAAATCAGAATCTGTGAGGGTGGAGCCCTCACATTTCTATATTTTACAAGCTCCCCAGGAGTTTCTGATATACAGCAGGGCTGAGAACAACTGGGCTAGATAACATACAACTGTGCTGCCCACTGAAAGAGAATGCCAGCATCATGTGTGATTTAAAATTTTCCAGTAGTTACAACTAAAAACTAAAAAGAAACAGATGAAATTAATTTTTATAATATATTTTATTTAACCCAATATGTCAAAAATATGATTGTTTCAACAAGTCACAAATATAAACATTATCAATGAGATATTTTACACTCTTTTTCATTAATAAGTTTTCAAAGCCAGTGTGTCACTTATATGTACAGCACTTTGCAATTCAGTTGGCCACGTATTAAGAGCTCAGTAGCCATGTGGGGCTGGAGATTCTATACTAGATAGTACAGAATCACAGGTCCTTCTGCTCTGGCATCCTACAGCTCATTCTGAGCACTGCTAGGAGACTACTTGATTCTGAAACTCAAAGCGTTACTGAACACAGGTTCAGCTGCCTGCTGTGACAAAAGCCAATTCTTGTGAGACAGGTGCTGATGAAAAGGAAAGAGGTTTATTTAGGTGCCAGTGACCCGAGAATATGGAGGGATCCTGTCCTAAAAACCATCTGAACATCTCTGGTCAAGCTGGTGGCTTTTATAAGGAGAGGGAAGGGAAGTGGGGCCATATAAGCAGTGTTCTTGTTAGTTCCCACAAAGATCTTGGTGTGAGTATGTTGAATCCTTCAGTGTCAGCCAAATTCCTTTGGTCGAGTAGCTCCTTTCTGGACAGAAACTGGAACTGCTGGTCCTTGCAACATATTAAAATAGAGACTAAAATAGAGGTTGTTAGCAAAAAAATTTTGTTCCTGTGTTTGCTCCAACAGGATTGTTAGATTATTAGTTAGTACATTTAATTCTGGTTAGTACAAAATTGCATAAAGATTATATGCTTTTCATTCCCTGTTACAGAAGCAGCCCAGCATGTATTGGGAATAGCATTTCTTTCTTGTTCTTACTGACATCTATGTTCTCCCAAGATCTGCGTTTTCTGCATTTCGGATTCATTCCTTTTAGCTGTCTGTTGATACCTGAGAATCCCCAGCCTGGATCAAAGCGATCTTGCTAACCTGTGGGGAGGTTTCTTTCCTTAAGTGCATATAGCAAAGAATCTAATTTTTAGCCAGTGGGTGTCACTGTTTACTCAAGGAGGGTCCTTGGAGGAGGCTATCTAATCCAGCGACAAATGTGAAAACAGCAATCTGTATTAGTCTGTATTAGTGTTTCTCTTTTATTTTGGAGGAGTGACAGATTTTTAGGAAGGGCACTGTGGGTGGTCAGTGCTGGTTCACCAATGTCATCTAGAAGTGTCCTTTGGTCTTGGAAATTCAAAGTTTTACTTAATAAAAAGCATTGTCTAAAATGACAGGGCCATCAGCAACCAAGAGAATTGCAGTCTAAACTTCCCCAAATTTCCCCTTTAAATAAAGGAGATATGTATTTCTGTAAAGCAGAGGTCACAAATATTTAGCCTGTAGCCAAGTCTGGCCCACACCTATGTGACCCATACAGTGTGTGGAAAACAGCTGAGCAACTATTTACATCAGAGAGGATTTCCCACATACACATCTGGATTTTTGGCTTCACCTGAAGTATTAGATTTGGTCACATTAGACTTAATATTTTGCAAGGCCACAGCTGGGATGACAATCTGTTATTTTTTAAAACTGTCACATCTTCTTCATTTACCACAGGCCTCAACATTCCTGACTGTTCCCCAAAGCCAGTCACTTCACTCATTCAATTTGGCAGCCTAACCCTTGTTGGCATTTGTGTCTCTTGGAGTAAAAACCACATCCATGCCCTGGCGTGTGGCTCAGTTGGTTGAGCATCAGCCCCTGCACTGAAAGGTGGCAAGTTTGATTCTGGTGCATGAGGGAAGCAACTGATCAATATTTCGTTCTCATATTGATGTTTCTCTTTCTCTTCTGTCCTCTCTCTCTAAAAAATCAATAAAAATATATTTTTAAAAACCCATGTACATAAGTATTAACCACTTTTGCCAGCATTGGAAGGATGGAATGATTAGGGGGGAAAATGTGATATGAAATTTGTTTTGTAAGGCATTTTTCCAGCTTTAGGTTTGGGGCTGGAGAATTCTTGGCTCCAGGTAGGATTAGGTGGCCTGTTGCTTGGACCTACCACTTCAGGATTATAGATACCGTAGGTGCTCCCGAGCTCTCCACTGTAGTCCTGGGGATGGGAGGTGAAAGGAAGACGGTTTAGGGAAGGTAGGATCTTTGATGCTACTGTTGTGGGGGTACAAGGATTGGCCCCACTGGCCTCTCCTGACCTTCATTCTAGTGAGTAGCAAGTTGGGGCTCCTTTTTTCCCTTTATACAAGCAGTGGGTCTCAAACTTGAGTAAACATAGGAATCAACTGGAGCACTTGTTAATCACAAGCTGGGCCCAACATCCAGAACTTCTGGTTCAATAGGTCTAGGGGTGAGGCTGAGAATTCACATTCCTAACAAACTCTTAGATGCTGCTGAACCTGCAGCCATACTTTGAAAGCACTGGTATAAGTTTTCAAGGCCAATGTGAGATTGTTTCAAAGGCACAAGACATGTGTGTGTGTGTGTGTGTGTGTGTGTGTGTGTGTGTGAGCATGCGCACCCGTGACATTATGTATTGTAAACAGGCTCTTGATTTCCTTTCCAGAATATGTGTGTGATACTAGAACCAGTAAATTACCAAAGTCAGAGAAGAATGAACTCATGCACAAGCAACCGTGTGGAGAAGGTTCTGGCTTTTTCTTTATCAGTGTGTTAGATACATTTCTCGAGAAAAAAGACAAAATACCATTGGGTGACCTCTAACTCTGGGGCTGATTACCTGACAGTGAATGAAATGACCTTTTTCTTAAAAGAGAAACAAGACAGTGAGCATGGGCCCCCTGTGCTGGCTCTGACAGCCTGTGCAGAGGCTGGGAGAGGAGCTTGGGGCAATGTGAGCTGACATTTACTGAGCACTCACTGTGTGCCAGGGCTGTGTTATCAGCTCACCTGAAATACCTCAGTCAATTCTCAAACCATTCCAGGAGATTTGTATTATATATATTTGCATTTTATAGCGGAGGAACTGCCTCAGAGTAGTTAATTAACTTCCCCAAATCTACACAGCTAGTGGGCACCAGCCAGGATTTGAGCCAGACTCATCCAACTCCACAACTCGAGGTCTGAACCCTTGTGTCTCAAGTCAGAACAAGGTGGAAGGGCAGGGCTACCATGAAGAACTATGGGATAGGATAGCTTATTTGGATCCTTTGTTCTTCAGTTTCTTCTGCTGCAAAATGGAATTAATAAGATCACTTCCAAGACTGTTGTAAGAATCGGATTGAAATCTGTGTATCTCCTGATCCATTTTTGTATCAATAAGTGTAATATGCTCCCCCTTCCATCCCTGTGTCTCGTGGGTTCCCAGGGATGTGCCCTATACCTCAGAGCAGTCATTCACTTGGCATTTATTGTGCACCCGCTATGTGCAGTGTGAATAATCAGACCTGGTTTCTGTCGTGTGGTGGCAGGAAGCAGCTACAGATGGTGATCTAGCTCCCAGCTCTACATCTACAAATGAAACCTCCCAGGCCCCTCAAGTTCATCATGCCCCCCAAACATGGCTCTCCTCAGAGGGACAAATTCTGTATTGGCTGGCGATGCCACCCACTACCCTATGTTCCTTTGAGCCAACAGCCTTCCTGTCCCCCTATACCCCTCTCTTTCAGACAGGTCCTATGGGTTCTGCCTAGGGAATCGCTTGAATCCTCAAGACTTTTGTCTAATTCAGGCTACCATTTACTCTTCACCTGAATCTTCTCTGCTTCCTAAGAGAGATCTTGACCTTTCCAACAGTCTCCGTGTGGCTGCTATAATGAGTGTTCTAAATGCACCCCGGGCCCCTTGCCACCTGCTCCAGGTTCTTCAGCATCTCTTCCCTCCCCTCAGGCCCATGCCCAGCCTCCGGAAGGCCCAGTTGGCCACCTCTTCTGGTGTCATCTGCTTTTCATTCTCCAGCAACCTTAACCCCTTGGATCCCGTCCTCTCATTCTACCAGCTGTGCCTCCGTGGATCTGCTCAGCACAGTCTCTCTGCTGGGAGCTCCCCACCTGCCCCTTCACTTGCCTCAACTTTCACTCATCTTTTCTGACCAGCTCAGGGCCCGCTTTCTCAGGAAGCCTGTCCTGCTCCTGAATTTGGGGTGAGTTTATCTCCTGTGCTCCCTCTGTTCTTGCTCCCTCAGTATCCCTTGCATATCAGAGGACAATGGAATTTTGTCTTTTTTCCCTTGCATATCTAGTGCAGCTGTCTCTTCCACTAGATTGGAAGCTCCAGACGTGTTTTTACTTCTTCATTCAAGTTGGGAGAAAGCAGCCCTGGCCTGGATCCCTGAGAGCTGGGACTGTGAAAGTGGGCCAGGGAGCTGGGTGGGGTCCTTCTGTAGTGTAGGGAGGGCAATGTCTGGAGTTTTCACATTCACAGTATAGTACACCTGTGAGCATGACAGCTTTGTAGGAAGAACCCTCTAGGGCAGCCTTTGGAGCCGGAAGGCTCGGAGGCTTAAATAGCTACGGAAGAAGTCAGCATCTTTATTTCAAGACCTTTCTCTCTGACATTTCTCTCCTTAAATGCCACTTTTACTGAGCCACAGGGAGACACATGTCCAGGGGGGCTTGACCTAGTCAGAGGCCTGTTATCAATCAGAGGGAGGCTGGGCTGATCCTGATTCCCAGCTGGGAGCCTGTGGATAGCAGCCAGCATCCGCTTAGGTCTGGGACTGTCGTGCCCTGCCTCTTTCTTCTTCTTGCTGGCCTTTCCCTTTTGATGGCTCTCTCTGTCACAGAGACAAGCCCTTCATTAAGCCAGGACCTTTGTCTTTTGAGCTCTTTCCCCCAGCGCCTTCTCCCCACCACATGTCTGAACTGTCTCTTTGTGGCTCAGTGAGGACACTGGTGACAGCATAGTGTTCAGGGTTAGGGTCAGAGCCAGGGATGGGATGTGACATTGTTACCAGCAGCAGCTCCTGATTCTGTGGTCAGCAGCTAGACAAACTAGCAGATCAAGGATGATGGGCCAGGTACAGAAAGTCACCAGGGTGGAAAGCCCCAGGTGCCTAGCAATGGACAACTGTGGGGTGAGACTTTGTCCCCAGGGTGACCTTTCCTCCCCTAGCATATCGCTGGTCATGTGGTTTGCAGCCCCTGATCTTTCCTCCCCAGAAATAACATCTAGGCCTCAGTTGTATTTCAGCTCCAGGCCCCAAAAAGCAGCAAAACCGGACAAATTACAGCGCATCTGACCTCAGGACCAGCTGCATTGGATTATGACCTCCTGCCCTGGTGCAGACCAATCAACCAGTGAGACCTAAACCCTGAAAGGACACACCTGGAAAGCTGCTGAATATTTTATTGAGATCTCCCCCTGGGACCTCCCCTAAAATCCCCACCCTTAAAACCCTTAGGACAGAGGACCCAGTGAGCTCCCCCTCCTGGGAGCATGCCCTCAGCTTCCCCTTCCCCCCTCCCTCCCCCTTCCCTTTCCCTTTACCCCCAGGCATGTCACCTTTACCTTCCTCCCTTCTCAGCTCCAAGGGCATTTTCTTTGCCTCTCTATCTCATTCCTTCAGCCCATTTCTTCTAGGAATTACTTCTTCCACCTCTATGATTTTATAAATAAATGTTCACTTATAGTTGGAGTCTTGAATCTGAATTCTTTCCTAGCCAGAACTCAAATACCGAGGTTGCTGAACCCAGGTCCCATCTGACCCCACTGGTCAGACACCTGGTGCTATTCTCACCTCTTCCAACAGTTCCTCACCTTTAAGGTGAGCTCCAGAGGCTCTGAGAAGGAGCTAAAGGCTTCTGCATTTTCAGAGACCTGAGAAATGTGGGTGTAGTTGTCTGACAGGGGTTTCAGTCTCCATAATCTGGTAAAAAAAGGCCCCAAAACTCCTTGCAGGGAGTCAGGGAGGGTCTTGGGATTGAGTTCTCTATTTCTTGAAAGGGTAATTTCTTTTCCCTTGAAAGCAGCTCCCTGTTGGTTTTTATCCTGTTAACAGGACCAAAGATGACACCTATTATAGAGTAAATCAGCTTCCAATCACACTTTCCCATCTCTCAATCTGATTCTTTTTTAAAAAAAAAAATTAAAAAAAAAAATCTTTATTGATTTCAGAGAGAGAAACATCAATGATGAGAGAGTCATTGATCAGCTGCCTCCTGCGCACCCCCGACTGGGGATGGAGCCTGAAGCCTGGGTATGTGCCCTGATGGGGAATCGAACCCCGATCGCCTGGATCCTAGGCCGACGCTCAACTGCTGAGCCACGCCCGGCCGGGGTCAATCTGATTCTTTGTCAACCTGTGAGATGGGGTGGGTGGTGGTGGAGGACAGGCAGTACATTCCATCCTTTACAGATGAGGAAACTTAGGCACCGAGGGGTCAAGTGTCACTAATGAGGTCATCATCTTTTATATTTTCCGAGCACTCTTCAGGTTGCATAGCATTTGCATGTAAATGCTTGCATTCAATTCTTAAAACAAGAGTGCAGGGTAAATAAGGGACATGTGAACAATGACATGACAGCAACCATTGTCATCACGTGCTTTATATGCTGGGCACTGTTCCCTGTGATAATTAGATGTTATCTCATTAGCCAACGACCCTATGGTAGGTGGTATTACGCCACACTGTCCGGGACTCAACTGAGTCTGAGATAAATGAAATAAATTATCTGTGTGACACACGGGGTCAATGTTGGAACTGGGACAAGAACTGAGGGTACCAGGTCTTCAGTGTAAAACTCTTTCTTCTCCTCACCCAAGGCCCTGTGCTCCAGCCTCCTTCTAGAATGCTCTCTGCTACTTCCTTAGTCTTTGAACATGAGCAGGATCTTCAGTTATCTCATGACAGGGAGCCCTGCCTGCCCCTCTCCCTTCACAGCCAGCAGGCTGGGGAGGCAGGTTCATTATGACTGAGATGGGAAGGCTCAGTGTTTACTGAGCGTGAAAGATGTGAAACCTGATGGAACTCCCAGATGTAGGAGGAAAATATCCCCACTGAGCAGGTCATCGTGCCCTGGGAAATATTTAGTTTTCACCAAGACTTATTCTGGTTCCCAGGAATAAGCCACACAATCCTCTGTACCTCAGTTTCCCTCCAAGCGTTGTTGTGAGGATTAAACAAGGTATTACTTGTAACGGGCATGCACAGTGTGGGTCCCACCAGCTCTCAGTGTTTGCTGGTAACATGCGGAGAGCGGCCTGGAGGCTCCTCTCAAATCAACCACCAAAGCTTTGCCAGTAAGCCTGCCTCCCAGGCTTTCTTCTCAAAGGCTGCTTTGACATGGAAATCAGAAGGCACAGAGGGTCTAAATTAAAGACAAAAAGGAAAAGAGTAAGACACTTATTATTGGCTAGCACAGCCAAGGCCAAGTTGTCAGGAGTCTCCGCAGGTAGAAAGCACAGGTGAAAATATCCCAGGAGTGAGAGTTCTTCCCCTTCCCAATAGGAAGCTCCTATTTATCCTCCCAAACTCCAGCTTAGAGACCTCATCCAGGAAGCTTTCTCGATCCCTTAGATACATTAAACAACCCCCTGTGCCACTTCATGACCTTCTTAACAGGCATCCAACACCCACTCACGCATTTGCTAATTAACCCATTCAGCTGTCCATGTCAACAGTAAGGGGCATCTGCTCCTGCGAGGTGTGGAAGCAGAGGCGGGGCAGGTCCCACGTAAGGACTCTGGCTCCTCTCCTGGTCGTTTTCGTTTTCTGGCCGTCTTGAGCAGAACACCGCATTCTATCTCTGCAGCCAATTCAACACTGGCTCAGGCCTACCCCTTCCCCGGACCCCTCTCCTCACACCTGGAACGACGTTTACACGTGGCTGAGGGTGATCAGAGGAGTTGTGCAATGGGAGTGACCACCTTACTGGTCAAATTCGCATGCAGGAAGCTGTGGCAGAGGCCAGGAGGTGAACGCAGAGGGAAGGCGGCGCAGGAGCCAGCAAGGCGATGGCAGGGATTCAGACCTGAGGCTCCTGGACCGGTGGGGGAGAGTGGGGAGCACAGCGGCTTTCAGGGCTAATTTTACCACCCCCTCCCCCTCTTCTTCCCCATATGCTAGTGCTTCCCCTGGCTGGGCAGGATTTAGTGCAGCTGCTCTTGCAGCTCTGTGAGTGTGTCTGTGCACGGTGGAGGGGAAGGGAAAAAATCCACAAAAACAGAAACAGCAGGTGAAGGAGGCCAGCTCAGCAATAACGGCATCGCTGAAGCAGCCAATAGCCTTGACCTACAAGGAACATTAAACCATCTTGACAGCAAACATTCTGTGCTGCAAAATACAGAGAGACACTGGAGAGAAGGGAGCTCCAGGAGAGGCCTCGGGCTAGAAGGGTGGAAATTCCTGCATACCATTAGGATTTTTATTAGAAATTACCTTATGAGGGAGAGCACAAGGACAGAGGCAGGCGGAGAAAGGGCATTTGGGAAGGTCCATGAAAGCAGCAGTATGATGTAGTACGAACTAGCCTGGGATAAAATCTCATTTTGTTATGCAGGCGAATCTCCGTGGAACTGAGCCCCTTGTAGTACCAGCTTTGTTCTTATTCACAGTAGAACAGACCTGATTTGAATTCCAGCTCTGTACTAGCTGGGGGTGGGATCCTGAGCAAGTTATTTCATATCTCTGGAGCTGCAGTTTCAATATTTGCAAAATGAAGCCCATTTTAGCTCTGGGGGTTTAGAGGCAATGTATATTAAAGATTTGCATAGTGCCTGGGCAGGGCCTAGCCATGACTAAGTGAAATGTAGCCATTATAATTTTTGGAAGACTGGTGGTATCAGTTAATGTAACACTAGCTGCTGGAAAAAAGAAGTCCCATAGTTTCAATTGCATAAAATAGAAAATTTTTTTCTGCACATGTAACAGTCCAGGGCAGGTTGGAGACCAGAGGATGGTTTTCTTCCATATGTTGATTCAGGAACCCAGGTTCTTTCTATTTTGTTGCTCTATCATCCACCACGACTTCAGAGTCTACAGCCAGTAGAGGGCAAAGAGAATGGACACAGCACCTTCACATCCTGAAAGTCCTGGCCTGGATGCAATTCATAGTAACGCTGCTCACATCACATTGATGAGAATCTGTCACATGGCCACCCTGGTGACAATGACTGAGTTGAAGGAAGTATGTCAGTCCCCCTTTTTCCAAAGTTGTGCTTTCCAGTTTCAGTTACCTGCAGTCAGGTGCAGTCTGAAAATATTAAATGGAAAATTCCAGAAAGAAGCAATTCATAAGTTTTAAATTGTGCTCCTGCTCTATCCTGCCAGGGATGCGAGTTGTCCTGTGCCCAGTGTATTTACTCTGTATACACTACCTGCTGATAGTCACTTAGTATTTCAGTTATCAGACTGTGGCAGTGCTTGTGTTCAAGTCACCCTTATTTTACTTAATAATGTCCCCAAAGCACAAGAGTCGTGATGCTGGCAATATGGATGTGCCAAAGAGAAGCCGTAAAGTGCTTCTTTTAAGTGAAAAAGTGAAAGTTGTAGACTAAATAAGGAAAGAACCAAATTATATGCTGAGGTTGCTAAGATCTATGGTAAGAGCCAATCTTCTATCCATAGAGCCTTGAAGAAGGAAAAATAAATTTGTGCTGGTTTTGCTCAAATAACAAAATCTATGGCCACAGTAGCATTTTACCTCACGTCACAAGAAGAAGGGTGAATACAGTACAATAAAATATTTTGAGAGAGGGAGAGAGAGAATATTCACATAACTATGATTACAGTATATTGTTCTATTTTATTCATAGTTACTGTTAACCTCTTACTGTGCCTAATTTATAAATTAAACTTTATCGTAGGTATGTATGTATAGGAAAAAACATAGTATATATAGGGCTTGGTACTATCCACTGTTTCAGGTATCCACTGGGGGTCCTGGAAGTTACTCCCCGTGGATGACAGGAGACCACTGTGCATTGAGTTCAGTGAGCAGGCAGCTTTGCCTGCTCCAGCGACATCAGATGAGTGACAGTTGGAGATGAACCTTAGTGATGAACCTTGGAGTGATGCCTTAGGACAGAGCTAATCCTAGCCAGGTCAGCTACTCAGAATGGGCAGGGGCTTGCCAGTCTATGTGGAGCCTCGCTGGTCAAAGTGTGCTCCGTGGCCCAACAGCATTGGCACCACTTGGTGGGGAACTTGCTTGACACGAAAAATCTCAGGCCCCACCCCAACTTCTGAGTCAGAACATGCATTTACAATCCCCCCAACATCGCCCTCGCCCAGCAGACTCCGACCGAGGAGGCCTACGTGTGGGCCTGGGGTCCCGCGTTGTTTCTAACAGCCTCTCGGGTGATGCTGATCTTGCTGCCCATGGACTGACTGCACCGCGAGTATCACGCAGGCAGAAGACACCAACTCGGAAGCTCACATTTTCCCTGAACAAAACGAGGCTTTTCAGTGGCTCTGTGGGGGTGGGGGTGCCCCCTCTTCCCCTGCTTGTGCTGAGGTCATGTACGCTGCACGCTGCACGTTCCCCTTTCTGCACGACGAGGGTTAACAACAGGCTCTTGTTTGTCTGAGAAAGGAGGCGACCCAGAGACCACCCGCAGAAGCCTGCGGCGGTGTGTGCCGGCGGCTGGTGGCTGGGCAGGGAGGCTGCCGCTGCGTGGTCGGCGTCCATCTCCGGTGGACACGGACCTGTGCCGCCGGGATGGACTTGCCGCTGTCTGCAGGAGCGCGTTAGTTAACGAAGCCGGCGCTGCAGCCACTCCGGTAATCACCCTCTTCCCTCCTCTCACCTCCTTTCCCCTGTGACAGATGATTCTTTTGGAAAAATTCATTAACCTACGGTAACACTTTTCACTGGTGACAACTTAAGTGAAAGCAGACTGGCATTTCTTACTTTGCAGAGACTATTCGCTCAGCTCCCTGAGGCTCGTACACATTTTAGAAGAAAAAAATAGCCTGACTTGGGATCAGTGCTCCTCGGGTAAAAGCACTGAGCTGAGCTCCGCGGATGCCTCAAAGCGATTGTGGCCGGCATTACCTATTACCTGATGGCCGAAGCATCTCAGAAATTGTACTGTGGAGGGTGGGAAGGGCCATAATGTACATTCATCACCTACTATGTGCCCTGTGCTATCCTTTGCAAATGTAGTTCCTTAATCTTCTAACCTCTGCTACAAATAGGGGGAGGGAACTCAACTGATATTTATTAAAATCGACCAGGTGCTCTGCTTTGTGACAGACACTGGCTGTCTCGTTTGCCACCACATTTAATCTGTTTGCAACCCTGAAGATTAGATATTATTGTTATAATTTTGTAGATGAAGGTGAGGGCTGGAGAGAGATTAAGTGAACTGCAGAGCCGGGATGTGAACCAGCCTCTCGCGGGCCGAAGCTCACACTCCTCCCACTTCGTGACAAGGTCATTGTCAATAAAAGTCGAGAGGTGAAGTTTGTAATTCCCAGGCCCATGAGATTGCTCAGTTTGGGGGTCAAGAAGTAGTCTAGTATGGCAGCTAAGAATGTGAATTTTGAGTCAAATCCATCTGCATTTAATTCCTGCCTGAACTCGGCATTACAATCAAATTATTTAACCTCTCCGAGCCTCAGTTTCTTCAGCTGTAAAATGAAGATAAAAATAGTACTACCCTCATAGGAATAATGTGAGAAATGAGACAATAACATAAAAGTTTTAATGTGAAGCCAGATAAAAAGTGTTTAGTAAATGCTAATGATCATTTATAATAATGTGTAGAATCAAGCCCTTTTGGCTGGAAGGGATATGACTTTGAGTTCTGACATCACTTGTGAATTGGGTGGGATTTTTGCAAAGCTGTGAAGAGCAGCCTGACTGGAAAGTCAGACACTGAGACCTTTTCTCCTCCCCATGTCACCCTCACATCTGCTTCTCTTGGTGGGTCTGAACAGTCTTTCTCTTGACCAGAGTCCTCTGTTTACTTCTTTTTATCAATTCCCAGTAAGACTGCCCCAACCTTGAGTCTACACACCACTTGATCCTAAGCACCCGCCATTGGTTACTTACAGATTCCCAGGACCCAATTTAAAATTAATGAGAGAGCATCTTGTTAGGTGACGGTGAGCCGGCGAATGAACCTCTCCAGCCTGGGGGTCTGTTGGTTCTGCTGGAGGCGCTCACCCTCTGCTCTGGGGCCAGTCTCTCTGTGAAGTGTTATGGATGAAACAAGCAACCAAGTAGGTCTGGAACAGGAATTTGAATTATTTCTTCCAATGTGTTTCAGAATTTCCTATTTTCTCCCTCCCTGTCCTTCAACCCACTCTTCAGTTGGCACAGGCAATGAGTTGGCTTATTGAGGGATACAAATTTGAAAATAAAGAATTAGAGGTGATGATAACTATTTCTCCAGAAATGGTGGGTTAGTAAAAACGAGCAGAGAAGGGTAGTTTCATGTGTTTGCACCTGTTATTAGGGGGACTGTCCTGTGCTTCAATCCTTAAGTGACCTCTTTGGGACTTTAGACTCTGTGAATTGTGTAAACAGACATTAAGAGGTTTGCTGCTTCTGCCTCTCTTATGCCTTTACACATAATTGGGGCTATTTTTTATAAAGAAGAATTTTCTTGGAGAAAATTACTTTCTCAACTCTTTGCTTTTTTCATGGCCTGAAAGTCCTTGGCAAATTCTGGAGCTGAGATTTTGTTTGTTTGCTTCAGGACCCAACTCCCGGGGAATTATGAACAAACTAACCCAGCCCATTAAAGAACCTTCCACGTAAATACCAAAAACTCTGATAGGGTGAGTTCCTCATTTGTGACATAGGCATTATAAGCCTTGAATGGAAGCTTAAGCAAATGGCTTGAGGCTTAGAGGAAGAATCCAGATGAAATTAGACTTCCCTTCCACTTAGGGTAGGTGGGGCTAGAAGCAGATCAGGAGTCGTTGCAGAGTTTTTACAGTTTGCTGTAAGCAATCATTTACTTATTCATTCATATATTCAATAAAAATATTGGACACTTATAATGTGCCAAAGTAGCAGAGAGAGTAATGCTCATGAAACATTGTCTATGGTCTACTATGTTTCTCAGACCCTTTGCAATTCAATGGGGCTGGAGACCCTCTCGGTCAAGGGTCTGTGAGTGGATGTCACTCTGGGGCCAAAATATTCAATTGCTGGCACAAGACCATTCTGCATATGAGCAGCCCCAGTGATTGAGGACACTACATGTTCCAGATCACGTAGCTATGACAGAATGGTGGAGCCTCTGTCTTCCTGGGCCCCTGAGTGACTATGTGGAGTAGAGCCCTCTACCAACCCATGATGGGCATTTGGAATGAGTAATAAGGAAACAGACCTTCATTGAGTTACACACTGACATTTGAAGTTTGGAGATTTGGTTCTGTGGTCTCCCCTAGTCTCCCCTGCTTAATTCACTTAAGCACTGTTCATAATTCCTGTGGAGTTATAGTCTACTCAGGGAGAGACACACATTATTCAAACCATCAAGCAAGTAAACATTAAAACTTTTAAAGAGCGACAGAGAATGTCAGGTGTCTATAATGAAATGTTCATAGCTCTCTTAACTGAGCAAGGGCTCCATCAATCTTGGCATGACCTTGTGTCATATCATAAAACCTGGAGTGAAAAAGTCCTCTGCTATGCTATAGGGAGGCACCTGCATGAAGTAAACTCAACCTGACGTTTATGGGTACAATGCTAATGCTCAAAGGGACAAATCTCAAAAGAGCTCCCCTTTTCTGAATTAATAAATGTAGCAATAAGCATGATGGTAATAGTGTAACTACTGTGTCAGGCTAGGTGAAGGTCCAGACAGATCTCTGTTCTCACTGAGCTTACTGACTAGTAGGTAGGCTTTATCCTCTTGAGGAAACTGGGGCTTGGAGAATCCAAGGCAATTGCAATCAGGAGGGAGAGAAGAGGGCGGCCGAGACAAGTGCAGACAAGGCTGCTGGGGGCCTGCCCCTGTACTCAGTCTCTAAGGAAGGGCAAGTTTTAGGCTCACACACCAAGTGGGCTGACTGATTTTACTCTTTTGTAAAGTGTGACTGTTTATATTTGTTCGATTATTCTTATATCTGCCGAACCCATTAGGATCTGTATATACTCACTTGGTTCACTGAGCAAGGGCCTGCCTGACAAACTGTATGTTGAGACTAGCAGCTGGTCATGTGGCTATGGAGCAGTGATAGCACATGCAGGGTGATGGACATGTATGCATCTCCTCTGAGCTCCTTGAAGGAAGTGACTCCAAGTTGTTCTCTGAGTGCTTATTAGCACAGGGCCTAGCACTTATAGGTGGCCAGTAAATGTTTAATGACAGAATATAGGACATTTTTTAGAAAAATTTATCTTTATTATTGAAAGTATTACAGGTGTCCCTTTTCCCTCCCAATTAACCCCCTTCACCTCACTGCCACCCCTTCCCCAGGCCTTCACCCCATTATTGACTGTGTCCATGGGTTATGCATATATGCATATAACTTCTTTGGTCAATCTCTTCCCACCCTCCACCCCCTTCCCTCTTCCCTCTGAAATATGATTGTCTGTTGCATGCTTCAATGTCTGTGGGTCTATTTAGTTTGTCAGATTCTTTTGTTCATTAGCTTCTTCTTAAAGAAGACCCTTCAACATTTCATGTAGTACTGGCCTGGTGGTGATGAACTCCTTTAGCTTTTTCTTATCTGTGAAGCTCTTTACCTGACCTTCAGTTCTAAATGATAGCTTTGCTGGGTAGAGCAATCTTGGTTGTAGGTTCTTGCTTTTCATCACTGTGAATATTTCTTGCCACTCCCTCTGGCCTGCAAAGTTTCTGTTGAGAACTCAGCTGACAGTCGTATGGGGGCTCCCTTGTAGGTAACCAATTACTTTTCTCCTGCTATTTTTAAGATTCTCTCTTTGTCTTTAACCTTTGGCATTTTAATTATGATGTGTCTTGCTGTGAGCCTCTTTGAGTTCCTCTTGCTTGGGACTCTTTGTGCTTCCTGGACTCGTAAATCTATTTCTTTCACCAGGTAGGGGAAGTTTTCTGTCCTTATTTTCACAAATAGGTTTTCAATTTCTTGCTCTGTTTCTTTTCCTTCTGGCACCCCAATAATATGCATGTTGGACCACTTGAAGTTGTCCCAGAGACTCCTTAAACTACCTTCATATTTCTGGATTATTTTTGCTCTTCTGATTTTTGCTATCTAATGTTCCAGATTGCTGATTTGATCCTCAGTGTCCTCTATTCTACTGTTGATTCCCTATAAATTACTCTTCATTTCAGTTCATGTAGCCTTCACTTCAAATTGGTACTTTATTATGTCATTGATGATCTCACTAGTTTCCTTAATAGTCTTACCAAGATCCTTGAGCATCCTTATAACCATTATTCTGAACTCTATATCTAGTAGCTTGCTTGGTTCTATTTCATTTAGTTCCTTTTCTGGGGATTTCTTCTGTTCTTTCCTTTGTGACATGTTTCTTTGCCTCCATATTTTGGCTGCTTCCAGGTGTTTGTTTCTATGTATTAGGCAGAGCTGCTATGTCTCCTGGAATTTGTAGAGTGGCCTTGTGTAGTAGGTGTCCTGTAGGGTCCAGTGGCTCAGCCTCTCCAGTCACCTGAGCTGGGCCTTCTAGGTGCTCCCCTGTGTGGGCTGTGTGCACTGTCCTGTTGTAGTTGAGCCTTGGTTGCTGTTGGCGTCACTGGGAGGAATTGACCCCCAGGCCAATCAGCTGTGAGGACCAGCTGCAACTACAGCCAAAGAGCTGCTGTGCTGGAGACACCCCTATGGAGCAGGATTTACTTCAGTGGAGCTTTGCTGTTGACCAAGTCCACCCCTTGAGTGTGTCACTCGTGGCTGTGGTAGGGTTGTAATCCAGCATGGTTGAGTCTGACCACCAGGTGCACTGTCTTTGGGGCCTCCCGGGAGGTGTAAAGTCAGCTTCTGCCAATGCCTTGCCCAGGGCTACCCAGCATGAGCTACACAGCAAACCGTAGTTGGCTGCTGCTTGTGCTGGGCTTGGAGGTGCCCAGGAGAGGCCAAGCTATGAGCCAATGCAGCTGCCGCTAGTGCCAGGCCTGGGGCCGCTTATCAAGCCGTATGGGGCCCACTGCTGCTTGTTTGAGAGATTTTAGGAAAGTCCTAAGCATGAGGCTCGAGAGGCCACTTGCACAGAAAAGCCCCTGGAAATGTCCTGGATGAGCTGGAATGGGGAGGGGCGGGGCCTCCGGGAATCACGGGGCGGGGCCAAAGGTGTGAGTCAGGTGCTGGCGACTCAAACATGGCGCCTGCCTGCCGGCTGTGTGCGGGGAGGACTCACCACAGGAGCCATGGCCTCCGCCAGCCCTTCTGCCCGGGAGGAAGCCGCCCCTCCACCTCTCGCCCAGATCCCAGGCAGGTTAGTTCCTCCCTGAGTGTCCCAGGTCCCTTCAAGCTGCTGCCCGGCGCTGGGCTCAGAGGGAGCGTCCGAGTGAGTCTGTGCCGGGCCCTTTAAGGGGAGCTGCTGGGGCTCCCGCAGCCTCCGCGACCCTCAGCCACAGTACCCGCTGGTTTCACAGCCCAAAGCTGTGGGGACGTCTCTTCTCAGCCCTGCAGCCCTGGGCTGGGGGCCTGCTGTGGGGCTGGGACCCCTCCCTCCTCCGGGAAACCCCCACCACTGAGAGTCCCTCCTGGGTTTACCCGCGGCACCGGGTGTGGGCCCACGGCGAGTCTCCAGGATCCAGCCCCGATCCGCCCGCGTCTCCACCCCTCCTACCAGTCTCGGTGCTTCTTCAGCTCCCTGGTTGCGGGGCTTCTGTGCAGCCAGATTTCAGGAGGCTCTGGTGATGGTGGTTCTGTATTTTAGTTGTGATTTTGATGTGGCTGTGGGTGGTGGTGGGGACGCGGTTACTTATCTCTCCCCAACAGCACATTTTGCTAGTAAAGTGTTCAGAGTAAAAAGCCAGGTACTGACTTCTTGTACAGCATGCGTCTTTCATTACTCTGATCCATCCTATTGATTCACCTTAATAGGATAGTGTTGGCTAACTTTATGTGTCAACTTGGCTGGCCAACATGGTCCTGATATGTAGTCAAACATTTTATTCTGGATGCTTCTTTGAGAATGTGTTTGGATATGATTAACATTTAAATTTGTGAATTTTGAACAAAACTCATAGCCCTTTATAATGTGTGGGCCTCATCCCACAGCTGAAGGCCTGACTAGAACACAAGACTGCCCTCTGAGGACAGGGAATTCAACAGGTGGCCTTCACACTTTAACTGCAACATTGGCTCTTCCCTGGGTCTCCAGCCTGATGGCCCACCTTGCAGATGAACTTGCCGACCTCTGTAATTGTGTGAGCCAACTCTTTAAAATAAATCTCTTTATAGATGTGCATAGTTTCATTGGTTCTGTCTCTCTGGAGAACCCTGACCAATATAGATACTCACCTAACCTCTAAAATCCCCACATTTATTTAATACCTACTATGTTCCAGGTATTTTGGAGGAAACAAAGTAGAATAAGCTGTATTATCTGCCTTCAAACGTTTTATTTATTCATCATTTATATTAAAAATATTTCTTGAATGTCTCCTATGTCGCAGGCACTGTTTTAGGCATTTGAGATATAACAATAAGAGACCTAAATTATTGCTTTCATGAGAACTGACAGTCTAGTGGATGAACACAGGCAGGCAATAAAAACAGTATATAAGTAAAATAAAAAAGTAAAGTATTTATAAAATGCTAGATGGTAATAGGTAATATGGGCCTATCTGAGGTGGGCAGGTGCTAAAAAGGCTAGTCTAGAAAGGCCTTTCTGATAAGTTGCTATTTGAGTAGAGAGACCCAAAGGATACATAGAAGTAGATCATGGGCTGTCTGGGAGAAGAGGGTCCCCTGCTACAGGAATAGGGCAAAGTCCCCTCAGTAGGAGCCCCCTTGGCCTGTTCCAGCAAGAGAAGGAAGGCTGGTATGACTCAAGTGGAGTGAACCTAGCATGAGATGAGGTCCCAGAGATTATGGGTCATGTAGAGTCTTATAGGCCACTGTAAGAATTTTGCTTTTTTTTTGACTGAAGTGGGAAGCCATTTGGGGACTTTAAGCAGAGGCATGTTTTAAAGGCTCAGTCTGGCTGATGTGTGGAGAATGGAATAGAGGGGCCACAGGCAGAAGTGGGAATTCCACTTAGGCCATTGCAGTAAGCCCGGTATGAACTGATGTTGGCTTGGACCAACACGGCAGCACTGGTGGTGGTGAGAAGTGGTTGGGATGTGGATGTGCTTTGAAGGTAGAGCTGATAGGATTTAATGATGGATGTGGTATGTGGGAGAGAGGGAGTCAAGGATGGGTCCAAAGTTTTGGTGGGACCAAATTCAAACGATGGAGTTGTCATTTATTGAGTTAGGAAAGAAGATTGAGGCCGGGATGATAGAGCATGAGAGAATAAACTAGGGAGGTGAGCTGATATTTCTAAAATGCGGGGGTTAATTCCTGATTAAGGAACTCCAGTTTTTCTTCTCCAAGGAGAATTGCCAACTGTGTGGCTAATCCTGAATCTTAGGCTAGGATTTCTTATTTCCTCCCATGTCCTCTAGAATAAGTTGAAATGGCCGCAGCAGTTCAGCTGCCACTATAGGATAGAATTCTTTTAAAAAGAATTTATTATTTTATTTTAAATTGCGTATACTCTCAGAAGGACACACCATTGAAATCAAAAGTGAAAATCAAATAGTCTTATAATTCCAAGGAGACAGAACTTTTGATAGATTAGCTTCCATTGTCTCTCTGTGACCTGCCACTGCTCAGGACTCTGTTACGGGAGGACCCTGATGTCTCTCAAGTCTCAGAAATTACATTTGGCTAGGGTTACAGTCAGCATCATAATTAGGGTCCTGGGCTCTTGAGTTGGGCTCTGGGATTGTGCTTCCCCAGTTCACCAGTCTGTGATTTTGGGTAAGTTTCTCACCCTCCCTGTACCCAGTTTTCCTCCCTGTGACACAAGGATGATACAGGCATCTGATAAGTGGCAGGACACGCTTAGTTTAGTGACCGATGCATCAGTGCACAAAGTCTCTCCTGGAGGGCAACGTGCTCTCAGCAACTGTTGGCTACTATGAGTACTATTTTGAGCATTAATTAGTACAGCTCTGGGGATTTCGTATGCCTGTTGAAAACTTGTTCATTATATTAGTTTCACATCTGAGGTTTTGAATAAAAGATGATGCCCCCAACACCATCCCCCTGCCACCATAAATGGCACAAGTCTGTTCTCAGCCACTGATGTCACTTGAGTGCTGTGGCTTCTGAGAAACTTCATTCAGACTTAAGGAAAACACCTTCCCACCCTCCCTTCCTGGTATATTTGCTCCTTTCTGAACTTACGAACTAAGAGGCTTTTCTCCCCCACGTGGCTTCGATCGCCGATGTTATGCTCAGTGGCAGCAAACTTACTAGAACATAACGTCAATGTATTTGCTTGATCCATCTGTTATCTCAGTGTTCCCTGTTTATTTTTCATTAACCTTTATTTTAAAAATCCATAAGCATAGCTAACGTTTACCGAATGTTTGCTATGAATGAGGCAAGGGGCTAAGTATGTTTAAGCTTTATCTCATTTAATTACCACGATAAAACGGTGAGGCAGGTATATGATCTTCCTTATTGTGCAAGTACAGAAACCAAAGCTCAGAGAGATTAAGTATTTGGCTGATCTGGAACTTGGTCAAGCTTGGAAACTGTGCTTTTAGCCCATTTCTAGACTCCCTCTTAATAGCATACGTGTCATTTGAATTTACTGCCCCTTCTAGTCCATCTTTCTGCTTCCTTTCCCCCCTTCCCCTGCTCCTTGTTTCTATAGTAACACAGCCAGCCCGGGCAGAGCCCACACTGTAATGAGCGTCCCCCACTCCCAACATCGTCTGCCCTCCCTGGCCTGTTGGCATGTCCTCCCACCTCCTGGGTCACCATAGATGCTCAGCCAGCACGCCCGGGATTGTGTCTGCTGCCCAAGGAAGTGGTTGCAATGGCATCTGGGGAAGGCTGTTAGCGAAAGGCGGAAAAGAGCATCGTTCCAGATTTGAAGCTGAAATTGCTTCCAAGTTTGGGGGTGAGACTGACTGATACAAGGCCCAAGTTTGACCCAACTATTTTTGAGTTATCTGGCCTTGGCGAGTTTCTTCACCCGAATGTGGAAGGCCAGTGATGCCTGCCTTGAGAGTGGAGAAGTGTCCATGAGAACATTCTCTAAAGAGCCTAGTGCAGTGCCTGGCACGTGATAACTTCACATGTGCTACCCCCCTGCACCCCTTAAGTGCTTGAGAAACACTCTCTCCAGGCAGCAAACTCCACTTCTCTGCATGATAACAACTCGAGATATTAACTAAATAGTGCTGAGTCTAAGCACAACGGTCATTGTCAAATGGTTTTGCCTACTGTTCTTTTATCTGTTATGTGTCTAGAATAAAATATTGTGACTCTTACTAAGATGAATCATTTTGAGAAAGCCCTTTGACATGGTTAAAATGTAATAGTTCTTTTTGATTTTATCCAGAAATGTGTGCTAAACATTTTCCTGACCTCCCCTCTCCTATTCCTACCTTATCTCAGATTCTGTGTGTGCGTTTGTGTGCAGGGAGCTGAAGATGACCAGGGGCTCTGCAGGTTATTGCCTGTGGGATGAAGCTCAGGAATAGCGAGAAGTTTTCTGTTTTTTACTTAATTTGATAGTTAAAATTTAACCAAAATTTTAGTGACTTATCTTTAAAGTATACCAAAATATCTTTCCCTCAAAATAATAACATACACAATGCTGCAACCAAGTCAGTATAATAAAACGTCTGTGTTGCCCACCCACCTCGTAAGGTCGTGTTGGGATATGAGGATAAGCTGAGGCCATCTATGGGACAGACCTTCGTAAACCAAGTTGCTATATAAGTGCTCAGTGTTATTGTTGTAAACTAGAGTGATTTTGCCTGAAAAATCTGTCATTTGAGACCCACTATTATGCAATATCCTAGCCCAAGTTGACCAGCAAATTGACTCCATACAGGAAGGTGCAGGATATGGAGAAGACAGTGAGTGTGATGTGGGGTAAGTCAAGGACAGCTCCTGAGAGGAGGTGAACACTTGGCCAGGTCTCTTGGGTGGTAACTCACAGGGATTTGCAGAGACAGGGAGTGAAGAGCTCTCTGGGCTGGAGGTGAGACCTGCAAGCTGAGGGCAGGCCAGGCGCCCAGTCCTTGCACACCTCTGCTGCTGACAGGAGCACTTCTTGTTTTCTGTGAGAGAATATGAATGAATTCTACTAGTTCAGCTACACAGAAGAGCTCACCCTGTGATTGAGCTCCACGCTGTCAGCAGGTGATGGCAATGTTTCAAGCAGATGGCCAGCCAGCCCCTCTTCCTCTACCCACCTCTGCCTTCAGAGTCAAGAGCCAACAGAGACCCTCCCATAAAATACCAGCCTGGCCCCTCCCGGGGTGGAGAGGGGAGTGTTTTCTATTTTCATTATTATATTTTTTTAGCTACTCTAAGCATCCCTAGATTTCAGAGAGTGAATCATTAATATACAGTCTGGGAAAGTCAGTGGTATGTAACCACCGCATTGGCCAAGGAAGCGGAGAGTGGAAGCCCATGAGCAGCCCATTCATCACCCTGTGTGGCAGACGGAACTCGGGCAGGTGTTTATGGTTCCATCTAGCAGCCCCATGGCAGGGCTGGCTATAATCAGAAAGATTCATGTCCGTGGGGCACATCCTGCCAATCCCTGCCAAGCAGCCTTCTAGCCCAGCACTATTACTGTGAATTCAGAAAGAGTGGACTCTCCATTGACAATATTACTGGAGGAGAGAGATTCTCAGAGAGCCACATCCCTTCCCTGCAGGCAGGTTTTGCTGGAATAAACATCTGGATACTTTTCAAACACATGCTTCAAAGACAATGACACCAAATGTCACCTTTGGAAATTAAAGCAAATGGGTCTGGGATGGGGTCTCCCCAAATTTACATGGGGGTTGATAAGTATACTCTCGAGATGAGTATTATCATGTACATGAAATGAGTGGGAAATGATGGGAGTTAAAAATTGACCTCTTAGTTTCAATTCCTTTTGGTTCTTTCGATATTTTTTGTCCTCGGGTTGAGACTTCATGATTCTCACTATATCTCCCTTCTGCTGTTTGGCTCTGGCAATTTGCACTCTCAATTCAAGCAACTGCCGCTGCTGTTGAAATGCTTTGAGTGTAGCATTATGTTGATGTAATTGTGCTGAAAGACCTCATCAGCAGGGCAAGGGCAGGCAGGATCCCCGAGGGCAAGAGGGAAGACACTGCTGCTCTGCCACATGAAGCTGTGGGCTCAGGAACTGGGAATCATGAAGACACTCTTAGGGCTGGTGCAGAGGCTCTGGCTCCCTGCTGTCTCTAGAAAGTCTGGTTGCTGGGCGGTGTGGGCTGAGGCTGACCAACTTCTGTGAAAGAGACAGGCTGCTGCCCAGGGGGATGGCCTCGAGGCCTGGGCCTGGGTGCCCAGCTCCCGTTGTTAAGAGGGTCTGTTCTCGTTTTAGCCATCTTTGCTCTGGGGCAGCAAAGGCTGACTCATACTCAGCGGACAGTTGGGATGTGACCTGGACATGGGTGTGTATAGAGCCACTGCATGTCCATGGTGTCAGTCCATGGTGGACTTGTGTATTTAGGAAACCAAACTAAACCAAACCAAACCATACCAAACAATGCTTTGCCTGGTAAACAGGATGCACATTCCTAGAAGGAGGCCCACAGAATTAAATCAAACAACATACACACATGCATGTGTCCATACTCACACATCTTACCTCTAAGAACAAAATGTTTTCTGTCTTAATCTGGCATACATTTTATTTTTTTCTCTCTAGATTGTCTACTCAATCTTCTCTTCCCCATCACATTTCCTTGAGTTTGTTATAGAGTTTGTGACTTTGGATTAAGATTATTAACAAATTTCTTTGTAATGATAATAGCCAACTGTACGACAGACACTGGTCTAAGCATTTCACATTTAATCCTCACGACAAGATTTGTTTTTGATAATTACTGCAAGTTTTATAACCATGATGACAATAGTTATTTGGACAACGTGATTTGCTCATTTTATTGTTATTTTATGCCTCAGCTTCCTCAGTTTTGATTTTTCTGGTTTTGATTCATCTTTGGTGATATGGAGTTTGTCTGTTTTCAGGAAGGATATGAACATACTCAGAATAGCTGACTGTTTCTGCTGTCCTTGTATATGAGTGAGAGCTTGTCGGGACCAGAATTCTGAGGCCACAGTCGTTATGCTCAGGGATCACGCAGAATTAATTCATTGACTTAGGATTTTAGAGAAGATAGTCATCATCCAGTCTGACTTTTGTTCCTTTGAAGTGCAGTGCTTTATCTTGTAGACACATTTTTTTTCTTTAGCTTTAAAATTAAAAAAAGGGATAGTCAAAATGTGGCCATCATTTTATTTTTTTGGCCTTTCACTCTGATCCTTTTTGATTTCTGACTCTAGGTGGCACTGAGGAGGTAGAGAGTTGGAGTTTCCCTCCATGAATATAAAGGGGAAGAGGAGGAAAGGAGACCAGGACTCTGTAAGGGAGCAATTATAATGACGAGCTGTGGAACCTGAATTGGGCTAAGCAGAAAGTAAGGCCAGCAGAGGAGTGTGGATAAAGCAGTATTGGAGAGCATCAGCACACTGAGGCCTTGGTGAGGACAGGTAACTGTTTCACTGGAGGTTCCTTAAAATAAAGTAGCCGGAAGAGAGGAAGATCTTGTGAGAGTGGGGGACCTGAAGCTGAGATTTAGTGACGGTTCTGTTTCACTTAGGGTATAACTTGTGGGATTAGTTGGGGGGCTGGATGGAAGTGGAACAGTGTGGAGGTCAGGGGGTCATTAGCTAGGCCAGGTTCGGGGTCGATTATCTACATGGATGTCGAATTTGCCAAGAGGATGCCAGAGGTTCAAGGATAGACTGTGATTCTAGAAGTCTAGAGGAGTTCAGTGTGTGATGAGCAGGCCAGTAGATTACGGACTTGAGAGGGCTGGGTGCTAGCAGGGCATGGCCTCTAGGCAGGGCCCGGGAGGAAGTATTCCGAAGGACAGTGCAGGGGCCAAGTAGGACTAGCGGAACGAAACAAAACTAAGTGGCAGACACAGACGTCAGAATGGTGGCGGCCAGGAGGGATGGGGCGGGGAGGGAAAAATGGGTAAAGGGGCCCGATAGATGATAACCGAAGGAAACTAGACTTTTGGTGGTGAGCATACAATAGACTATACAGATACTGAATTATAACATTGCATACCTAAAATTTATATGATGTTGTTAACCAATGTTACCTCAATTAAAAAATAATAAAAAGAGAGGGAAGGAGGAGTTTGGGGAGGAGTGGGGGAATTTTGTGGCCGCAAGTCATGTGTTGGAAAGAGTATAGTGCAAAGGTAGGGTGGGTCAGAGTGGAGGAGCCCGGGTGCCTCTGGGCGATGAGCTGGTTGGTGCTGACTGATCAAGAGGGTGAGCTTCTGAGTAGTCACTCAGGTAAACAGGTGTTGATAGGAGGCAGGGCTGGTTTCAGGGGCATGTGACCTCATGTAGTCAAGGGGTCCATGCTTGACTTAGTGCTCTGCTGTTGCTTTCTTAAACTTGTAAGTGGTTTTTGAGTAAGGAGTCCTGCATTTTTATTTAGCTCTGGGCCCCACGGATATGTAACTGGTTCTGGGATGGGTTTAGGTGTGACAGTCCCACACTGCATTCTGTTCCGTGGGTGTGCTGGGCTGACTGTCCTGGCTTTACCAGGCCATGCTCTCCTTCCCAGCAGTGCTGCTGTAAACCGCAGGTTTCAATCAACTCCCCCCGGGCCCAGCCTCACTTCCTTCCCACACATCTCCCAGTTGCCACAGTTGAGGACTTCTGCTTGGGTCTCTTATTCTAACTTTGTGGGTAGTTGGTGGGACCCTTCTTCAATCCAGATCATTCGCTCTACAGGATGTCTTATAGAAATTTCTAAAACTTTCTAACTTGAGAATACTTCTTGTTCTCTGTTCCCACCACTGATAAGTTTTCCTCTACTTTCTGGACTTTCATTTCATGAGAACAAGAAAGAAGAAATATAGGTATGTGCTCAAATGGCCAGTATAAGAGGACTTTACTTTTTTTTTTTCTTAATATGTTATCCTCTGACTCTTTAAAGGACCAGGGTATATATGCTTATCTTCTAATTCCTCTGTGCTCTGAAAGAAACTTGTATCATAAAACATAACTGATGCTTCTATAATTTAGCTTCGGTAAGTTGCCAGTACTCATTGCCATTCAACTATTAATGCAAGAAAAGAGAACTATTGACTACATGAAAATCAGTTCAGGTTTGATCTAGCAGCAATTGATGTGGTATCAATAGGTTCTTTTCTTTTGAAAAGATCCCTCCCTCCCTCCCTCCCTCCCTCCCTCCCTCCCTCCCTCCCTCCCTCCCTCCCTCCCTCCCTCCCTCCCTTTCTTTCTTCTTTCTCTTTCTTTCTTCTCTTTTTCTGTATAGCCTGTTGCCTCCATTGACCACACATACTTCTAAATACCAACATCATCTATTCACTGTTGTATTCCGCATACAGTGTGCCAGACAACACGTCTCAGCGGAGATTAGTTTCCATGCATTCAAAATGAAATCTACATAAGCAAGACCTACAAGAAAAATGATTTTATTTTGTTGCGTCTTCACATTTTGTCTCACTTAAGAAGAATAAAATTCAAATTCCTTTTGCTTCCTGACATGCAGCGTGTCCTGCACAGCCCGTGACAGTTATGTATGTGAGATGGAGGATATTTGGGGGCTTTTGAATGTCATGGGCTCAGCCAAATACCAGGGCTCCCTGTTCACTTCAGCAGAGTATGAATGCCTAATAAAGATGCTAACAAAATATTAAACAAATGAGCCTACCACTGGAAGGAAGTGGAGGTCATTGGGATTTATTATACACCTATTGTGAGTTACTTGTCAGCTCCCTACTTTTATTTGTCATTTCAGCAGATAAAATGACAACCCCATGTGGTTTATTTTCCATTTCTCATATAAGGAAACAGGCAGAGAGATTAAGGATGTTGTCCTGTGTTATAAGTCATGGACAAAGCCAAGCATGCCTGGAAATAAAGCATGTTTTTTTCCCAATTCTCTTGCATTATATTCTGGATTCTGATATGTGGGGATGTACAGATCTAGTTCCACATGGAAATGGATGTTCAAGTGAGGTTTAAGTAGAGCCCTTATCATTTGGGGCAAGATGCATGCTTGGACTGGTATCCATTTGGACACTAGTGGGGGAAGACTTGGCATTTTGAAGAACTCGATTGAGTATGATATATCCTGCTCTGCTGGACTACCCCAACATTTCTCCCCAGTCTAATTCCTATGAGTGTTCTGATATTCTCAGCCTTCACTCCTGAGAAGTAATGTGCATGTGTGTATGTGTGTGTCGGGCAGCATGGAAACAAAAGGCATTAAGAAATCTAGCATTTGGCAGATTAACTAACACGTCACCCACAGGCATTAAAACGGTCCTCCTCCAGCAAGAGAATAAATCCCAACCTCTAACTTAATAACGTTCTTTCTTTGTGGATAAATGAGTTGAAGCATTGAAGAAACATACAACATGTGCCTTGACTTTGTTTTTTTTTTGTCCCCAGCAGGTTATGTTTAAGACTTTACCCTCTTTTATCAAGATCTGCCTGATCTGAAGTTTTGGAATCACACTTGTATTGCTATGTTTATCTTTCAGGCAGCATCACATGACCCACATGCACAACAAGAGGGAATCTTGGCATGTTGAGGATGGTAGTATCATGCCAGTGACCTTTTATATCTAGAGCTGGCCGAAAGTCTTGGATTTGTGGGGCAAGTATAATTTTCTAATAAAATATCTGGCTCCAATGCACATGGGGCAGTTTTTCAACTTGTTGGAAGTTCCACTTATAGTTCAAAGAGAGATTGTATCTCCACAACATCCATCTCTCCTAGAAGCTTCGACTCCCGTTTACCTTAGACTATGGTATATCTGTTCACATAAAGGATATGAAAGATACAACTTGTGCTTTCTGTATATCTGTATAGTCTGCCTTTTTTATTTTTCAATTACAGTTCACAATCAATGTTATTTTATATTAGTTTCAGGTGTACAGCATAGTGGTTAGATAATTATATAATTTACAAAATGATCTCCTGGAACATTTTAATACCCTCCTGGAACAATATAGTTATTACACTATTATGGACTATATTCTCTATGCTATAGTTTACATCTTTGTGAGTATTTTGTAATTGCCAATTTGTATTTTTAATCCCTTCACCCTTTTCACCCAGCCCCCAGCCCCCTCCCATCTGGCAACACTTAATTTGTCCTCTGAATCTGTAAGTCTGTTTTTGTTTTGTTTGTTCATTTGTTTTATTCTTTAGACTCTCTATATAAGTGAAATCATATGGTATTTGTCTTTTTCTCCCTGACTTACTTCACTTAGCATGATACTCTCTAGATCTATCCATCTTGTTGCAAATGGTAAGATTCCTTTTTTTTTTTTTTAATGGCCAAGTAATATATTCCATTGTATATATGAACCACATCTTCTTATCCACTTGTATATTGATGGGCACTTGGGCTGTTTCCATATCTTCTTGGCTATGGTAAATAACACTGCATGAACATAGGGGTGCATATATCTTTTTCAATTAGTGTTTTGGATTTTTTGGGATATATACCCAGACATACCTTATGAACCAGCAATTCCAGTTCTAGTCTGTCTTTCTAAGTAACACATTAAGAAACTCCTTTCCTCCCTCCCTTTCCTAAATATCAGTGTGTAAAGGATATATGCTGGGGACTGGAGATTCAGAGACTACAAAGACCAAGGTGTCCTTAGATAACAGTCATGTAAAATACTGATTATAACAAAATGAAAATCATTATAGGTAAAGGGTGTCAGAGAAAGTCTTACAAAAGATGTTATCTTTGAGCAAATCTAAAAGATGAGTATAAATTTTCCATGCTGAGAAGGCAAGAGAAAGGACACTTCTGGCGGATAAATGGGATAAAAGAGTGTGACTTGGTTGAGAAAGAGTCGTTGGGGTTAAGACAGTATAAGGTTGTGGATGATAAGAGCGAGAAGTTAGGTGGCAAACATGACTGAAGGCTGTGAAAGGCCATATATCTTTTTTTTTTTTTTTAATATATCTTTATTGATTTCAGAGAGATAGAAACATCAATGATGAGAGAGTCATTGATTGGCTGCCTCCTGCACACCCCCAATTGCGGATCGAGCCCACAATCTGGGCATGTGCCCTGACCGGGAATCGAACCCTGATCACCTGGATCCTAGGCCGACGCTCAACCGTTGAGCCACGCCCGGCCGGGCAAAAGGCCATACATCTTAAATGTGATGCTAAAGAGTCTGAATTTTATTCTTGAGGTGATGGGAACCATTGAAACTTTTCTAGTCTAATTAGGTGATGAGAATAAAGAGGAGTAACATATTCAGGTGACACCTTGGAGACTGAATGAATGGGACTTGACTACAGAGTAGGGAGGGCCTGGGGATGCAGGAGAGAGAAAATCATTAGAAATGACCCTAGTTTTCTAGTTTGGATAACTGAGGGGATGGTGGTGACCTTTACTAAGGCAAATCGCACAGGAAGAGGAGTAGCCCTGTTGAGCGGAGGAGAAAGGACAAGGGCATCTTGTGTTGGAGGCACTGTCTGCTCTAGCACTTGTTAGCAATGGATGAAGGACCAATTTACCCCAGGGCCATGCCAGTGAACTTCTCCCTCCTTTCACACTGACCTGCAGGGCTCACCAGGACACCGCTCCATGGAAAGCTGGGCCATCCCGAGGTCCCTATCCTAACAGATGCAAGCAGAGCTAGTCAGCAGCCTCAGAGATCCATGCAAGGTGGTGTTTGTAGTTCAGGCTGAATGACCAACGCAAGTCAGAGCTTTCTCTAATGCAATGTGACAGTGACATCAGGCCAAAGCTTACCGTTAATAAATTTCATTATTGCCCCCAAGTCATAATCACTCAGTATTCAAAAAAGCTACCTATACCAGCTGAAAAATCCAAGCCAAATGCCCAGAACCATTATGTGTCCTCTCTCCTGATGACAATTAGCACTCCTCCATGCCTGGCATTGCCACTGGTGATTAGAACACTGACAGCATATGGGCCAGAATGTCCTCTTGGGGGTCTCTCTGCACCTGTGTGGGTGAATAGCAGTGGTGAGAAAGGCACATGTGGGCTGGCTGGCCAAACATCAAACAGATAGAATGGAAACTCTAAAACTTTATTAAACCAGAATATGGTACGAAGGAGAAACACATTTTCTGTTAAATATAAATTCCTGTTTTATGTAGGCATCTCAATGGAAAATACTCTTATTGAGCAACTCTTCTAAGAAGGCTTACTGTGCATGTAGAATGCAAAGTCCCAGGGTTGATGAAACGCCCTGATGTTGTCTTCAACCATTTGTTGAGGGTCAGGGAATATAAAGGGCAAGTAATAGAAAGTAGTTATTCTGTTCCCCCCATCAGGAATCATTAAGCAAGCTTCTGGAGGGTCATCCTTTGCTTGGTAGGTCCTGTGTCCCCCATTTACAAAATCAGAGGAAGAAGCTGAAAGGAAGAGGCGTGAATGATGGATCAGGCAAGACCAGTCTGCATGCCCTGGAACACAGAGCCCCAGCATCTCCCCATCATCTGTGCCACCCCTTTCTCTTCTCTGCACTCATTGCCATCAGTGTGCAGGGAGGCTTTGCATGTCCAGCCCAGGGACAGCACAGCCCGTCAAATTTTATCTGTATGCTCTGCATAAGGAGAAAATGACTAAGCACAAATCCAACTGAATGCAGGGGCAATTAATGTGGAACACACACAGCTAAATAAACTATTTAAATGTATGCCTACAAATTCCCAGATCTGCCCATTTGGAGGGGGGCCAGCAACAGAGCCCCCATCAGGCATTCCAGAGCTGGCTGCCAGGCAGATAGCAAAGTGCCGAATCACAGAGGGGCTGTCAGGAGATGTTTATGAAGTACCTTCATGAAGAGTTTGCAGGCTCTGCGGTGAGGGTCTCCTTGGCTGAACTGGGCAGACAGACAGAATGCTGGGACTTAGGGTGAAGCATTCTTTTCTCTCCAATTATCCCAGTAGAGTTAAACTTAGCCAGAGAGGCATAGCACTTGGTATGCCGAATATGAGTATTAGCTGAGTCTGGATTCTTGGCTTTTTAATTGTCAAGGAGTCTCTGAAAGGACCAATAGCCTCTCATCCTGTCAGGGGAAGGTAAAAACAGGCTCAGAAATATAACATGCCCCTTTCCCAAAGACTTGAGGTAATGTCACCTATCATAGTGCATGGCTCAAAGGTTTGTAGGCATATTCAACTTTGAATAAAAGTTGGAAGGAGGGCAGGAAATTGTGTCTACTAGACTAGCTGAGACCACAATTACAACTGCTGAATTGGAAATTTTCCTACCTACACGGTGATGAAGTAAATAATTTTATCATTTTTTCCAGGAAATTCTATGGAGTCCATAAATTTTACTTATTTTTTTCAAGATTAAAAATCTGTTATATTTTAGAAAGACACAATTCTTCAGATCACAGCTTTTCACATTATTTGAAGTCAAAGTATCTTTGTGTTTAAAAATTATTCAAAATATAGGCAATTTGATGACCCCTTGTGAAGTTGACCTCTTTTCTTCCTGGCACAGTCTGGAATAAATGAACTGTTACAGGAATGCTATGAAATTGTCATTAATAAAATAAAGGCTCCTGATTTGGAAATATCTCTTCATAATATCCATATATAAAAAAGAAATTCTTCAAGAAACTTAAAAAAAACCCCAGCTATTGTTCATCTCTGAGAAAATTTTGCAGACATTTATAGAGAGGCCAAATGCATTGAAATAGGAGTCAAAGGCTTTATCATTAATATCACCTTGGGCAAACCACTTACCCTTTCTGACTTTCATTTCTTCATCTGTGTAATGAGAAGGTTGGCTGGAGTGACCTCTAAGGGCTGAATTCGACCTCCCACCTATCCCTTTCCACCTGTAACTGCTGAAGACTTACATTCTCGCTACTCAGGTGTACAAGATGTGTCCTGGGACCAGCAGCATATTTACCACTCCCAGGTGCTTATGAGGATTGCAGTATCTTGGCCTCCACCCCAGACCTACTGGAACAGACTCTGCACATTAATAAGACCCCCAGGTGATTTTATACACATAGAACATTAGAGAAACACCCATCTACAACCTGCAGACTCCTTTCTGTTGCACTCCAGTGTCCTTGTTTGGGCTCTAGCAGCTTCCTTGCCCATGGCTTTGCTGGCTGGGAATATCCCTGTCCTCTGTACTTCGTCTTTCTTCCTTCCTCCTCTATATGCCTTTTAGGGTTCTGCTTCAAACAGACTGAGTTCCTGGAACTAGAAACCACTGACTGGCTCTCTGCTGCTATTCTGCTCAAGTCAACTGTATGTACTTCGGGTCTTAGGTAACATACCATTTGTTGACTCCATAAAGCCTTTCAGTATTGTTACAGACAACTGTCTGATTGGACCCCATACTTATAAGATTGATTAATTTGGTGCCTAGAGTAGATAAAATGCACAGGGCTTCTACCTAAGTTCCGCCTTACCAGCTTTACAGTTGTTAGGAAGTGTTGCCTGTGACAAATGCATCTAAAAGTACATATTTACCTACCTTCACTATAAACCTTCTGTGGCCCAATTACATCAGACACTTTAATAATATCTTCATCAAGAGTTGACTAAAGAACATATATTTGCCATGTCTGAGTTTTTCCATGAGTTTAAGATTAATTACTGTGTGAATTCCAGCTCTGAGAATTGATTCTAGGGTCCTAGTTTCAAGGACAGACATTACCAGACAATTATGCTATGATTATGTGGTAGTTCATTTTCAGTTTTCAAGGTTGGGATTAATAGAATAAATATAGTGCAAACACAACATTGGCATTTTAAACCATTTTTTTTTTTTTTTCTACTGAAATAGAAAATCATTTTCTCCCAAGCTTGCTGAGCCAGCTCTCTTTGTGCAAACAAAGCCCCCTCCTGTTATCAGTCATTGCTGGAAATAGGAGAGGTGGCTGCTGGACCATTGCAGACTTGGCTACCGCTGTCAGAAGTGGAACAGCTGTTAACCTGGGGACAGCACTCTTTTGCCTGATGAATTCAGAAAACACAAAGACTTTGTATAGGATAGAAAAAGAGCAGAAGGGACTCAGGACCAAGTGGGGAAGGGTCCATAAGGAAACATCTTTCTGATGAGAAACTTTGCCACATCCATCACTAGGATAGTCAGGCCCAACATGATGGCAGCTCTAGGATTTGTGAGGCTTCTCATTCACCTTATGTCAGGGGGTGGCAAACTGTGCCCATGGGCCAGATCCTAGCAGTTGCCTGTTTTTTAAAATAAAATTTTGTTTTATTGGATCACAGCCATCCTCATTCATTTGCAAGTGGTATATGGCTGCTTTTAGACTATAAGGACAGAACTGAATAACTCCAACAGAGATGCAATAGCCTGCTGAACCTAAAATATCTGCTCCTTTACAGAAAAAGTTTGCTGACTCCTGCCTTATATCCAGTTTCATTCCTGAGTTTTAAATGTTCCGGGGGTGGGAATGTTGATGGATTTCAGTTAGGATCAGCATATCTGATAAAACCTCATCCTACTGTAATGTAAATTTAGCTCCTGAACAACAGTCAAAAGTTAAGACCTCTTGAGCCTAAGCCCTCAGTAAAATGGCCTGGCTGTCCTGGGTAGCATATCCAGGGATCTATCCTTCCAACAAACTGAGTGTCTTCAGTCACACACCGTAGCGAACTTAGAACTTGATTCTTTGGTAATAACACAGCATATAGCTACTTTCCTTTTTCCCTCCAGCATTCCCACATGCACCCAATTTCTATTTTCAGAAGTCTTAGTACCATTCAGTTACCTTGCTGTAATTTGGCACTAGTCTATCTCCTACCTTCTGGCTTCTGGGCACTGTATACACAGGTAAGGGTGTGGGGGTGGTGGGGGTGGGTGGGAGGAGGGCAGGCGCTAGAGCATCCACCTGGAATCACCAGGTAATCCTGAGAAAGTATGTTGCTGTGTGTCTTCCAGAAATACCCTGTGTCACTCAGATCTCAAACCCAGATCATAGGCCTCCTGTGGATCATGCAGCTCTAATTGCAGACAGCTTGTAGCAATACAAAATCCGTGTTTTCCCACTAAGGTTGCAAGAAACATTTAATATTTTAAACAAAGAGAGAGCATCAAGATATCACTAAAGAGAACCTCAAAATTCCCTTGATCCTGTTCTTTTTTAATTTAGAAGGTAAAATATACAGTGGGTCTTCGAAGTTCTAATTGTCAGATTTCAGAGAATGTTACCTTTATATATATATATACATATATTTTTTTCTTTTTAATAATTTGTTATTTTTCATTTATGAATGTCAATTTTACTTTCAGGAGTACAACCCAGTGATTAGACATTTATATAACCTACAAAGTGATCACCCCGATAAATCTAGTACCCATCAACACCATGCATGGTTGTTACGCATCACTATTGACTATAGTCCCTATGCTGCACTTTACATCCCTGTGACTATTCTGTAAGGACCAATTTGTATTTCTTAACCCCTTCACTTTTTTCATCCATCCCCCCAACCCCCCTCCCATCTGGCAACTATGAAAATGTTCTCTGTATTTATGAGTCTTTGTTCTGCTTGTTTGTTTATTTGGATTTTTAGATTCCACATATAATTGAAACTATGTGACATTTGTCTTTCTCTGACAGATTTTACTCAGCATAATACTGTCTATGTCCATCCATGTTAGTGCACATGGCAAAATTTTATTCTTTTTTATGGCTGAGTCATATTCCATTGTATACATGCACCATTTCTTCTTTATCTATTCATCTACTGATGGACACCTAGATTGCTTCCATATCTTGGCTATTGTAAACAATGCTACAGTGGTCATATGGATGCATATGTCTTTTCAATTTAGTGTTTTGGGTTTCTTCAGATAAATACCCAGAAGTAAAATTGTTTTTTGTTTTTTGTTATAGAGCCTTTGTTTTAAAGTCCATTTGTCTGATAAAAGTGTGGCTACCCCATGTTGTTTTTTGTTTGTTTCCATTTTAATGAAATATCTTTTTCCATCCTTTTACTTTCAGTCTGTTTGTCTGTTGATCTAAAGTGAGTCTCTTATAGACAGCATATGTAAGGAGCTTGTTTTCTTATCCATTCAGCCACCTATATCTTTTGAATAAAGCATATAACCCATTTAAAGTAATTGTTGATAGATATGTATTTATTGCCATTTTATTATGCATCTTTTTTATTGTTTTCTTCATCCCCTTTTAAAAGACCCTTTAACATTGCTTATAATAGTGGTTTGTTTTTTTCTCCATGGTTTAACTCCTTTAGATTTTTCCTGCCTGGGAAGCTATCTATCTAAATGATAGCTTTGCTGGGTAGAGTAATCTTGGCTGTAGGTTCTTGCTTTTCATCACTTTGAATATTTCTTGCCACTCCCTTCTGGCCTGCAAAGTTTCTGTTGAGAAATCAGCTGATAGTCTTATGGGAGCTCCCTTGTAGGTAACTAACTGCTTGCTCTTGCTGCTTTTAAGATTCTCTCTTTGTCTTTAACCTTTGGCATTTTAATTATGGTGAGTCTTGGTGTAGGTCTCTTTGGATTCCTCTTGTTTGGGACTCTCAGTGCTTCCTGGACTTGTATGTCTATTTCTTTCCCTAGGTTAGGGAAGTTTTCAGTCATTACTTTATCAAATAGGTTTTCAATTCCTTGCTAGTTTTCTTCTCCTTCTGGCATCCTCATGATATGAATATTTGGTATGCTTGAAGTTGTCTCCAGAGGCTCCTTACACTATCCTTATTTTTTTGGATTAATTTTTCTTATCAAAAGAATACATATAGGAAAAATCTTAACCAAGAAAGTGAAAGACTTGTATTACACTGAAAACTACAAAATAATAATGAAAAGAATTAAAGGAGATACAAATAAAAAAAATTCCATTTTTATGAGTTAGAAGACTTATTCTTAAATTGTTTATACTACCCAAGGTCATCTGTAGATTTAATGCTATCCACATCAAACTATCAATGACATTTTTATAGAAATAGAGAAAACAATCCTAAATTTGGCGTGGAACCACAAAAGACCAAAAATAGCCAATGTGGTCTTGAGAAAGAAGAACAAAGCTGGAAATATTACACTGCCTGATTTAAAAATGTATTACAAAACTACAGTAATTAAAACTATGGTACTGGCCTAAAGATAGATAAAAAGACCAATACAATGGTCAGAAATAAATCCATGCATATGTGGTCAACTGATCTTTCACAAAGAATACACAATGGGGAAAGGATAGTCTTTTCAACAAATGGTGTTGAGAAAACTGGGTATACAAAATGAAATGAAAACTGGGTATGCAAAAAAATGAAACTGGATCTTATCTTATGTTATACACAAAAACCAACTCAAAATGGATTAAAGATGTAAATGTAAAACCTGAAACTGTAAAGCTCCTAGGATAACACATAAGAGAGAAGCTTCTTGACATTAACCTTGGCAATTATTTCTTGGCTATGTCACTAAGGCACAGGCAACAAAAGAAAAACTTATCAAGTGGAGCTACATCAAACTAAGAATCTGCACAGCAAAGAAAACCATCAATGGAATGAAAATGCAACCCACAGAATGGGAGAAAATGTTTGCAAACCATATATCTGATGAGAGGTTAATATTAAAAATATATAACTTACTAATAAAAACAAACAAAAATTCTCCCCCATAAAAACCTGATTTAAAAATGGGCAAAAGACTTGAACAGACATTTCTCCAAAGAAGACAGACAAATGGCCAACAGATGTAGGAAAAGAGGCTCAACATCATTAACTGTCAGGGAAATGCAAATCAAAACTACAATGAGATATTTCCTTACACCTGTTAGGATGGCTATTATGTAAAAAAAAGAAAACAAAACAAACAAAATCCCCCAAAATATCAAGTGTTGGCGAGGATGTGGAGAAAATGGAACCCATGTGCGCTGTTAGTGGGAATTTAAAATGGTGCAGCTACTATGGAAAACAGTATGGAAGTTCTTTAAAAAATTAAAAATAAAATTGCCATACAATCCAGCAATCTCACTTCTGGGTATTTATCTAAAATAATTAAAATCAGGATTTTGAAGAGGTATTTGAACTCCTATATTACTGCAGCATTATTCACAATAGCTAAGATATAGAAACAACTTAAGTGTTCATTGAAAGCTGAACCCCATAAACAAACAAAAATGTCCCCCATAAATAACCTGATTTAAAACTGGGCAAAAGACTTGAAGAGACATTTCTCCAAAGAAGACATACAAATGGCCAGCAGGTGTAGGGTAAGAAAAATGTGGAATATAGACATAATGGAATATTTTTCAGCCTTAAACAACAAGAAATCCTGCAATTTGTGACAACATGGATAAACCTTGAATACATTATGCTAAGTGAAATAGGCCAGGCAGAGAAACACAAATGCTGCATAATTCCAGTTATGAGTTATCTATAATAGTTAAGCTCATAGAATCAGAGAATACTACAGTAGCTCCTAGGGACTGGGGCTGGGGGAAATGGAGAGTTGTGCAATGGGTGAAAAGTTTCAGTTAAGCTAGAGGAATACAGTCTAAAGGTTGACTGTAAAACATGCATGTCTATAGTTAACAATACAGTACTGTTCACTCCAAAATTTGTTTGGAGAATAGATCTTACCATGAAAAAAGAAAAAAGAAAATTAAAAAGAAAACAAAACAAAGGGACACAGAAAACTTCGGGAGGTGTTGAATTATGTCTATTACCTCAAATGGGTGTTTGCATATGTTCAAATTCATCAAAATATACACATTTAAATAGTCAGTTCTTTTATATCAATTGTACCTCAGTAAAGCTGTTAATAAAGAAAAAACTCACTTAGAAATTCTATTGAATATATTTCCAGTTTTTCAGTCCAATACATTTTGTGTTGAGCCCTGCAAGAGATTAGGTGAAGTCTCCATACCACTTCTCTCTTTCTAAAGGCTTAGCTTAGGGAGAGCATGGAAGGAAAGTGTTAAGACACACTGGAGGAGATCATATATGGCAGGAATTATTTTCAGTATTTCACCTTGCTGACTCCTGAGTCTCAAAAGCTTTTAATATGTTATTACTACAGTGTGAGGCAATTAAGAGTAGAAACTGACCTTTCAATCATGGCCTGTGAGATTCTAGGTTCTAATGCAGCATTGGGTTGATAAATGCCAGTAATTATATCATGATAATCACCCAGATTCAGATCTTCCAGGTCAAAGACAACAAAACTCTGATAAGTGCCTGGAACAAACTTGAAGAAAAAAAAATCAACTCCAGCAAACAGTTTTAAAGGAAAAGCTTTAGCTTCTTCCTTTCATGTCATTTTTTTGTAGATCTGCCTAAGATCTACATTTTCTGACTTCATAAAAGAGCAATGACATAAAATTTGGGAAGAGCAATATTTAGAATCATAACAGGTTTTGGGAATTAGGAGATCCAAGATGGTGGTGGGCTGAGTGCAAGCTACACTGACACTCTCCGGGGACCAATCTGGATTTACAACTAAAACATAGAAAAACCATCCTGAAAACCAACTGAAGGCTAGCTGGAGAGCACCCTCATAACCAAGGAGGAAAAGAGGAGACCGCATAGAGACGGGTAGGAAGTACCAATTCGAGAGGACTGGATGGGCTCCCCCAGGCAGCAGCTGAAGATCTGGAGGGAGATCTCAGCTGTGGGAGGTTCCCACTGAGGACTCTGGGGCCTAAACTCCAAGCTAGGCTTCCAGCCCAGAGCACCAGAACTGAGAAAGGTGCCCACATAACATCTGGCTGTGAAAAGCAACAGGGTTTCTGTCTGCCAGGGAGAGGAGGCTGGAACTGCAGGTACCCTCTTAAAGAGCCAACACACAAAGTTTCCTGTGCAGCCAGCCACTCACCTTGGGCTCAGGTGGAGGGGGAGCAGAATAGACTGGAGCTGTGTGGGGGGAACCTGGGGCTGTGGGCTCTGGAGAATGAGATCAGGGGACACCCATCTGGATTCCTGTGCCTAGTCATTCCCCCAGACTGGAGGACATCTTTCTCCTGCGGCCAATTTTCAGCTTTTGCCTGAGGGGGAAGCAATTACCCCACCCTGCTGGAAAGCCTCTGCCCTGCCCAGAGGAGTTTCTACAGCCTGAGGCTCGTTAAGAGACTGATAACAACCAGCTGCCCCATGCTGTGGAGCTTCTACAGCCTGAGGCTCATTAAGAGAATCAGATTAATCGGTCTGCAGGCAGAGGCAGACTTCAGAGTGCTTTGAGTCTTTGCCTGATCTACTTCAGGACCAGGGCCTTGGAAAAACAGATTTTAGTGTGCATATTGGTCCTGTCCAAATGCACCCAGTCCCAGCAGAGGAGACGTCAAGTCAGGGATTGTTGATAGCTCCAAACAGGGTACTCAGGGCCAGTCACAAACTGTGTCTGACATTGGCCTGCTCTAAAAAGACTGAGAATCCTAGCAGATCTACCTAATACTTAGAAACAAACCCCAAAAGGCAGCTAAAATGGGAAGACCAAAAAACAAGCCCCAAATTAAAGAACAAGAGAAGTTTCCAGAAAAAGAGCTAAATGAAATGGAGATAAGCAATCTCAGATACAGAGTTCAGAATACTGATTGTAAGGATGCTCAACAGCATGAAAAAAGATATGGAAACTGTGAAGGAAATTAAGAATGACATAGCAGAAATAAAGAATGCATTAAAGGAATAAACAGCACATTAGAGGAAGCTGAGGATCAGATCAGTAAATTAGAAGACGGTAGAAAAAATCAGAGACTCAAAAAGAAAAAACAAAAAACAGGAGGACAGTTTAAGGGAACTGTGGGACAACATGAAACGTAACAATATTTGCATCACAGGAGTGCCAGAGGAAGTCAAAAGTAAGCATGGGTTAGAGAACCTGTTTGATGAAATAATGGCAGAAAACTTCCCTAACCTGGTGAAGGAAAAAGTCACACAAGTTCAGGAGGCACAAAGAATCCCAAGCAAGAAGAATCCAAAGAGGCCCAGGCCCAGACACATCATAATTAAAACGCCAAAAATTCAAGACAAAAAGAGACTCTTAAAGGAAGCTAGAGAAAAGCAATCTGTTACCTACAAAGGAGCCCCCATTTGGCTGTCAGCTGACTTCTCATCAGAAACTTTACAGGCCAGAAGGGAAGGGCCTAAAGTATTGAACGTAATTATGCGAAACAAGGATCTGAAACCAAGACTACTCTATCCACCAAGATTATCATTCAAGATAGATGGTGAAATAAAGAGCTTCTCAGACAAAAAAAGGCTAAAGGAGTTTTTTACCACCAAACCAGCACTGCAGGAAGTGTTAAAGGAACTGCTGTAATTAGAAGTAGAAATAGAGAGAATGAGAACCATAGGCGTAAAGAAATAAAGTGACCTAAATAGACACTTCTCCAAAGAGGACATACAGATGGCTTAGAGACATAGAAAAAAATGCTCAACGTCGATCAGAGAGATGCAAATTAAAACCACAATGAGGTATCACTTCACACCTGTCAGAATGGCTCCATCAACAAATCAACAAACTACACGTGCCAGCAAGGGTGTGGAGAAAAAGGGAACCCTGGTACACTGCTGGTGGGAATGCAGACTGGTGCAGCTGCTATGGAAAGCAGTATGAAGTTTCCTCAAAAAATTAAAAATGGAACTGTCATTCAACCCAGTGATCCCGCTTCTAGGAATATATCCTAAGAAGCCTGAAACACCAGTAGCAAAGAACTTATGCACCCCTATGTTCATAGCAGCACAATTTACAATAGCTAAGATCTGGAGACAGCCCAAGTGCCCATCAGTAGATGAGTGGATAGAAAAGCTGTGAGACATTCACACCATGGAATACTATGCAGCTGTAAAGAAGAAGGATCACTTACTCTTTGGGACAGCATGGAGTGACCTAGAGGGTATTATGCTAAGTGAAATAAGCCAGTCAGAGAAAGGCAAGTATTACATGATCTCACTCATATGTGGAATGTAATAAACAAAATAAACTGATGAACAAAATGGATCCAGAGACTTAGAAGCATGGAACAGACTGAGGGGTCTCAGAGGGACAGTGGGGAGGGGGGAGTGGGTGGGGAGAGATTAATCAAAGAACTTATATGTTTATAAGTATAACCCATGGAGATAGACACTGGTCTGGGGAAAACCTAGGGGTGGGGTGGATGTGGGGTGGAGGGGATCAATGGAGGAAAAAGGGGATATCTACTATTTTCAACAATAAAGATAAAGAAACTTAAAAAAACAAAACAGGTTTTGGCTTCCATGAGTTGTATGATCTTGGGCAAGTTAATTGATTTTAGTGTCTGTTTCCTCTTCTGTAAAACAGGTGTAGCAATAATAACCCTATGTGTTAGTATATATGGAATAAATGAAATCATGTCAGTAACATTTCAAGCACCATCCTGCACATTAGTAGGCTAGGAAATTACTAAGTTAGTAAGTTAGTAGGTTAGTGAGTAGCTTAGTAAATGTTTAAAACCCTTTTTATCCTAATACTTAAAGGACAATATTATTCTATCTTTTTTGAGTCCAAATAGCAGAATTGGCTTCCATTTTCACTGGAGTCCCTTATTTTTATTTTATTTATTATTTATTTATTTATTTATTTATTTTGATCCTCACCTGAGATATTTTTCCATTGCTTTTCAGAGAGAGTGGAAGGGAGAGAGAGCACGAAACTTTGATGTGAGAGAGACACATCAATTAGTTGCCTTCAGCTCTCGCCCAGACTAGGGCCAAGGATGAGCCTGCAACCGAGGTACTTGCCCTTGACTGGAATCGAACCTGGAACCCTTCAGTCCTCAGGCTGACATTCTAACCACTGAGTCAAACTGGCTAGGGCCCTTAGTTTTTTTATTTATCTATTTCTTTTATATTGAATTTATTGGGGCGATATTTGTTCACAAAACCAAACAGGTTTCAAGTGTACAACTCAATAAAACATCGTCTGCACACTGCATCGTGCCCACGTCACCCCAAGCAAAGCCTCTTTCTGTCCCATATCCCCCCTTTGTCCACCTCCGCCTACCCCCCAACTCTCTTTCCCTCTGGCTATCACCACACTGTCGTCTGTGTCTGTGGATTGTGCATAAATATTCTTTGGCTGATCCCTTCACCTTCTTTCATCCAGTCCCCCCACTCCTCTCCCTTCTGGCAGCTCTCAGTCTGCTCCATGCATCCAGGCCTCTGCTTCTGTTTTGTTCATCAGTTCATTTTGTTCATTGGATCCCACATATAAGTGAGGTCATATGGCACTTGTCTTTCTTTGGTGGCTCATTTCACTGAGCATCGTACTCTCCAAGTCCACCCATGCTGTCACAAAAGGTAAGATCTTCTTTTTTATGGCCATGGAGTAGTTCATTGTATAAATGTATCACAGCTTTTTTATCCACTCATTATTTTTAAAGCTCGATGGGTATTTTCAAAATTAAACTACTAACAGATCCAGGTTAGTGAAAAACTAAACCATGGTCTAACTGCTTCCGACCAGATCCAGTTTGTGCAATGCCTCCTGGGTCTCTGCTGCTGTCCTGGGGAGCCCCAGCCAATGTCTTTAGCATCTTGTTTTCTGTATCCCTAGGTTGGCCTTGCCCCTGGAGGCAAAGGCTGAGCTTCCACATTCCTCCACTGCCAGGGCAGCTCCAGTGCCAGGTTTAACAGCTTGGAAGTGAGGGGGCAATAACCCCTTGCCATTTAACCAATAAGAATATTCTACAGAAGATGGTAAGGAGTCAGCTGATAAGTTAGTGACCCTTCTCTCTGAAGGATTTTCCAAGACACAGGGAGTCTACAGACTCTCTAGAGATGCAAGCAGCTGGGTTTTCTTATTTTTTACACCTAGTGACATGTTCATAAGTTTTTATTACATAATCTCTTTTATCTTTATATAGGTGTAAAATCTCATACAGAAAACAAGAGTAAAGATAATTTTAACTTTAGCTAGTAAGACAGGGAAAATTTTTATATAGTAATGAGGAAGTTCGGGGTGAGAAATGAGGTAAACTAGAATCAAGGGGCTCCCAAAGGCAGAGCCAGGCTTGCCTCTGGATCCTCTCTCTCCCTGTCTCTCTGTCTTTCTCTATGTCTCTCTCTCATTGCTATAACATTATATAAATTTTGTGTATACCACATTATGATGTGATATCTGTATCGTCTATAGTGTGCTCACCACCAAAATTGTAGTTCCCTTCCGTTACCATAAGTGTGACCCCTTTACCCATTTTGCCGTCCCCCGCCCTCTCCCCTCTGCTAACCACCATTGTGATGTTCGTATCTACGGCTTCATTTTTATTTTGTTCTGTTAATTCATTTGTTACCGTTTTTGCTTTCTGTCCCACAGATGAGCGAGATTATATGTTCTCTCCTTTTTCATCTGCCTTTTGGGCCTCCCTAATCTAAGCCTTGAAGTCTCTCGGTTATAGCACAACCCTGTGTTCCGTGCAGTGTGTGCACCACACCGCAGTATCTGATAGGGCAGGAGCAGCAAATTATTTCTACAAAGGGCTAGATGGTAAATATTTTTGGCTTTGTGGGCCATGAGGTGTCAAAGGAACCACAGACCATACCTAAACGCATGGGCATAGGTGTGTTCAGAACTAACTACAAGACATGCGGGGCCCAGTGCAAAATTAAAATGTGGAGCTCTTTCTTAAAAATCATTAACAATTTCAAATCATCGACAGCAGCGCATTAAACCAAATGTGGGCTCCCCTAAGGATGAGGCCCTCTGTAACTGCACAGGCTGGGCCTCCGGGAAGCCAGCCTTGGAGGTGGTCCCACAAAACTTTATTTACTAAACTAGATTGAGGGCTGGATTTGGTCCATGGGAGAGTTTGCTGACCCCAACTATCAAGAATCAAATAATAGCATTTATCTTTGATCATTCAGGGGGCTCTGAGTAGGTACATGCTATGGATCTGCCCACTCACCCATCCCTCAGTACTCCCAGATTTATGTACCGTGGTTGAATGTCCATATGCTGGTGTTTGACCTAGAATTATCTCTTGGGGAGGGGTGGACCTGGCCCTAAAAGCTAACAGGCCAACAGCAATGGGCTCTGCCCTCAGCACACCCTGTGCTGTTCCTCCCTGGTCACTGCTGGGAAAGAAAGGCCTTTTTGTTTCTGTTCTTTTTTACTGCGGGTAGCTTTGTGTTGGTTTTCCCTGTAAGTGTCCTTGGCTTCGGAAACACCTTCAAAGACCACTTTTGAAATAAACACACTGTGACCCTTTCAAAAGCCTGTCAGCCTTTGATTAGCTCTTGCTGGCTTTCTGAGAACAGGCCTTGCCACTGCTATTGAGTTTTCAAGAAGGCCTTTGTAGTGCTGGGAATATTTTTTGTGTATGTGTTTTCACTTCCCCAACCAGAAATGGCCCCTGGCGAATCCCTAGGCCAGGCCACCTGGCTTCTTCCATCATGACTGCTTTTGTCTCTGGTGCTGGCCTGATGGCTTAGCCCCTTCTGGTGCTAGTCTTTTTCCAGGTGGCTACGGATTTGAAAAACAAAACTCAATGGTGACAGTAGTAGGAATTCTACCTAGAGGATTTGGTCTGTGTAACTGGCTATCTGGCTTTTTTTTCTGGTCTCTCTCTTCGGAATTTGCTTTAGCATTTGAGGCAAGAAATGGATTCATATAATGTGAGAACATGGAACAAAACCTACACTTCTCAGGAAACTCAAAATTCCCTTTGAAAAAAGCACACAGCTTTAAGTAAAGAGCTCAGATCAAACATGGGTTGGTCCACGCCTGCCCGGGGGAATGACCTCCACCCATGCTTGGTTCTCTTAGAAGCTACAGAGAATACACGTGGAAGGTTGTAGCCGCCGTGTCTGCTGTGGGCGCTGCCCCTGACCTGGGGACCTCTGAGCTGGTACGCAGGCCTTGGGTCTGTGTGACTAAAAAGACTGGTGAGAAGCTGAGTCCTGCGGCCTCTCTGTGTCAAGGTGACACTTACACAGCTTGGCTGTTTCCAGGACAATGGTACCTGTGCTATGCGGGTGAGATGTAAAGGTAGCTGCTGGGCCTCCGTGTGAGCTGAACGTGAATATCTGCTGCATCTCCTGCCCTGTGTCCTTTAAGAAAAGAAGCCAGCCTATTATTAGATGAAAGCCTGTTGTGTGTTCTGAGTCTGATGCCAACCTGAATCCATAGCAACCACTGTGGTGGGAAACTTATCTTTGCCCATCTTTAGATCCGGCAAAATACAATGGTTAAGAGCTTGGGATTGGAGCCTGACCCCCTGGGCTTGAATATTGTCTCCATCATTAAGTTGCTCTAGCCCATTAGGGAGATTATTTAATCTCTCTGTGCCCCAGTCTCCACATTTGTAAATTGGGGTGGTGATAATAATAGTAACTACCTCAAGGATTGTGCGGATAAAATAGGCTAATACATGATGCATCATAGAATAATGACTGGCACGAAGTGGGGCAGACAGGGCTGCTCAGAGAGTATCAGTTACATGGCTATTACTGAGAATAGCTTCTTTCATATTATGAAAGTTTTCATGTTGATAATATCTACATCACTGTCACACATAAATGAAAGTTTGGCTTGATATTATAATCTTAGTTCATTAATTTTTTATTTATTTTGGTTAATCCTCACCTGAGGATATTTATTTTCATTGATTTTTTAGAGAGATTGGAAGGGTTGGAGAGAGATACACAGAGAGAGAAACATCGATGTGAGAGACACATCGATTGGTTGCCTCCTGCATGTGCTCCGACTAGGGCCAGGTATTGAGCCCGCAACCGAGGGATGTGCCCTTGACTGGAATTAAACCTGTGACCCTTCAGTCTGTGGGGACGATGTTCTAACCACTGAGCCAAACCAGCTAGGGTGGTTCATTCATTTTTATCTTAATAGAGAAAGATCTAATAACACTATTCTATAATATATTTGGGTGGTGATTTCTGCATAATAATTTCCCTAGAGCCCAGTGAATCACTCTAATTCTCAATATTTATTTTTAAAAATTTTCTTAAACAATTTTTTCAATTATATCTTTCAATATTGATTCCATTCCAGCTGACCTATATGATAATTGAATTATTCAAGAATTCAGGAATTACTCTTAATATTAGTTATCTTTTCTTTCTTTTTTTCTCTCATGATTTGTTTACTACTTTATTTTATTTGATATTCTACCTCAACAATCTGATTTGCTGTAGCTCCGATTCTACTATTTATTGCTTTAAATTTTTATTTATTTTACCAAACGAGTAGTTTTTCCATTCTTTTCATTTTATGGTTGCAGTGGCCCTTATAGTTAGCTAATAATGCATGATTACATATGATAGATTTTCTTTTTAATCTTGATTTTTGGTTGGAGATCTTTTTCAGGCATTGGGTTTCCTTCAGAACCTTTCCTGCCTTTTTTTACCGTTTCTAAATAAAACTTTCTGATTGTGGCCAGTCTTTTGGTTTTGTTTACTCATGTTTCCTTGTGGTTATTTTGCACATGATCATAGAGAGAGTGATTGGGACACTGAAATAAGTTCCATTCTCTCTTAGTCAAACTTGGGCTCCCCACCTTTGATGATGATTCCAACTATCTGGAAATAGTAAAGATATTGGGGGGACATTGGAATAAGTACCACTCTCTCTTAGTTAAACTTGGGATCCCCAAGTTTGGTAGAGTGATTCCAACTATCTGAAAATAGTAAAGATATTGGGGGATAATTCCTGGCAGAGTGCTTCTTCTGGATTTGGGTCCAAGAAGGACACCATCTGGAGGTGATCCTATAACTTGCTCAAACTACTGAAACCTCTCCTAGAAGCAGATTTACTCCTGTTCAGCTGGTCAGTGAGAGGATCCACTTCTATCCCAGCCCTGCCTTGCAGGCTCTGGTAGAGGCAATCAGATGTGAGACATCAGACTGGGTTGCGGGCTTCTCATTCACGTGGGGGGCTGTAGCCTGGCTTTCAGGTTATGGCATGATTAATGCAAGAGGCTGTGAGCCTGCTTTGCTCACTGTGGAGGCAGAACAGCTGCCTGAGCCTGACTGGGAATCTGGGGAATAGAGCCAATAACTGAGAGAAAACTCAGCAAGACACAAAGAAATAGCTCTGAATTCCAGGGGGAACTGCAGAGCGGTGACAGGGCATATTTACAAGTCAGTCCTTGAACCAGGCTGGAGATGTTATTACATTTGTATCCCCTAGACACTCTGTACACACAGGAGGTAAATCCCTTCTGGCTGCCACCTGGGAGCTCTGGGCGTTTCTGCAGTGGACAGCTTCTTACTCTCTGAAGCTTTTTAATTTGGGTACAGACTGGGCTGAGACCAGAGAGACAAGACTCACTCAGGGTTGCTCACAGGGTTTGGACAGACTTCATTTGCCCACCAGAGGCGGGAGCGGGACAGAGTGGGCCATGCTTGGTAAATTTGCCTCCCTAACTACAGAGCCATGAGGGGGCAGCTGTTTTAGGTTTGCGAGTCACCGTGGGGAACCAGATTTATTTTAGGGGGGAAGAGCGGCTTAATGAGTAGGCTTTCCAGCCCTGTGTTCCAGGAGGAGCAAATCATCCGTGTCTTGTGTCCTTGTGTGTTTGGAATCAGAGATCTGATAAGACAGAGGGCCAACACACTGTTGTCTGGGTGCTGTTCACTCAACCAGACCCAGAGCTGGCTACCGGTGTAAGACGAGGGGGGGAGAAGGCAGCGCAGGGGCACAGCTGCAGGGGGAGCAACCCGGGGAGCCTGGTGGCGGCAGTGCTCAGCTCGCCTTTCGGAAGAAGCCTGTGCAGGGAAGGAGGCTCCCACCCTTCAGGTGCACCCGTCCTGCCAGGACATATGGGGGAGCGACGCCCGGAGACGGGTGGGCTTGAAGCCAAACATGACGAGAGCAGCAGCACCGGGTTAGAGACCCGCCTTTCCAGGCCACGTCCGCAGGAGGCATTTGCCCAGACCCTCCTTGTCCCCTCTCCTCAGGCTGCTGAGCTCCGGGTGGGAAAACGTCTTCGAGGCCATGATCATGGAAATAATGACAGTGTCGTCACACCCGACGATTTCCTTTAATAACATGTTTCTGCATGTGCGGCGAATGGGTGTGAGTGTAGTTAGGGTTTTAGGCATCAGAGAATAAAACAGTGTTGCTGTCCTCTGCAGAGAGAGATTTCTTCACGAGAAGTGTCTCAGAAACATCTACCGTCAGTGGCCGCACGAAGGAGAAGCGCTAACACATCCGCGCCTTTACTGTGGGCCATGCACTCTTCTAAGCACTTTCAACTCATTTAATTTGAACTCATTTAATCCTTACAACAAACAGATGCCCCTCTTGTCCATGCTCCATATCTGTGGGGTTCCTGTTTTATATCTGAGGCCCAGAAAGGTTAAGTGACTTATCCAAGCTCACAGAGTATCTGGGGAGGATGGATTTGAACCCAGGCAGTTTCCCCCAGAGTTTGCGCACTAACCACCAGACGGTGCTGCCCCTCCTGTTTCTACTCTTGGCTGAGCCTCATGTCGGCCACGTGACCTTAGGCAAATGATGTCTTCTCTAAAATGGGGACCCTCAAACTGACCCCACTGAGGCTTTGAAAGTTTTTTTCAGGTGGAACACACCCAGTCCAACCAGGCCTGGCACACAGTAGGTAGGACTCTCCCTCCATCTCCCTACGCTTTCTTCTTTAGAGAACAGGTGTGTTTTGTGCAACACAGAGAGGCACATGACCGCTAGGTCTTAGAAATTGGGCAATTAAAAATGTTTATTTTTCATTATGACAAAATAGATATATTTACCATTTTAACCATTTTAAGTGTATAGTCTAGTGCCATTAAGTGCACTCACATTGTAGTGCATCCATCTACAGTTTTCAGCTTACAAACTGAAACCTTATATCCTTTAAACAATAATCCCTGTTCTCTCATCCCCTAGCCCCTGGGACCACCATTTTACTTTCTGTCTATAATAAATTTGACTACTCTTATATGGGTGGTGTCAATATAATATTTGTCTTTTATGATTGGGTTATTTCACTTAATGTTGTTAAGGTTCATTCATGTTGTGGCATGTGTTAGAATTTCCTTTTCAAGGCTAAGTAATATTCCATTGTATGTATATACCACATGTTTTTTTATTCATTCATCCATTAATGAATGGGTTGCTTCCACCATTTAACTACTGTGAATGTAGTTGTACAAATATCTGTTTGGGTCCCTGTTTTCAGAGATTTTGGATGTATCTTCAAAACTAGAATTGCTGGATCACATGGTAATTCTATTTTTAATTTTTAGGAACCACCATACTATTTTTCATAATAGCCGCACCATCTGACAGGCCCACCAGCAGGGCACAAGAGTTCTAATTTCTCCACATTCTCACCAATACTGAGACAGAACAATTTTGGTGATTACTGTTAGCTGAGGTATATCTCCCTTTCCATGTAGAGGAAAGAAAAGGAAGTAGGAAGATGTACTGTGTGTATCCTGACAAGTCAGGTTGTGACAAAAGCCTGGATCAATTGGACTGTTCCCTCAGCGTCTCACTGATAAGCTGAGGAACCTACTAATTAAAGGGGGGGGGGCACAGACTATAGTAAGGAGACCAGGGAGTTGGTCATATTTGCCCCTATGCCCAGTGTGACCTTGCAGAATCTTCTCTCTCTGGGCCTCTGATGGAGCTCCTTCCTACCTGAAAAGTCTGTGTTGTCTCCAGAAGAGTCTAGATCTGGAGAATCGCCAGATTTGCTGGGTTTGGGAACTGGCTCAAAGACTAGAGACCACCTGAGTCACACAGCCACTGTGAGACCTGGCCTTGAGACCACAGGGAGTGCAGGGGCAATGACAGAGGGGTGAGCGCTTGTCCCTTCTGGGGGGGGGGCGAGGCCTCTTTGATCCAATAGACTGCTGACTTGTGAGAATGCTGGCTCACTGTGGCCAAAACACCTGATTTATCCAAAAAAGCCAGCCATCTACAATTATTTTTAAAGTGGAGTTTTCCAAATTTTAAATGTTGGAATTAATTCACAACTTTAAAAAAGCCCCGTGAGAGCCAAAGAATATTCTCAGAGCAGAGCTGGCCCATCAGTGCACCTCCTGATCTCTAGCAGTGAACCGCCAATGCTGGCCTGGGAGCGGTTCCTCTGACTGTTGTGTTACTCTCAGGCCAGTCCACGATTCCGGCCAGAGCTCGCGGCTCTGCGGCACACGGCCTCAGTGGACTTTGGGGGAGGACCCCCAGGAGCCCCCGGCAGCCCTCACTGTGTTTTCCCTTTGCAGGGGAAGCCAGAGATGTGGCCGGCCACGTGGAGGCTGAGGGTTTTTTCCGGGAGAGTTCAGTTTCCACACAATGTTCCAAATTGGGTGCAGTAGCATGGTGTTTCCTCAACTCTGAAGCTGTACCTACCTATTGGGTTTTGTTGTTGTTTTGTTTATATACCTAAGTGACAACAGGAATGAGAGAGTTAAAGTGCCGGCACTAGTTGACATTCCAGTGACACTTCCTATGCATCACTGGACCTAGGTCCCCAGGCTGATAAACTCGCTAGCACTTGCCTGATATATACATTTTCTGTGCCCTTGGTTTTCAACATCCTTTCTTTTGTGTCCCACTAGTAACACATGTAGCTGGATTTTTTTAACCCAGTTGAGTGAGTTAATGGAGGAAGGACAGTCGGCCAGTTGCTGTGATTTCCAGAGTCTAAAGAGCCCTTGCCACCTTATTCTGTTTCCTGCTTCTGTCCCCTCCCCGCTCCCCTTTGTCTCCCTTGAGTTGGCCGAGGGCCCTGGGCCATTTTCCCCTTTGGAGCTGTGTCTCCCAGGACCTCATCTTTCTCCGCCTCGCCCTCAGCATGCTTCTATTTCCCCTTCTCCTCACAGCCCCACGTTTCATTTTGAGATTGTCTGGGATTTTGATGCCACATAGTGATTTGTTAACTGAAACAATTTTTAAATCAATGATTATTTATACTGAACTCTAAGCTTTAAGGATTTCTTTGTCTTCATGTATTTCTTTTATCTCGGATCATTTTCTTGTTTGTATTCGTGTTTTCTAGTGCATACTCCATTCTTTCAGAGATGTTTGGTGAGGAGATAAATTTGTGAATCCTTGCATTTCCAGATGTAGCTATATTTTACTTTATTCTTGAATATAGCAGTGCCCCCTTATCCTCGAGGATATGTTGCAAGACCCCCAGTGGGCGCCTGAAACCATGGGTAGTATCAAACCCTACACACACACACACACACACACACACACACACACACACACACACAATGTGTTTTCCTGTACATACATATCTTTTCATTTAAAGAAAGTACTTCATAGCTTCCCTTTGGCACATCTGAAATGCCAGCATCATGATTCTTGTGCTTTGGGATCATTATTAAGTAAAATAACTGTGACTTGAACACAAACACCAAAGTACCACAATAGCCTGTCTGATAACCAAGACAGCGACTAAGTGATTAAGGGGCGGGGAGTGCAAACAGTGTGGATACGCTGCACAAAGTGAGGGTTCGTGTCCCAGGCTGGAGGGAGAGGGATGGCGTGGGATTTCATCACGCTACTCAGGCCGGCTTGCAATTTAAAACTTATAAATTGTTTATTTCTGGAATTTTCCATTTACACTTTTTGGACCATGGTTGATGGCAAGTCACTGAAACTGCCAAAAGCAGAACCTTGGATGAGGGACGGCTACTGTATTACTTTGTATGGATCTAGCTTTCAGGTTCCAGCATTTTTGGGATCCAGCATTTCCAATGAGAAATTTAATGCCAATCTGATTTTCACTCTACTCTAGGTAACACTGAAACATTTGTGGAAGCTCTGAGGACATTATATTTATCATTGGTATTCTGAAACACCACTGCTGTGTCCTAGGTGTGTCTTTGCTTTTCACTTGCTGAGAATCTTTAGTCTGAGTATAATCTTTTTTCAATTCTGAGAAATGTTATTTTTGTTTCTTCGAGTACTTCATTCGCTCCATTCTCCCCGCATTACCTTTCTCGAACTCCTACTGAACCGACTCTAGAACTTCTAGTATATTCTGCATGTTTCAGTCCTCCCTGCCCCCTCACTTTGTATTTCTTTCTAGCGGTATTGCTACATGACAAAAGACTACAAGATTTAGTGGCTTAAAATGACAACAATTTATTATATTTCACGATTCTGGGGTTGACTAGGCTGTGTTCCTGCTCTGTGCCACGTTGGCTGGGGTCACCCGTGTGGCTGCTTTCCGCTGGGACTCAGCAGGGGCACCAAGCTTCCTTCCTTGAAGCTTCTTTCTCCATGCGGTGTGATCCACCCGGGCCTCTCCACGCGGCCCTTGTCTCGGACCCAGTACCCTTGACTTCCTGCAGCATGGCAGCTGAGTTTCGAGAGAAAGCATTCCAAGAGGACAGTTTCGGATTGCTTCAATTTTGATCATGTCCCATTGGCAAAAGCCAGTCACACGACCGAGCCTGAATCAGTTTGGAAGTTAATCTACAAGGGCGTCAAGGCTGAGCGATAGGGTGTTTTGGAGGCCAACAATGTCAGTCAGGACTGGGGTGCTGATAGCTCATCTTTTGAGTGCAAGACTTTTGCTATCTTTCTGAGGGTTGATGCCTGTATGAGACACTGCCTAGCATCCCCTAGGGACCCACACTCTTGTCTCGTCCTAGGGAAAGTCTCTGTCACCTACTAACTGGAGCATAAAAGGTGTTCACCGATTAGCTGCCTTGAATTCAGCTTCCCAATTAATTTTCTCCTTGAAGCCTTCGCAGCCCCCTCACTCTGCTATCGTTGGTCCTTCAGCCCCAAAGTGTCCCTGCCTTGACCCGCATTGTTTTAGGTGGCAGCTCCCTTCTCCTCGGCTGTACCCTTCTGAATCTCCTCCCTTCCTTTTCTCCCCCACTGACGATGTGATGCTGCCCTCTGAGAATATAAATTGGGCTTTCTGCCAGAAATAGGTTTACCTTTGTCTTCTTTCCCCACCCCCAAAGGTGTTTCACTAAGTGTTCATGATTGAAATAATCACCTTTTAATTACACTTAGCAAATATTTGTCAAATGGCTCAATTAATGGGCAAGAATTTATTGATTGAGCTTAATGAAATCTGTAAATGAAAGCATTAGTGTTGGAGGTACCCTGAGAGGCTAGCTAGACCAGTGATTTTTAAACTTTGCTTATAATCCATCAATGGTTTCTCATGGCAGTTTTTGTTCTTTTTTTGTTTTTTTTTTTTTAGTATATCTTTATTGATTTCAGAGAGAGGAAGGGAGAGGGAGAGAGAGAAACATCAATGATGAGAGTCATTGTTCGGCTGCCTCCTGCATGCCCCCTGCTGGGGATCGAACCCGCAACCCAGGCACGTGCCCTGGCTGGGAATCAAACCTCAATCTCCTGGATCCTAGGTCCATGCTCAACCACTGAGCCATGCCCGGCCGGGCTTTCATGGCAGTTTTGATAAAGGCCAGTTTTCTTAGCATTTCATGAACAGCCTTTTGTGCTTAATTCTAGGGTCTCATCTCCTGCCTTTAATTGTTTCCTCTTCTATATTAGAACCAATCTTTATTCAGCTATTCAAATCCCCCCCTACCCGTCTCTCTGTTTTTGTCTCTCTCTCAATTCAGGGCCTCTGGAAAAGCAAGGCTTTGTACCGGGAAGAGTCTTCTCTCTTCAGTAGCTGGTCAAATCTAATACATCCCTTAGATTCAGTTTCTTTGGAACATCAACTGCGACTTCCCTGCATTGCCAAAGCTGGATTAAAGCTCTGATGTGCTTTAATATTCTCCTAAGAACTTATTATTTTGCTGTGTAATTGCACGTGTATTTTCTGGCTCAACAATTGACTACAAATTCAAGGAGGTCAGAGAGCATACTGGCCGTTAGCTTGTAGCACATTTTTGAGCATCCTGCCTAGTATGTGCCTGACACATGATAGACACACAGGAGTTGTTTTCTGAGTAGTGACTGCATTAATGTGCTTCAGAAGACTTACAACATTTGAAGAAAATTTTCCATTACTAGTCGATATTTAAAAATCACGAGGAACCTGTTTAACACTTTCACATACTAGGGTTTGAAAATAATTTCTTATTGAAAACAGAGTTCTGATACTGAAAAAGTTGGAAAATTCTGCCCTGGGACAGTGCTTGCACTTCACAGATGCCTGCGTGGGGAGTGACTTACAAATCTCGCATCTTTGTGAATGGCAGAGCTGGGACTGGGTCATCGTCCCAGCCCTCCATGTGACACAGCCTTTACTATGGGTTGTGTGACATTGCTGTGCCATCTGACCTACCTTGACATGCAACCCTAAGTGTTCTGTCCATAGCCCTCAAGGTGGTACCTGGCTTCCCCAGGGATGAAGACTGACTCCATGAAAGTTCTCTCCTTAGTGCTATTCCTAGGACACTTGTTTACCTAACCGTGATGGAGCTTGACAAGAAAGAGCTGAGCAAAGTCATTAATATCATGTTAATACTTTGAAGAAGGGTGGATATCTCTGTAGCAGATTCCAAAGCCCTTGCTTTCTATGGATCAGACATATTTCCCTATGGTCAAGAGAGGTAGGCAGGTGATTTTTGTCATTCTGATTTATGGCTAAGGAAACTCAGACTAGAGATTGACAGGAGCTGAATCCAGATAGTGAAGGGCAGAGCCAGGAAAGAACAGGAACTCATCACTGTCTCTCCTGGGGACCACACTGCTGCTAACTGACCAGCTTAATAAATACCCAATGTTACCCTTGACAAGAGGAAAATTAAACACAAAGCAAATCAACACAAAATAACAAGTTCTCATTGCTGGAGCAGGATGTTAAATAGGACCTTCTCTGTCTTTGACATTCGTTAAGTGCGTCCTGCCCAGGTCCACCCTTCAGGACCGAGCCACTCACCAGCTGCTGGAAGCTCTGGCTCCTGGGAATTCCACTTGCCCGAGTTTTAAAATTTTTATTATTTATTTATTTATTTATTTATTTATTTATTTATTTAATAGTTTATTGACTTGATGTTACACCTTTTAAATATTTAGACCTGTGTTGGTGACAAAGAATCTCCTTGACCAAACTTATGTATTATTCATTTATTATTTATTATTTATTATTATTATTTTTATTGTTCAAAATATTACAGATGTCCCTTTTTCTCCCCATTGACCTCTTCCACCCTGCCCTCCCCAGTCCCTCACCACACCATGGTCTGTGTCCTTGGGTTACACATATATGCATATAAATTCTTTGGTTACTCTCTCCCCCTCCACCCACCTGCCCTCCTCCATCCCTCTGACATTCGTCAGTCTGATCCATGCTTCCATGTCACTGAATCATTTCTGTCCACCAGCTTATTAAGTTCTTTAGATTCCACATATAAGTGAGATCATATGATGTTTGTCTTTGCCTGGCTTATTTCACTTGGCATAATATTCTCCAGGTCCATCCATTCTGTCCTAAAGGGTACAAGGTCCTTCTTTACAGCTGCATAGTATTCCATGGTGTAAATGTCCCACAGCTTTTTCATCCACTCATCTACTGATGGGCACTTGGGCTGTTTCCAGATCTTAGCTATTGTGAATTGTGCTGTTTTGAACATAGGGGTGCATATATTCTTTCTGATTAGTGTTTCAGGATTCTTAGGATATATTCCTAGAAGTGGGATCCCTGGGTCAAATGGCAGGTCAATTTTTAATTTTTTGAGGAAACTCCATACTGCTTTCCATAGTGGCTGCACCAGTCTGCCTTCCCACCAGCAGTGTACCAGGGCTCCCCCTTCTCTACACCCTCGCCAGCACATGGCATTTGTTGATTTGTCGATGGAGCCATTCTGACAGGTGTGAGGTGATACCTCATTGTGATTTTAATTTGCATCTCTGATGATCAGTGACTTTGATTATTTTTTCCTATGTCTCTAAGCCATCTGTATGTCCTTTTTGGAGAAGTGTCTGTTCAGGTCCTTTGCCCATTTTTAAATTGGATTGTTTGTCTTCATCCTGACACTTGCCTGAGTTTATGACTCCTCTGCGAGGGCTGCCTACATCCAGGGCTGGTTGATGCTGGGGTACAGAGACATGACACCCTTGTTGCAATCTAAGAAGGGCTCATCCAGCTTCAGAGCTCCCTAGGGTAGCGACTGATAAACCGTGGAGGTTCAGTTTCTCCCTCGGACCAATCCTGCCCCTTCACTTTTTCTTTCTTTTTTTTGTTTTTGTTTAGCATATCTAATTTTATTTTAATTTTTAAAATCTTTATTGTTGAAATTGTTATGGATGTTCCTTTTTTCCCCTGTTGACTCCCTTCACCCCACTCCTGTCCCCTCCTGAGCCCCCCTTGCACTATTGTTTGTCCATGAGTTATGCATATAAGTTCTTTGATTAATCTCTTCCAGCCCCCAGCCCTTCCCTCTGAGATCCCTCAGTTTGTTGCACATTTCAATGTCTCTGGATCTGTTTTGTTCACCAGTTTATTTTGTTCATTAGATTCCACATATAAGTGAGATCATGTGATCCTTGTCTTCTCTGACTGGCTTATTTCACTTAGCACAATACCCTCCAGGCCTGTGCTCCCCAATGAACTTCCTCAGTGAACATCTATATTTCAGAGTATATTTCCAGGGAGCCCAAACTACTTAGAGTTGTCAGTGAATTAGGCATTACCCTCTCTCCATGCAGGATCAAAGGGGAGATCTTCCCCTTCAAGCTAAGAGAGGACCTTCAGAGAACCACAAAGATGGCACAAAATGCATTCCCTGGATTTTGGAGAAGGTGAAGATGGAGACCTATCCCATACCTGGAAATGCTTCCTGGGCTTACCTCTGATGGCTGTGCAGGGAGATAGGAGTGTAAATGAGCTGCACATGTGGGTCCCTTGGAGGTGAGACAGACTTCAGACATCTTGAAAGTCCCTCACCCAAGGGGCTGGCCCGGAGGGGTGAGATGACTCCTCCCCGGTGGACTGTCAGATGCCAGGGACTCAGGGCAAAGTCCTGTCAAATAGCTAGAGGAGACAATGTCCATGCCAGTGATGTGCAGGAAGGATGTCTCTGGCATTGGCGGTCTCTGAAGAACCCTTAAGAGTGCTCCCACAGGACAAGAGAGTCAGTATTTGAGTGTCTGCCATGAGTAAGGACATTAAAACCCCACAAAGTACCAAAAATAGCACCAGGCGTATAAGACACGGGACGTTCCTTACCTTTCCCATGGGTCTTCATCCCCAACACCAGAGGAGCCAGTGGCAGTGCAGTGCATGGAGCAGAATAACTAGGCCTGGGGGGATGCTGAAGGAAAAGGGAAAGGAAAAGCGGAAGACTAATTGCCCTCCCGTTCCCATTAGGCTTTTTCTTTGGTCCCTGTTGTAGCAGTTTGGGGACAGAAGTTTTAAATTGGATGAGAGACTGAAGTTTTGGTATTCAAATTCTCAGGAATTTTTTTTTTTTTTTGCTTTGAACTTGAGTCACTTGTTAATACCTGAAAATGACTGAAAGCTCTGGGACCTGCGCGGGATTTTGCTCAGGCACATAGAAGTTTAGTTTGGCTGAGCAGGTTAAGAGGAGACCCGATAAGTAGGAAAAAATTAGTTTTCTTTTAGAACCCTATTGAGTCCAGCTCATTCAATAAACAGGTTACACTCAGCTTCCATTTGTGTTAATTTCCTGTTGGGACAATGCTGAAGGCAGAAGGCACTGTGGCAAGTTTTTTTTTTAACCTGAAAGGTTTTCTTAGCATAGTACTTTTCCTAAGTTTTTCCCCTATTCTGTCTGATCTTAATAAGTATTAGCTGAAAGGGGTTCTTTGTGGTTAATTAATTTGGGAACCATTGGGCTAAAGTTCAATGATATTCCTTACTGCAGGCCTTTTCAGAACTTTTAAAACACTATTATGTGTTGTGTATTTCTAGGATAGGCTTTCTCAACTGAAACTCATTTGATAAGTAAATCACTTTTCTGATGAATATGTCTTAGGTCTAGTAACTATGGCAACACTTAGGAATCAATGAATTTCAGGAGCACACCTCCCTGTACTAGCATATTAGAGCAGTGTTTTCTGGTCACAAATGTGTGACAGGATATGTTGAGGTATTGTCTTAGTTCACCCTGCTCTAACAAAAATACAATAGACCCGGTAGCTCAAACAGCAGAAATTTATTTCTCACAGTCTGTAGGCTGGAAAGCCTGAGATCAGGGTGCTGGCAGATTCAGTGTCTGGTGAGAGCCCAGTCCCTCGTTCATAGATGGCCATCTTCTTGCTGTGTGCTCACAAGACCGAGAGCAGGGAGTGCTGGGGTCTTCATTCTCTTACAAGTGCACCAAGAACATCATGGAGCTCTACACTCAAGACTTAATTACCTCCCGAAGACCCCACCTCCAAATACCCACATTGGGGATTAGATTTCAAATAATGAGTTTTGAGAGGACACAAAGATTCATTCCACAACAGATATTATTGAGAAGTTACGGTTGTCATCTTTGCTTCTCAGCCTAGACATGCCATGGAGCAATTTCAGGTCCCCTCGGGCTCACCACCCTGGGCATGGGGCTTCCTCTGGAAGGGGCCACCATATGTGTTCTCACAGGAGCGCGCTGCAGAGCATTCCCGTAGCAGAGGTGGTGATGGCGCCCGCTGGAGCTGGGCAGTGGCACCGTCCATGTCCCTGTGAGGCTGCACTGCCGCGGAGCTCCTTCTGGAGCATGAGGCCAATGTCCTGCTTGCTTTCACATCCCCACACCTGTGTGGGGTTTTTATGGCCCAACATTCAGAGGCAATTCCATTTTTTGCAGGATCTGCTCCTCCAGGATTAAGTCATCTTCTAGTCTTCTCCCTGGGATATGCTTTCTAGATCCTGGAGGATTGTCACATGTCCTTCTAGAATAAGACTGACTTGAGTTTGTGGCCCAGGGCACAGTTCTGTTATGGGGCACAGAATCTGCATGATTCAGTCAAGGACAGAGGAACACTTGGAGAGAAGTTGGTCACAGATACAAACAGTGGCATTTGTTATTGAGACAAGGACCCCGGAGGGGATAATATTATATGGCTAGGAAAATTCTTTTCAAGGTTCACCTTATTGTTTCCTCAACCCCATACATGGAACTCTTGCCCTTGCTGCAGAAATCGTATTGATTTATCACAAAGCTTTGTTCGTGGAAGGGAAATGAGAGTGCGGGAGCACATGACTGAGTTGTTATATTTGTTGCTGACCCTTGGGGTAGTTTGGGAAGTTAATATGGAAAGCCTGTTCCCTGGCCTTCCTGCTTCCCAGAAGGCAGAGCCTGAATCAGCACGTCCCTCATCCCTCCACAAGGTGTCTCACCTCCTTGCAGGTCCCTGTGCCCCGGAGCCGCTGGGTGCTGTAAAGGATAGAAGAGGAGAGTGGGACATACTTTAGAGGACTTGAAAAACCCTGCCAGCGTCTCAGCAGCAGAGCGGAGCACCTACAAAGGAAGAAACATGCACACCTCAGAATTCACTCCAGCACAGGACTGCCATCTCCAGAGGTTTAAACGAGGCAGTGACCCCAGAATTCTGTGTTCAGCTAAATTGTCATTCATGTGTAAAGACATAAAAAGACACTCTCAGAGATGCAGTGGTTTAGAAAGTGTGCCGCTTTCTTATTCCTCCTGGAAACTGCCCTAAGATGTGTTTCAGCTGAATGAGAGATACACCGAGGATTCAGAAGTGGCTGATAGCATACCCTGCAAAGAAAATCTCAGTGTGTTCCCAAGAGAACAAAATAACACAAGCCACACTTGCCGACTGGGATACAATAGAAATTCCCCAAATTCAAAATAAACGGCATAAAGAAATAACTTTCGTAGGTGACTACTGGATAAAAGATGAAATGAAAATACAATTACAGCAATGAGGAACTTGATACAAATGAGAATATTTCATAACTTAATCATAATAATTTCATTTATGAATGAGAAGTTGTTAGATAGGGTGACTGTCACTGCTCCAGAGGAAGGGGTAGAACCAGGACAGGTGTCCGCACCTTCCCCAAGAAGAAAGTGATGTGAATACAACCCATCCACCAGGAGAAGCACTTGTCACCTGAACTGCCCCAGAGACAGGAACGTCTTCAGAGAAGGGAGATGAACTCACTTGATAGGAGTTAGCTAAGGAGAAAGAGAAACAAAGGGGTGTCTTCCTTGGGGGTAAAGAGGCCGAAAGCAGAATCAAAAGCAGCAGCAAGACAGAGCCAAAGAAATGCCGACCGATCTTGGGACTTAAGGAATCCTGACTTCATTCCCAAATCCCTGTTCACAGTGCTGCTGCGCACCCACCTTTGTGCTCCCCATGAAGATGGGCCACTGAGCCTCGCTGAGGTAGCCCTCACCCCCGCTCCTGGGACCAAAGGAAGAAGCAGAAACTCCATAGTGCCAGTGACATCTCAAGCAGCCTGGTTAATTCCCCACGAATTTACTGAACATCAGCTCTTTGCGTAGGCACTGCTGTTGGTCCTGGCGAGGCAACAATGAATGAGAGAGATGAGGTCCCTGCCTTCACAGTACTGATGTTCTACGTGGAAAGACAGGCACGTGAACACAGGAAAATGAGCAGGATCATTTGGATACTGATAAGTGCCAAGAACGGAAATAGATGTGGTGTGACAAGAGTGAATGAGTGTCTTGTGCTTTAGGTGGTCAGGAAAGGTTTCCCTGAAGAGGTGACATTTGGACTATGATCTGAACAGAAGGAAGGAGCTAGCTGAGCTAAGATCTAGAGAGAGTGGTCCAGAGAGAGGGAAGAGCAGGTGCAAATAATCGAAGGTGATCTTGCAAAGCTTGAGGCTGACCTTGGCCATAGTGTCTGCAAGGACCCCACCTTGGCTGTGGACAGGCAGGACCTGGGATTAGACACTTCAGTTCCTAACTCCTGCTCCCTAGCCTTCCACATGATGCTGAGGGCTGACAGGACCACCTTCCTCACCCATATCCAGGCTCTAAGGAGGCTGTGAGCTGAAGTGCTAGGATGAGAACCCTGAGACAGCCACAGGCATTGGGGTTCAAGTATGTGGTCTTTGGCAGACACTGATCTCTTCCTAGGATTCATTCTCAAAGATGTCTGCTAAAAAGAGATGACTAGATAGAGATAACTTAGACATAATAGAAGAACCAACCAATCTCATCTCTGAGAAGGCCATCCAAAAACTGGGCTGTCACTTCTTTTCTTTGGTGTTGATTTGGAACACCCAGGGGTAAAGGTGAGAGTAGGGTCTATGCCCTTGAAGGATTTTCATGAGTGCCCGAGTTTTCCAAAGCATGTAGTGAGTGGGTTCCAGTCCCTGCCGCCCAGTTTTAGTCAGCCCCAAGTATTAGAGGCTGTGCACAGAGGGCTCATGGGGGGAGAAAGGTCTCAGAGCCAAGGAAGACCCCACCTTGCATTGCATGGTATTGAAGATGGTGCTATAGCAGATGAGGGGGAGCTGAGATACTTGCTCTCCCCACTGTGATATTGATGGTGTCAGAATGAAATGGGCCCCAGGGGACCTGCAGAAGCTTCTTGCTGTGGCTTTGGGAGGGACTCAACACCAGGCCAGCTCCTCCTGCCTGGCTCTCTGCTTCCTCACTCCAGGTCTGTCTCTTCAATGGGACTGCACTGCAGTCTTGAGCCCAGGCAAGATCTGAGTACCACAATCTTCCTTTGGTTTTGTATGTGAACCGAACACCACTGAGGGGTTAGAGACAACTGAGTCTGAGGACCATCCCTGAAAGTAGCTGTATGACCTTAGACATGCCACTGAACTTCTCAGAACCTCAGTGTATTTGTCTGTAAATTGGATTATTGTGAGGATTTCAAGAAATCCAGTTACACATTGTGTGCAGGCCACCTAGTGCCATGCCTAGCTACACATCTCTGGGACTATATGCAACTTAACCCACCATGGGAAGGCCACTGCTATGACACCTGCCCTGCCAGCTGCTGAGAATATCTCCTGTTTCCCACAAAAGAGCATCAGCTTAATCAGAATATAAATGATCCATATCCTGTGGATATGACCATGGGCTCCAGGGCCACCCTGGCTCTTTCCCACATGCACCACCCCTCTCCCCTTTCCCTGCTTGGTGCTTAATGTTTGCTGCCTGGGGAGAGTTCTGTCAAATCAGGTGGCTTCCCTGACAGTAAGTCTGTGACTTGGGGCAAAAAATGTATGGTTTATACTCTTCAATGCTAAGGGAGATGGGGCTGCCTACGTATCAGGGGAGCTGCCTTTCCCCCATTGTCTGGGAAGATCAGAGCCAGCCTTTCACCTGTGGTGACATTCAGGGCTGGCAATTACCCAACACAATGCCCGTCCACCCTCGGATTTAATACAGAAATCAGGTGTGTTGTGGAAGGGCCTGAGAAGGCTTTAATTTTCTTAGCCATCTAAGGCTCCGTGCTGACTGGAGTGTCCCTGGCACAAAAGCACTGTCCATCATGTGCTTTGCTGAACACAACACTTAGCCCAGCTGTGCAATCTTCCCAGGCAGTCCAACAATGGGGCTCAATCAAGGCTTCCATACGCTCAGACCTGCTCCCGCGTCCCCCTTTCTGGGAGAAAGAGTGAGTCAGTCGTTGGGTGTTTCTCTGATGCTTATCATTGGCTAGCGGGAGGTGTCTGCTGACGCTTGTGACCCTGGAGGTGGTGCTCCATAACCCTGCAGGCCAATGTTCTTGGCAGGGGGGTCTGTAGGCTCTCACACTCTCTAACTCTGCTCCCCCTTCTAGCTACTGAAGCAGGAAAGCATTTCCTTTGGAAAATTTGGACATTTCTGCTTAAACTGCCACCCTGTGAGACTCTGAGGTCCATTCACTCTTTCCTCTAGTCTCAGAGCGGAGTAAGAGGGGTTTGGCTCCACAGGTACTAACTGGGAATTTGAACTTAAATGTCCCATTGAGACAAACAGCTCCATAGAGGAGGGCTTGCTTTGCAGGCGGCCACAAGTGAATCAAAGAAGCCCTGAGCTGGCATGCGTCTTTCACCTTCCTCAGTGGGGTTTGGGGAATCACCAGGAGGAAGCGCTTAAAAGAAAAGAGCTTTCTCAATGGACCCAGGCGGGTGATGCTTCGTCTATTGTCAGAATGCTGCCTTTTCTGCAAGAGTTGTCCCAACTCAGGTGGGCTTAGCTGCCAGGCAGGTGGGGGCCCTGTGGAGCCAGAGGAAAATAGTACTGGACTTGGAGAACTAACTGAGCTTCAGGGCAACTCCCCAAAGTGGGATCACCTGTTGTTCACTCTGAAGACATTCTAAGGGACGTGGGGACTGTGGTTTGACTGTGTGGAAGCATCAGTCAGGCTGTGTGCCTGGTGCACGAAGGATGCCAGCTGGGGTTTGAGGTGAGCAGAGTCCCGCTCAGGCTGGTGAAGTGAGGCCAGGAGATCAGCAGGGGGTTGAGATCCAAGACATGAGGGCGGTTGTTCGAAGCAGGAGTGCTGGACTGGATATCACATGGACTGAGTCCTCAGGTGTAGACTAGCTCTGGGGCAGGGCGGCTCACTAGAACCAAGTGCCCCCTCAGTGCTGGTGAGTTCCAGCTCCCTGATGAGCTAACGCCCGGGGTAGCATTTGCCATGAGGCTCTGTGAGCCTGGTGCTGCGGGCTGAAGAGGGGCTGGGCAGGCTGGAGCTGGCAAAACAAAAAGCTGTCTTCTTTATACAGAAGGGAAAATATAGAAGGCCAGTTGGCATTTTCCTGGAGAATATCTCATTCTGTCAGGAATGAATGCAATTATAGCATTTTGTATGTGTTGCTGGCACGCAGGATTGGGTTCGCAGCATAGACCAATAGTCCTTAGAAGCTAATGTTTTTTCTTACCTTTGGCTTTTCCTTTTACATTTCTGCTGTGTTCTCTGGTTATGCTTAATTCTACCCCCATGCACCAGCTCTGTGCTAAACTTACCTCTGTCTTTTCCATTTTTGCCTGTTATTTTTACCCTCTGTTCTGATTATAGCAGAGCAACAAACAGCCTCAAAGCCCAGTGGCTTAAAATAGGAACTATTTTACTTTGCTACTGGATTCTATTGGTCAGGAATTTAGAGAGGACGTGACCTGCAGAGGTTTTCTCTGCTCCATGATGTCTGGGGCCTCTGCTGGGAAGACTTGCTGGGGATTGGGGTGATTTAAATAGCTGGGGTTTAAACTTATCTGGAAACTGCTTCACTCACAGGTCTGCCGCCTGGGCTGGAATGGCAGAAAGACTGGACCCAGCTCATGCTTATCTCGAGAACCTACATGAAGCCCATCCAGCAGGCAGCTCAGGACTCTGGGAACAAATGCTTGAACATGGCAGGTATGACCCAGCCTTGGAAGTCACACGGCATGCCTGTGCCATACTCTGCTGGATGAAGTGGTCACACACCTGCCCACTTCAAGGGAAGGGGACAGACAGAGGAGTATCTCAGAATCCAAGGCCATGATTTAAAACCACTGTGCCCTCTGGACTTTGTATTAGCCTGATTCTTGCTGTTTGTAACACTCGCCTGCTTTCTTTCCTCTCACTCTGCTCCAGCAGGCTGCTCCCTACCCAGACAGCCCTCCCCTCATCTGTCTGTGCCTATCTGCTCACTTTCAGCTTGTTCTTGCTGCATGGTTGCAGGGATGGGGTTACTCTTTATCTGTCCTCTAGGAAAAACTGTCATTTGGCTGAATTTGCAGCAGGGACACCAGAAAGATCACTCACAGGGAAGCATTATTCATGGTGTCTCTAGGATGCTTCTGCTTCCTCTCTGCTCCCAGTAGTATTATCAAAGGTCACACCTTCATAGGAAATAGAGATTACAGAATAAATCATTGAGTCTTAAGTATTTCAGCGTTTCCTGCTTTCCAATAACTCTTCTCCATGCAAATCTATACAACTGAGGTTTTTATCATCTATGGTAACATTTTTTTCTGATTATTTCGAAGTACGCTGGTCTCCTGTCCTAAACTATACTGAAAACCCATAGGGGTGTGAGAACAAGTGTTGCAGTTGCTCATACCCACCCCACCAACTGCAGTGCCCGCAAAGCAGTCCACCTGAAACCCAACAGCTATAATTAATTGGAAAGGTCATGCTCAAGTTTACTTCAGTGTGATTCAGATTGTTGTTTTGCTTGTCTGTTTAATTGATCTAACAAGGTAAGTGTGCAACCTAGGTGTAAATGAATGGGTGGAGGAAACTCACAGGTCTCTTTTCCAAAAGGACATTCACATGTGACAGCAATGTGGCCTTATGATGTGTGGCACCACAGGCAACCCTGGAACAATGCAGGTGTGAGGGGTGCTGACACCCTGACACAGTTAAAAATCCATGTATAACTTTTGGGTCCCCCAAAACTTAATTAGTAATAGCCTACTGTTGTCTGGAAACCTTACCAATAGCATAAACATTTTATAAACACATACTTTTTATGTGACATGTATTATATGCTGTATTCTTACAAAAGCTAGATGAAAGAAATATTAAGAAAATAATGAGGAAAAAATACATTTATATTATTTATTGCAAAAATCCATGTACAAGTGAACCCACACAGTTGAGACCCATGTTGTTTGAGGGCCTGGACACCTCCATGGCCTTCTCTACTGCAGAGGGTGAGTTAAGTGCACTGGACAGAAGATGAGGGTGGAACCCCAACTCTGTGCCTATGACCTTGGTAAGTCACATCCTCATTCTAAAACCTAGTCTCTTTAGTTATAAAATGGTAGTAATAGAACCCTTTATTTAAAATTAGGCTTAAGTAGTGCCAGTTTTTATGACAAAGATTAAATAAAAGAATTTATGGAAAAAGTTTTTATAAAATGCAATGATAAAGGTTGTGATTGTTCATTCATAGGCTAAGTCAGGGTTGCTAATTCAAGGCCCAGACTGTTGATTTAAATGAGCAAAAAGCTCTCCCTAAGAAAAGAGGGAGTGGCACAACTGCCATGGCTGAAGGGGATGTTTCTACATACATTCAGCTCATTGTTGCCCAGTTCAGGTCCAGGTGGCCAGATTTGATTCTCAGAATTTTATATGGACCTTCCTTATTTTTAAATGTTTGTTATTAATTAATAAGTAAATATAGACACACATATAAACATAGCCTGAAACAAACAAAATACTTCTGCAACTCTGTTTTGTCCTATATATTGCCAATTTAAAATTTAGTTCAAAAATGATGCCGAAGGGGCACAGGTGACATGAAACCACTTCTCCCCCTCCTCTCTGCTAAGTACAGCGGTCAGCCCTGGAAATGAGGCAATCAAAAGAGAACTCTGGCCCGAGGAAGGTGGGCAGAGACTGAATGAGCAACACAGTGGTAGGGCATCTTCGCACTCCCATCCAATGGCAGAAAGGGACCCTAGTAAGGTGTCCCCCACCCCCCATCTAACAACAGAAAGTGACTAAAGTAGGTTTCTTTTTCCCTTGAACTGAGTGGGATCCCCACTTGCAAGACCAGTGGCACTGACGAGAGGGCTCAACTGGGATCCTTGCTAAGGATTCATACTACTATACCTGAAACTACCTTCTCCTACCTAGAGACACTGGGGGGCCAAGTAGCACCTGTAAGTGGAGGGAGTCCTGTCACAACAAATGGCCTGGCCTAGGAAATGCTCTTTATTCCTGCTGAATCTGAGACTGCTCTTCCTAGAGACATGAGGTGGCCAGGTGATTTTGGTAGGGGGATCCTGCTAAAATAAGCAGATGGCCTAAGAAACCTCTGTATCTTGCAGCCCAGAGAATCATTTCTCCCACCACAGACTTCAAGCAGATGGTGGCTCTGGTAGGGGGCATCCTGACAGAACAAGTGCCTGGACCAGGATATACCCTTTGTTCCCCAACCTATGAGCATCATTAGGTAGCCCAAGTTGGGAAAGTTTCTTCCAGTTTCTTAGGCAGCATCAGCAGGGAACAGTGGAAGTCCTAGTAAGCCAGATAAACCAAGTAGACCAAAATAACACCCCAAAGACTCTAAAAATTGAAATGTAATTGGACCTACACCCATAAAATTAGGCCAGGATCCATGTGTTGATCCTGAAACAGGGTGACTGAATACTAAAATGGTGTCATGTATTGCTTCACAATGGGAATGTGTTCTAAGAAATGCATCGTTAGGTGATTTCCTCAATGTATGAGCATCATGTGTGCTCTTACACAAACCTTGATGGTATAGCTTACTACATTCCTAGGCTATATAGTATAGCCTATTGCTCCTAGGCTACCAACCTGTGCTCTGCCTACTGTAGGCATGTTAATGTACGAATACTACAGGCAATTATAACACAATAGTAAGTACTTGTGTATCTAAACATAACTAAGCATAGAAAAGGTACAATAAAAATATGGGATAAAAGATAAAAAATGGTGTACCTATATAGGGCACTTACCATGAATGGAGCTTATAGGTTTGGAAGTTTCTCTGAGTGAGTGGGTGGTGAATGAAAGTGGAGCCCTAGGACATTACTGTCCACTACTGTAGGCCTTATAAACATTGAACATTAGGCTACATTAAATTTATAAAATTGTTTTTCTTTCTTCAATAATAAATTAACTTTAGCTTACTTATAATTTTTTTCCTTTATAAACATTAAAAATTTTAAAACATTTTAACTTTTTGTAATAACACCTAGCTTAAAATAAAAACACATTATAATGACTTTAAGATGGCTACTACATCATTAGATGATAAGAATTTTTCAGCTCCATTACATCTAATGGGACCACCATTGCACATGTGGTCCATCATTGACTGAAATGTCATTATGTGGTGATTGACTGTAAATAAGATAGGCAGGAACCAGTCTCCTAACATAATAAACAAAATGTTCAGGATACCATAAAAATTGCCCATCATATGAAGAACTAGGAGAGTTACAACTGAAATGAGAAAATACAATCAACTGAGATGAACCAGATGTTGGGATTATCTGACAAAGATTAAGGGCTTCAACAACCAATTATAAATTCTCTTAAGTGAAAAGCATAGAAAAAAACTCAGAAAAATCAAAGCTTTTATAAAGAACCAAATAAAATTATAGAAATGAAAAGTGCAATCACTAAAAAGAAAATCATCAAAGTGCTGATGTTCTCAATTATAGAGCAGAGATAACAGAAGGTAGAATCAGTGAACTTGAGGACAGATCAATAGAATTTACCTAGTGAAAATTAACTGAAAAAAAAAAAAGAATTTAGTCTCAGGAACCTGAGGAACAAGAAATAAATAGCCAACATTTATATCATCAGAGTTCCAGAAGAAGAGAAGAAAAGAGTGAGAATGAGAGAGTATTTGAAGAAATGATGGTTTAAAAATTCCCCAACTTAGGTGAGAGACATAAACTTACAGATTTAAGAAGCTTAGAAAAGCCCACATAGAATAAACCCAAAGAAATCCATGCCAAAACTCATCTTAGTTAAACTTCTGAAACTTAAAAACAAAATATTTTTTAAAGTAGTGGTAAAAGCTGAAATATTTTTTTCTTAAAGTCAGGAATATGACAATGATGCTCACTCTTGCCATTTTATTCAACATAGTATTAAAAATTCTAGCCAGAGGATTTAGGCAAGAAAAAGAAATAAAAGGCATCCGAACAGGAAAGGAAGAAGTAAAACTGTAAGACTCCATCAAGAAACTGCTAGAACTAATAGACAAATTCAGTAATGTTGCAGGGTACAAAATCAATACACAAAACTCTGTTATGTTTCTATATTCTAATAATGAATTATCTTAAAGAGAAATAAACAATACACAATTCCATTTCCAATTGCATCAAAAAAGAATAAAATACCTAGGAATAAATTTAGCCAAGGAAGTGAGAGACCTGTATACTGAAAACTACCAGACATTAAGGAAAGAAACTGAAGAAGACACAAATAAATGGAAATTTCATGCTCATAGATTGGAAGACTTAATATTGTTAAAATGTTCATGCTACCCTAAGCAATCTACTGATTTAATGCAATTTCTATCAAAACTCCAAAGGCATTTTTCACATAAATAGAAAAAGCAATACTAAAATTTGTTTGGAACCACAAAGACTCCAAATAGCTGAAGCAATCTGAAGCTGAAGGCATCATGCTCCCTGATTTCAAACTCTATTACAAAGCTCTAGTCATCAGAACAGTATGGCATTGTCATAAAAACAGACACAAATCAATAATAGAAATCCTAGAAATAAGCCCATTCATATATAGCCAATTGATTTATGACAAAGGAGCCAAGAATATATGATGGGGAAAGGTCACTGTCTTCAACAAATGGTATTGGGAAAATTGGACAGTCACATGCAAAATAATGAAACTGGATCACTATTTTATGCTGTACACAAAAAATTTACTCAAAATGGATTAAATACTTAAGTGTAAAACTTGAAACTATAAAACTCCTAGGAGAATTCATAGGCCCTAAGTTCCTTGACACTGGTCTTGGCAATGTTTTTTGTTTTTTAAAAATATGACACCAAAAATAAAAGCAACAAAAGAGAAAATAAACAAGTGGGACTATATCAAGCTAAAAAGCTTTTGTGTATCAATAAAATAAAATGGCCACATACTGAATGGGAGAAAATAATATATCTGATAAGGGGGTTAATATCCAAAATACATAAAGAACTCATATAACTCAATAGCAAACAAGCAAACCAATTTAAAAATAGGCAGAAGCTCCAAATAGACATTTTTCTAAAGAAGACATATGGATGGCTGATAGGTATATGAAAATATGCTCAACATCATTAATTATCAGGGAAATGCAAATCAAAACCACAATGAGATCACTTCAAAGACAGAAAAGAACAAGTGTTGGTGAGATGTGGAAGAAAGGAAACACTTGTGCACTGTTGGTAGGAATGGAAATTGGTGCAGCTGCTATGGAAAACAGTATGGAGATTCCTCAAAAAATTAAAAATTAAGAATAGAACTTCCATATGAACCATCAATTCCACTTCTGGGTACTTATCTGAAAAAAAGAAAACACTAACACAGAAAGATATGTATGCACCATTACAGCATTATTTACAACAGCCAGGATATAGAAACAACCTAAGTGTCCATCGATGGATGAACAGATAAAAATGGTGGTATATATACAATGGAATATAATTCAGCCATAAGAAATAAAATCTTGCTATTTATGACAACATAGATGGACCTCAAGGGCATTTTGCTAAGTTAAATGAACTAGAGAGAGGAAGACAAATATTGTATGATCCCTCTTATATGTGGAGTAAAGCAGAAATAAAAACAATACAAAACAAAAACTCAAGCTCATAGATACAGGAAACAGATTGGTGGTTACCAGAGGTGCGGGGTAGGAGTTGGGAGAAATGGGTTAAGGGAGCTTTAAAGCAGTTAGAGAGAAATGGTATATTACCTACAGGAAAACATTAAATTGAATAACATTGACTTTTTCATCTGAAACTATGGAAGTCAGAAAAAAAAGCCATAATATGATTAAAGCTGTGAAAGAAAAAGCCCACACCTTTTACCTGGAATTCTATATCCAACAAAACTATTCTTCCAAAATGGAGTGGAGAGCTCTCTCTCCTGGGAGCATGCCCATGCCTTCTTCCCTCCTAGGCATTCATCTCCTAAGCCTAAGGGTCCCCACGAGACTTGCAACCAGGGGAGCCATGGGCAGCAGCTGCTTGTCCCAGCCTAACCCCCTGAACCTGTCTCTAAGGCCCCCTTTTCTCTGACTTTCCAGGGAGCCAAAACACGCCCACTTAGGCTCTCTGTTGTTGATTCTTCTATCCTAAACCCTTCCTTGTTTCACTGTCCCTGGCTTTAATAAATATACTCTCAAAATCACCTGGACTCATGCTGTGAAATCTTTTCTGCACTAAGTTAAGAACAAAAACAACACAAAACCAAACCAAACAGAAAAAATGGAATGGAAATAAAGAAATGCTAACATGAAAGAAAACTAATAAAAAATGTCGCTAGCAAAATCATCCTTAAAGAAAGGCTAACAGAGTTTTCTATCATTTTATTTCAAACAGAATGAAATAATAAAGGAATCTTGTCTGGCTGGGCATGGCTCAGGATCCAGGAGATCATGGTTCAGTTCCCAGTCGGGGCACATGCCCAGGTTGTGGGCTCGATCCCCAGTCAGGCGCGTGCAGGAGGCAGCCGATCAATGACGACTCTCTCATCATTGATGTTTCTAGCTCTCTCTCCCTCTCCCTTCCTCTCTCTGAAATCAATAAAAAAATATATTAAATAAATAAATAAATGAAGGAATCTTGGAGCATTAGGATAAAAGAAAGAACAATGGAAAAAACAAATATGTGGATAAATAAAACAGACTTCTCATGAGGATTATAAATCAAAGGTAATGATTGAAATGTAAATTATAACATTGATACTCAAGACACGGTATTTAAAAGTGGGATAGGTAAAGTCACCTACATGAAAATGTTTTCCACACTTCAATCCAAATGTCATAACATTGATACCAGCAGACTAAGTCATATATGTACGTTGTAACACACAGAGCAACCACAACAAAACTATACACACAGCAATATGCTATTATGTATACACAGCAATAATCGTAAACACACAATAAATGAGTCAGGATGGAATCCTGACAAAATGCCAAGTAAACCACAGGAAGGCAAGAAAAGAGAAAGAAAGGAGTAAAAAATAGAGCAAATAAGCACATGTAAAAACATTCAGTATCATTAGCCACCAGGGAAATGCAAATAGAAACCACAAGGTACGATTAGTACACATTTATCAGAATGCCTAAAATAAAAAATAGTGACAGCACCAAATGCTGGTGAAGATGCAGACAAACTTGATCACTCGTTGGTGGGAATGTAAAATAGTATATCCACTCTGGAAACAGTTCCACAGATTTTTATAAAACTCAACATGCGATTACTATAGACCCAGCAATTGCACTCTTTGACAGTTCACCGAGACAAATAAAAATTTATGTTCACACAAAAATTTGTATATGAATGTTCATAGCAACTTCATTTTTAATAGCCCAATATGGAAAATAATCATGATGTTTTGCTCTGGCTGAATAGCTAGAAAAACTGTGGTACATACACACCATAGAATATTTCTTATCAGTAAGAAGGAAAAACAACAACTATTGATACATGGAACAGCTCAGAAAAATCTCAAGAGAACTTTGCCAAGTGAGAAAAAAAACAGTCCCAAAGGTTAAGGACTGGGCAGGGAGCAAGGAGTGATGTGGGAGGGGTTATAAAAGGGCAACACAGGGAATGCTTGCGGTGAGAGAACCTGCTGGTATCTTGACTGCGCTGGTGGATACATGAATCCACACATGCGATAAAATTTTATAGAACTAAAAACACACACACACACATACAAGTAAAACTGGGAAAATCGAAGATAAGTAGGTTGAATCAATGTGAATATCATGGTTGTGATATTGTATTATAGTTTTACACTATGTTACTAGTGGGGGAAATGGAGTAAAGAAGGGATATATCTATATTATGTCTTACAAGTGCATATAATCTACTATTATGTCATAATAAAAAGTTTAACTTAAAAAAAATCTGATGCTGATCTGATCTCACTCATTTAGAGTCAAACTCTATATCTAAACACTTAGAAAAGACAATCAAAGTATAATAAGTTATGAATTGCCTTTGAAATGAGCCTCAGCCATGACCTGTGATAGGACTCAGGGTTTGCTGTAAGTTAACTATTTTTTCCTGTGCTGCTGGAAGATTGGAGAGGTTTTTCTGTCGATTTCTCACAAGTCAATAGTTATTTCTCCTTCAGAACTTGTGAGATAGGGCTCTGTATCTGAAAAGCAAATTGTGCATTATCTGTCATTGCAAGAGATCTTGGTTTGGACAAATTACAGGAGTGAGTCCCCTTTCTGTTTGAGTGCTCAAATCTATCTGATGTGGGAGGAGGAGTCACACAGAAACTATTTCCTACCAAATTCTTATTAAAAAATGGCTTTTCCATTCTGTACCCTTTAAAGGCAATAGCTGGATTTCAGTTTGGAAACCTCTGTAGCTCAGTGGAACCAAGAATTGAAAGCAATTCATGTCACTGAAGTGAATGGATTCAGGCCAACCCAATCATTTGTGGCACAGAGATGCTTTATTTCTCCTACACTTTATAGCAAATGCTACTCCTATTAGTTCTCACACTTAAAAAAAATCGTGCACACATTGCTCCATCTCTTTCCTTGTCATGTGACTTCTCTACAAGAACATCTTTCTGAGAGTGGGAGCTGGCTACGGGAGGGAGGTGAGTGAGTGATCTATCACAGAGACATTAGGAACCTGATTTTACATGATTTTATCTGTTGGACTTTGTCATTATCTAGGCTTGTCAAAAGCAAAAAAAGGAAACAGTAGGCATTGAGTACCTACTATGCGCTAACTGTTGTGTTATTTGTTAATGGGACTCGAAACTAAGTCACAAATCCTTAGATGAAGTGATTTACTGATTACAGGATGCTTTCAACTGCATCATCTCATCTGTTTCTCATAAAAACCCTGTCAGGTAGGAATTATTACTTGTCACAATTTTATGGGAGAGAAAACAGAATCTCAGATAAGAAAATGGCAAATATTAAGACTGTTGTCAAGCATAGAGCTTGAGCTGTATGTAACTTACTTCTGATTCCAACCCCTACAATCTTTCTGCTGTGGCACTTGACAGGATCTTATCTTCTGAGGAAATGCCCAGCACATTAAAATGAGCACGCTTTCTCTCCCTGTCGTGTCTCTCTGGCCCTTATGAGCACACACATACACACAGGACACAAATTTAGACAAGGAAGTTGTAAGCTCCGAATGGTCATGCATTCCATGTAGTTGCTTTAGGGCCCAGGAACCGGGTTTCTGTGCATATCATCAGACTTCTTATACACGCGATTACTGAGGTTTGCACGGGGGGCTGAATAGGCTCTGTCAACGTATTCCAGGCAACAGAACAGATTTTGAAAATTTCCTATAGTTTGGGATTTTGTAAATCTTTACAATAAAATATTTTGTATTTTACACAACAAATATATATTTAACCTGGAAACATTGGATCATATGGGTCAGCATAAGGAATAATGAAACACCCTCACCACACACCAAAGTGAAGACAACTAAGCAAATCCTAAATCCACTTCACAGAGTTAAAGAGAGTTTAGTCTTGATGAAGGGATTTCTAGACTTTATTCTCCAGGCTCCAAGATCAGGGCTGTTTCAAGCCATAATTAAAACCTTGGAATTTTTAGTCCCTACCCCCATTCTCCAAAGAGGGAAGAGGGGCTGAAAATGTAATATACATTTAATCATGCCTATATCCATAAAAATTCCAATAGGATGGGTTTCATAGAGCTTCTAGTTGTTGAGCACGTCCACATATTACCATGGTAACAGAAGCTCTGTTCAGGGTCCTCCCAGACCTCTTCTTATGTACCTCTTTATCTGGCTGTTCATCTGTATCTTTTATTATATCCTTCAATAAACTGGTAAATTTATGTAAATATTTCCCTGAGTTCTGTGAACCTCTCTAGTAAATTAGTCAAACCCAAGGAGAGGGTTGTGAACACCACAGATTTATAGCTAATGGGTCAGGAGCACAGGTAGACACGCTGGACTTGCAATTGCCATCTGATGTGAGGGGCAGTCTTGTGGGACTGAACACTTAACCTGTGGGATCTGACGCTGTCTCTAGGTAGATAGTGTCAGAACTGAGTTTAATGGTAGGACAACCAGCTGGTGTTGCACAATTGCTTTGTGTGTTGCAGAATTGCTTGGTGTGGGGAAACTCCCCTTGCATTAGGTTTCAGAAGCATTGTGAATGTGGTAGGGCTGTGCGAGAGTAAAGGAGAAACACAAGAAAGAATTGGGCGTTTTTCCCAAGACCAAACCCCATAACAAAAGTGGCCAAGAGGGTGGGTAAGAAGAGGATGGAGAATGGACCTTAGAGTGGTAAACTTAAGAGCAGGTGTTTTATTAGAGCCATGGGGGCAGGGGAAGGATTGATCAATGGGAATTTAAAAGGAAGTGGAGGAGAAAACATTGAGACAGTGACTATAGGTAATTCTTCTGAGGATCTTTGCTTTAAAGAGGAGAAAATGGGAGTTTGTGTCTGAAGGGCAAAATGGATTAACAGAAGGGAATTTTTTAAAGAATGGGAGGCATTACAATGCACTGTAGCTGACAGAAATGACCCAGCCAGGTTGAAGGTAAGTGAGTACTTGAGGAGTTTCTCTTCTGAAGGTATCAGTTTTCACCATGAAACTGAAACTGAACCCAAGTTCGGCTGCCTGCCACAACAAAAACCGAACCCGTGAGACAGGTGCTGGTGAGAAAGAAAGTGGTTTATTCAAGTGCCAGCAACTTGAGAAGACAGGGGACTCAAGTCCTCAAAGCCCATCTTAACATCTCAGTGCAGGCAGAGGTTTTTATTAGGAGGGAGAGGGAAAGCAGAAAAAGAGATCAGGGGAGGGGCTGTGGACATATAGGCAGTGTCCTTGCTGGTCCTGATACGGATTTTAATGTTAGTGTCCTTGAGTTGGCAATCTGAATTCCTGTGTCTGGGCAGTTGGTGTTAGCCAGGGCTTTGAAGGTCAGGCTGATCCTTATGTTCACACAAGAATTGAAACTGCTGATTCTAGTAAAGTATAGTTTTAAAAGAAACTTTTAACAAGTAAGCTCTAGTTTTGAGAGAACAATATTAGGTTAGAGTAACAAGCTGGGTTTAATAACATGGGCTGCTTTGTTAGTACACTCTTATTTTAGTCCTATTCTATAGTTAATTAGACTAATATAAATAGTAAAGGGCATTCATTCTCCATTACAAAATGAGAAACAAGGATATCAGTGGGAGTAAGAGGAAAAGAGATGTGGGAATTTGAAGGGGATTGGAAAAGATGTAGATTTATTTTGAAACACAGAAGATTTTCATGTAGCTGTTGATTGTTTTATTACTTCAACTTTGTGGAGGACCTTTCATTCAGTATTGAGATTTGAGATGGTTTCTATGAGAGTTTATGAGACACTGTTAATTTGACATTTTAGTCATGAAAAGATCAAAGAGGACAATTAAATAATTGTAGATGTTTAATGTTGCTTGCTGCTTTCATGGGGTTTTATTTGGTTTTAGTGTGGAGAGAGTGAGCCTCCAGGAAAGCTGTTCCACAGGAGAATTTTTTTCTAACTTTTTCCAGACCTTTATAAAGATGGCCGAAGTTGACAAAGTCATGATCCACACCCCCGAGTGCTCATTGTAGAGTTATAAAACAATTCAAAGTATTTTTGTTTACAATTGCAGTCTCTTTATGATTTTGGCTCATGCAACCTTAACCATGTGTCTTAGTTTGGGCTCTAAGCAGGGTACCATAGGCTGGGTGGCTTAGAAACAACAGAACTTTATTTTTCACAGTTCTGTAGGCTATATATTTGAGATCAGGGTGCCAGCATGGTTGAGTTCTGCTGAGGGCTCTCTTATAGTTTGTTGATGGCTGACATCTCCTTGTATTCTTACAGGGGGAAGCAATCTCTCTTGAAACTCTTATAAGCACACTAATGGGTTTTGTATACAAATCATTTCAAAATACAAGCAATGCCTTATCTCCCCCTTGCCGATCTACACTGTGTATTTAAATATTAAAAGTTCTGAAAGGTCTGCTGAAAAGAAACCTATTTTTTAATAGCCAGTGTTCTGTAAATATATTTCACTTTTTAAAAAAGCATAACATCTATTAACTTCCAATAGGGGAATGTGGTAGAAATTGTTTTGGAAGATGCTGAGCTAGAAGGGACCTCTCATTCTTCTGAACTCCTGTTGTAGTATCTCTCTCTCTGGTAAGGCACTTCGCTATCTCTGTATATATACATGTAATTAGGACTCATCACAAAGCTAGGTATTTCTTGAAGGCAGGCCTAGTGATGGAGTCAGGTTTATTTCTGGTGCCCAACATTATGCCTAACACAGAGCAACTGCTCCCCAAATGTAGGTCAAACGTGAACTAAGTGTTTTGGGAGGGAGTTTCAGGCTACCCTGCCTATAAGGCAATATTACCTTCCATTTGTATCTTCACATGTGTTATTTCATATAGTCCCAAACACCACATTCTGAGGTAAAAAAGACACTATAAGTATCCTCATTTTACAGCATAGGACTTTGAGGCTTACAGAGGGTAAGTAACTTGCCTATCATTATATGGCAAGTATATTGCAGAATGCTAAAATTCAGGTCTTTTTACTTCTTTATAATATTTTTAGTGTCTTAGTGCAACAGCTTCTTAACTTTTCTTCTCTTGACCATGTCCATTCCTTCTCTTTTTTTGGGGAAAGCATAAAACCAAAATATTGCATCCCTGTCAGAAAATACTAATTCCTTTCAGTGACTGAAACAGATTTTGAATGAACCCTGATCTCCAGGAAAATTTGATGGGAAAAGTAGAAAACTTAGCAAAAAAGAAAATTCTGTATCTGAGTCTAGAAAATTTGCTAAAGTAATGAGAAGTGTTTAGTTGCAATAAAATTTCTGAGTCCAGTATTTTTCCATGAGGAATCTATTGTTGATGTGACTGGAGGGTTCAGTTAAGACAAATTCTTTCTTCAGTATTAGTCACTGATGTCTTTACATGCATAGTGAAGGGAAGGTAGTGAGATTCTAATACTTGCTCAACTTGCTCAGATCTTAGTGATTAAAACATTATTAAATGGCCTTTTGTCAGATAATTAAGATTTTCATCTCTAGATGTAATGTTCAAAAGGCTTGGTTATTAATAGGTTTATTTAATATGAACAGGCTCTGATCCTTTAATCTGTCTAGGATTACCAAATAATACTCCTCTTTCAAAATGAATTTAGCTCACAAACTATTTCATTGCCCGCCTTCATTTTGGACCAAAGTGAGAAAAAGGCAAAAACACTTTAGTGTATGCTTGAATTTGTCATCTCCTAGTCAGATGGGGAAACACAGTCTAGCTACCCCAATCCCTTTTATCACTTTGTTCACAGCTCTTAGACCACCTATAAAATGTACATTTAAAACTAGAACACTAAGGTTTTTATCTTAGGTTTTATCAACTTTGTGAATAAAAATGCCTCTGATTCACTTTGCAAGGTGGAAGGTAGGCCTGAACTTGTACTTAGGGTGAGATGAAGTTTAGCCAATATCTGTGTCATTTATGGGGAGTTTACTTCACCGTGGGCTTTATGTCCTTTGTACAACCATGATCGCTTAGGCATTAGACTTCTGTTTGAGGACATCTTGTTCCTCAGTTACACTGGAGTGGCCAGTTTTCAGCTTTGATCCAACCACTTCATCACCAGTCTCCTATCATAGCACCAAAGACTCAATGCCCTGTCTGTTTGGGGCCAGCAACTCAGGGAATGGCTTTTCTGAGGTGATGCTTTCAGTCAGCATTTGAACATAGCTGAATAAATGGTTTTGTTTCATTTGGGAGTTCTTGACCATGGAGTTTTTTTTCACTCACAATCAGTCATTTTTATCCACCTAATGTGTGCTTTCTCCACTTTTATCAGAATTTTTTGTTTAGCTCATTCCTTCAAATAATGATTATTTGAATAATGCCCTAAATTCACACTTTGAAGATCTGTTTACAACAAAGCATGCTTCCTTCCTCCTTTCGGCTCTGTGTAAATAATCCTATACACCCATCAAGCATCAGCTAAACTCTTTCTTTCTTAATAAAGCCTCCCTGCATATTCCTAGGTTTTAAATTTCTCAGTCATTCCATTTCAGCAGACCCCAAGACTCTGCAGACTTAGGAGTCAACCAACCCTTCTCTTCCCAATAATAATTCAAATACATACTTGAAGACCCTGTGATTGTTACTGTACTAGCCATGTTTTATGAAATTGGTCTACATTCTTTTAAATACAGAAGTAAGCTTGTAAGAAAAAACAGATTATTGCTACGTGCTAGAAATAAAAAGGTTTCTGTAAACCAGATTGTTAAGAATGGGAGTAAACTTTTTTAAAATTAATTTTTTTTACTTTTGATTGAATTTATTGGGGTGATATTGGTTAATAAAATTATATAGATTTCAGGTGCACAGTTGTATAACACATTTCTATATTGCAGTGTGTGTTCCCACACCAAGCCAAGTCCCCTTCCATCACCATTTTTCCACCCTGTACCCTCTTCTACCTCCCTCCACCCCATTCATATGGTAATCACCATACTGCTCTCTGCCTCTGAGTACTTTCTTTTCTTAATCCCTTCAATTTTTTTTTTACCCAGCCCCACAAACCAGACTCCCCTCTCACAGCTGTCAGTCTGTTCTTTATGAGTCTGTTTTTATTTTGTTTGTTAGTTTATTTTGTTCATTAGATTTCACTTATGAGTGAAATCATATGGTACTTGTCTTTCTCTGACTGGCTTATTTCACTTAGCATAAAGCTTTTCATATTCATCCATGCTGTTGCCAAGGGTAAGAGCTCTCTCTCTCTTTCTCTCTCTCCTTTTTCTTTTCTTTTCTTTTCTTTTTTTTTTTTATGGCTGACTGGTATTTCATTGTGTAAAGGTACCACAGCTTTTTTATTCACTCATTTGCTCATGGACACTTAAGCTGCTTCCAAATCTTGGCTCTTGTAAATAATGCTGAAACCAACACAGGGGTGCATATATTCTTTTGAATTAGTATTTTGAGATTCTTTGGATATATTCCCAGAAGTAGAATTCATAGGTCAGAAGGCAGTTCCATTTTAAATTATTTGAGGTAACTCCATACTGCTTTCACATTTGCTGCACCAATCAGCATTCCCACCAACAGTGCAGGAGGGTTCTGTTTCCCCCACATCCTTGCCAGTACTTGTTGTTTGTTGATTTATTGATGATAGCCATTCTGACAGGCGTGAGGTGATATTTCTCTGTGGTTTTAATTTGCATTTCTGTGATCATTAGTGGCACTGAACATCTTTTCATATGACTATTGGTCATCTGTATGTCCTCTTTGGAGAAGTTTTTCTTTAAGTACTTTGGATTTTTTTTTCCCCTTGGTGCTGAGTTTTACAAGTTCTTTATAGATTTTGGATATTAACCCCTTCTTAGATGTATCATTGGCAAATATGTTCTCTCACTCAGTGGGTTGTCTTTTCATTTTTTTGATGATTTCCTTTGATGTGCAAAAACTTTTTAGTTTGATGTAGTCCCATTTGTTTATTTTTTCTTTTATTTCCTTGCCCAAGGCAATATGTCAGAAAAAATATTGCTATGAGAAATGTCAGATTTTACTGCCTATATTTTCTTCTGGGATTTTTATGGTTTCCAGGTCTAATGTAAGTCTTCAGTCAATTTTGATTTTATTATTGTGTATGGTATAAGTTGGTGGTCTAGTTTCATTTTTTTGCACATATCTGTCCAAGTTTTCCAACACCATTTCTTGAATAGTCTGTCTTAACTCCATTGTATGTCCTTGCCTCTTTTGTCAGATTTTTTTTTTTTTTTTAATATATCTTTATTGATTTCAGAGAGAGGAAAGGAGAGGGAGAGAGAGAGAAACATCAATGATGAGAGAGTCATTGATCAAGCCTGCAACCTGGGCATGTGCCCTAACTGGGAATTGAACCCCAATCGCCTGTATCCTAGGTCGATGCTCAACCGCTGAGACACGCCCAGCTGGGCTCTTTTGTCAGATATTAGTTGACCATAAAAGTGTGGGTCTATTTCTGGGCTATCTATTCTGTTCCATTGATATATATGTCTGTTTTTATGTCAATACTATGACCTTGTAGTATAGTTTGATATCAGGTAGCATACCTCCAACTTTGTTCTTTCTCAAGATTGCTGTTGCTAGGTCTTTTGTGGTTCCGTATAAATTTTTGGAATATTTGTTGTAGTTCTGTGAAATAAACCATTGATATCTATAGATGTATTGAATCTATAGATTGCTTTGGGGAGTGTGGACATTTTAACAATATTAATTCTTCCTATCTATGAACATGGTATATGCTCTACTTATTTGAATCTTCAAGTTCTTTCTTCAGTTCTTATAATCTTATGCGTACAGGTCTTTTACAACCTTGGTTAAATTTATTCCCAGGTATTTTATTTTTATTTTGATGCAGTTGGGAATGGGGTTGTTTTCTTTGTTTCCCTTTCTGATAGCTCATTATTGGTGTATAAAAATGTAACTGATTTCTGGATATTTATTTTGTATCCTGCTACTTTACTGAATTCATTGACCAGCTCTAGTAGTTTTTTGGTGGAATTTTAGGGTTCTCTATATACAGTATCATGTCATCTGCAAATAATGACAGTTTTACTTCCTCCTTTCCATTTTGGATACTTTGTAGTTCTTCTTGTCTGATTGTTGTGGCTAGGACTTCCAGTACTATGTTGAATAAGAGTGGTGAAAGTGGACGTCCCTATCTTGTTCCTGATCTTAAAGGAAATACTTGTAGTTTTTGCCCATGGACTATGAAGTTGGCTGTGGGTTTGTCATATATGGCCTTTATTACATTGGGGTATGCTCCCTCTATTCTCCCTTTGCTGAGAGTTTTTTATCATAAATGGGTGCTGAATTTTATCAAATGTGTTTTCTGCATCTTTTAATATCATCATGTAATTTTTATCCTTCATTGTTTTATGTGGTGTATCATACTAACTGGATATTGTACAAATCTTGCATCCCTGAAATAAACCTCACTTGACCATGGTGTATCATCTTTTTAATGTATTGCTGGGTCTGGTTTGCTAATATTTTCTTGAGGATGTCAGCATATATATTCCTCAGGGATACTGGCCTATAATTTTCTTTCTTTATAGTGCCTTTATCTGGTTTTGGAATTAAAATAATGCTGGCCTTGTAAAATGAGCTTGGTAGTCATCCTTCCTCTTGAAATTTTTGCAATAGTTTGAGAAGGATAGGTGTTAGTTCTTTGAATGTTTGGTAAAATTGACCTGTGAAGTCATCCAATTGAGGACTTTTCTTTGTTTTTTTTTTTTTTGTTTGTTTTTTTATTACTTCTTTAATTTCATTAGTTGTGATCTGTCTGTCCAGATTCTCTGATTCTCCCTAATTCAGTTTTGAAAGATTGCATGTTTCTAGGAATTTACCTATTTTGTCCAGATTGTCCAATTTTTTGGCATATAGCTGTTCATAACATTTTATTTCAATTCTCTGCATTTCTTTGGTGTCAGTAGTTAGTTCTTTTTCATTTCTGATTTTATTTATTTGGGAGCTTTCTATTTTTTTGATAAGTTGTGTTAAAGTTTTGTCAATCTTGTTTATCTTTTCAAAAACAAGCTGTTGGTTTCATTGATCTTTTGTATTTTTTTTAGACATTTTGTTTATTTCTGTTTTAACCTTTAGTGTTTTCTTTTACTCATTTTGGGCTTTGTTTGTTCTTTTCCTAGTTCCTTTAAATGTAAAGTTAGATTGTCTATTTTAGATTTTTCTTATTTCTTGAAGTAGGCCTGTAATGCTCTGACTTTTCTTCTTAAGACTGCTTTTGCTATATCTCATAGATTTTGGGTTGCTTTGTTCTCATTTTTATTTGTTTTAAGGTATCTTCTGATTTTTTTCCCTTGATCTCTTTGTTAACTCATTCATTGTTTAGTAATATGTTATTTAGCCTCCATATGTTTGTGTGTTTTTCAGTTTTTATCTTGTGATTCACTTCTAGTTTCATGCCATTATGGTCAGAAATGATGCTTGATATGATGTCAATCTTATTAAATTTATTGAGACCTGTTTTGTGTCCTAACATGTGGTCTATCCTAGAAAATGTCCCATGTGCACTTAAAAAGAATGTATATCCTGCTGCTTTGGGGTAAAATGCCCTGACCATATCAGTTATATTAATCTGATTTAGTGTGTTATTTAAGGCTGCTGTTTTCTTGTTGATTTTGTGCCTAGAAGATCTATCTATTGATGTCAATGGGGTGTTAAAATCCCCTACTATGACTGTATTGCTGCCAATCTCTCTGTTTATGTCCACCAAGATTTGCTTTATACATTTAGATGATCCTATGTGGGTGCATAAATGTTTACAAGGGCTTTATCTCTTGTTGGGTTACTCCCTTTATTATTATTTCTTTGTCTCTAACTATATATAGCCTTTGTTTTAAAGTTTATTTTCTCAGATAAAATATTGCCACCCTAGCTTTTTTTGTTTCCATTTGCATGAAATATGTTTTTTCATTCCTTTACTTTTAGTTTGCATGTGTCTTTTGTTCTGAGATATCCCTCTGGAACCTCAGCCATTGCCCTGTGGGAATGGGGCCAGCTCTTTAAACAACTCTGCCTTTCCTACCAGTCTTGATGTGGCTTTTTCTGTAGAACCTTGGCTATAAGACTTCTCTTCAGACCTACTTCAGTTGGTTATTCAGTATGATTGTTCTGTAATTTAGTTATAATTCCAGTTTGGTGCTGGAAGGAGGTGAGTGTAGCTTCCACCTACTTTGCTGCCATCTTGGATTCTCGGGGTAAATCAATCAGTGGTCTTAGTGGGTGGTAAGAGATTGTCCATATCAGCAAACTAGGGAGTGAGTTTAAACACCTACATGTAGAAATGAAAGTGAGCCATGCCGTTTTACAAGGCAGTGTGTCAGAACAGAGAGCCCTGCAAAAAGCAGTGCAGGTAGAAGGGCTGGGTGGGTAGAGAGAACAGAAGAGAGAACCAGAGAAAAAGATTCCCTTGGACACACACACAGTCAAATAGCAAAAAAATAAAATAAAAAATGTTACCCATAATATTTTGTGACCATTGGTCTATGCCGCTTAGAGTTGAGGCTCTAATTTTTACTACTGGTTGGATCAGGGATCCTCAAGTTAAAGGGACTAGAGAGTTTAAACATTTATAGAGAGATATTATGAATGGCTATATGCTGACAAATGTGAAAGTTTTAATAAAAGAGAACAGAATTCTAGAAAACTATAATTCAACAAAATTATTTATAGATTAACAAAATTCCCATAAAAGGAAGTGAAATCAGATATAAGAAATATACCCAGTTGTCTCAAATGATAACAAAAAATAGATCCAGACTATTTATAGACATCTTCTTCTAAACCCTTGAGGAACAGATAATCCTTATCTTATAAGAAATATTTTCAGAGAATAAAAAGGAAGGAAAATATACAAATTAATTTTATCAGGTTATTATAACATTGATTCTAAAATCACGCAAAAAGCAGCATGAAAAGATGAAATTGCAGCTTAATTATGATCAGAGAGGCAAAAATCCTAAATAAATGATTAACAAACTGAATCTAAAGATGTGTGTGTGTGTGTGAGAGAGAGGGGGGGGGAGGAGAGAGAGAATATCAAATCACATTCATACCATGAACATATGCATACCATGTAGGTTTTCCCAAGAATGTAGGGGTGGTTTTAATTAATAAACTGTAACTAAAAGTCTTTTAAAACAGAAATAAAAAGGAATGTCTCCTAACTAAAAATGTTATCTACTAAATGCCTGCAGCATTTATCACATTTAATGGTGAAATACTAGAAGCATTACTTTAAAAGTCAGCAATAAATCAAGAATACTCTCTACTACTATTTCTGTTCAATATTACATTGGAAGTTTGAAGCAGTATACTACTATTAATTTGAACCACATAAAATTGATGATATTCAAGTATTTGTGACCAAAAAGCTAACATAAAAAGAGAAGATATACAATTTAAAAATATACTTATATGCTTATGATTTAATAATAAAAAACCAACATGAAGAATAAAAATGGGAAAGATATATGAGTGAACACCTCACAGGGGAAGAAATACAAATGCTCCCTTCCAAAAAGAATAATAATAAAAAGGAAAAATTAAAAATATTCTGTCTCTCTAGAAATCAAGGGAATGTATATTAAAACAAAAATTAGATATTTTTACTTATCGACTTGTTAAAAATAAGTCTATAAATAGACACAGAATTGGTAGCAAGTGTAATGAGAATATACACAAGTAAACTCATCCATTGCTGGCTGCAGTGCAAATTGATGTAGCAATTTAGAGACCAGTTTGCCAATTCCCAATAAAGTTGAAAATAAGCCTATCCTATAAGCCAGCAATTTCACTTTTGGCCTGGAGAACCTTTTGTGTGAATATAGAAGCACCTTCATTTAAACACTTTGTAGCAGCCTAAAAGAGAAGTATCTGAAAGGCCTAAAAAGCGAGACAATAGGCCAGTCTTCAGGAAGGGAATGGTTTACACAAGCAATGGAATACTAACACATAGTGGTTTAATGAAACATTTAGGTTTACATGCACCAACATAGAGGACCTGGCTAAAGATTTTAAACTCTATCCTTTGAACAATAGAGTTTAGAGAATTTTAAGTAGAAATTATGATATGCCTAAAACTTGTTTCTGGAGATGAGTCTTATTTGTGTGTGTGTGTGTGTGTGTGTGTGCGCTCTGTGGAAAGAAGGATCATTAGTTCTGGGACATTAAGAGGATGGATGGACCCAGAGGAAACCTATCTGTACCTATAGGACAACTGGAACTTATAAATTGAGTTGACCAATCCTACGTGAAATCAGATCCCACCTGAGAACAAGTTGTGGTTGAGCATATCAAACTGTCCATTTGGGGGGAGATGCAAATGGGAGATATTGAGCAGTAATTATTAACTGAGGTAACTGTTGAGAAACATTTTGTAAACTGCAAGTTGCTGTGCACACACCAGGGGGATTGGTCTGATTACACAAATCATCAGCCAGAGTTTCCTTCTCAGAGAGAACAGGTCCTTGGCAAGGCCCCCTCAGCTCCCACCCAGCAGATTCCAGTGGAAAAAGCACCTTAGCCCAGTAGGTTGAGCTCAATTAAGGAATGTTGGCAGCTGTCTTTGGAGCCTAGCAAATGAGCTGTGTTTTTTGCCAAATGCATTATTAATTGCCTGGGTAAAAAAAGAAGGCCAATTTAAGTCTCTGAGTCCCCCAGGGAGCCTTGGGGCTTTGCAGGAGAAGTGAATGACATGGACTTCAATTTCAAAAGCTGGGAGCTGGCTCACAGCTCACAATTTCTAAGTGAAGGGAAATACCCCCAAACAGATTAATTAACATGCTTCTGGGGGAGTCTAAAGGTTGTTAATAATTCTGTCCCTTGCATGAAAAAATAAAAAAATTAAAGAAACAAGACAGTTTTTGAAGAGAAAGAGCAAGAGGGAAAGAATCAGGCTTTTTCTTTTTTTCTTTTCTTTCTGTACTTCTGAGACAAGTGAATTCTGCAAGACATTTAAAAGGCCAGTTGCCAACTTACCTGCACTTTATCACCTTGTTGGGGAATTGGGGAGTTTCCTTTTTGATTCACTGCCCTTTGCAGAAGCAGCCTATAAACTTCTCAGTTCTAGTTACTTAGGGAATGCTGGGGATCATGTGACCGAAAAGGGCACAGTGCTCCTGCAAGTGCCTGTCAAGATAATGGGGTCCCTGACTGCCTCTTGGTGGAGCAATGGGGGTGTGCTTGTAAGCAGGAGAAGGTGTTATCGGTAGGGTGCCTTCTGTGTCTCTCCCTGTTATTGGTGGAAGTGGAGCTCTTAGGGTACTGCAGGAACAAGAATTTTCTAGGGTCCCATGGGGACCTGAGATATTGTGGAAAACTTTACTGACGATGTAAGATTAAGGGAGATGCCCTCCAAGATCCCATCTCCCTCTGCCCCACCCTGGAAAAAGTCTAATTTTGTTTTCAACAGGGCTAAGATTAAAGTCACTGCCCAGAGTCTTCACTCCATATTAAAGCACAGTCCAGTCCAGCATCTGGCTAACTTAGCTTGTGTTCCCAGCTGCAATCCATTGTGTGTGGGATCTTCATGGCCATGGAGCATGTAGCTTCTAGGGCCACATGGCAATGGAGGAAGCATGGACGAGTGCCGGTTACAGAGGCAGTGAGACACAGGAGCTCAAGAGCAAACAGGAGAGAGATAATTATTTGGGGACTTTAACTAGGAGCTTAACCACTTAAGCCTTCAGGATTTTGTGCTCTTGCAGTGGCTCTGCCTTCCTAGCCAATGATATTTGTCCCCAGGTTAAACTGACAGGCAAGCACCTCCCCTTCATCACCTCAGCTTCACTGTGCATGTGCCCATCTTCCCCCTTGTTGGACCCTTTTCCCAAGTGATTTGCAGGGAATGGACCGATGGTTTCCTGGGGAGTGTGAATCTTGTAGCTTCCTGGTGAAGCTCCCAGATGACCATGCTCATAATGTCTGGCCTTCCCTTTTCTCTCTTCCTGTTATTAATATTTACTAGCTAGTTACTATGGTAACAAAGGGGCTGTGGAGAGTAGGGGTGTTGTAGCCTCACTGCTGAGAAATCTGGTCAGATCTGGTTAGGTGACTCTGACCAGAAGAATAAATGTCCCAAGCCAGAACCCTATGTTTTAGGGCCTGACTTTTCCTATACGAGAATTAACCCCGTTTCTCTCTCTTGTTATTTATTTCACCCTCCGCCTAATAATTTAGATCTGTGCATGCTATTTACTGCTACAGAAAACTAAGACAGAGACAAGTAAAGATCAGGGCTCTTGGTAAAATGTTGAATTCCCTAATCTCTTCTTTCCCAGAAAAGGTGACAGGTATCAAGTTTGGGGCTCAGACAAACCTTTAGTGTATTTAGGCTACTGAGCTAAGTGGAATTGTGGGCCAGATTTGGACCTTTAACCACTAGGTTTGGTGTTAGCCAAGTACACTGGTCATAAATGACACTTACTGAATGCTTTTACCTGAAGGTTTTCCTAATTTGTGAGTGAGGAGTGTAGCTAAGCTTCCTTTAGCAGTTCTCAACTGCTAGGAAGTAAAAACACAAGTAAACAATGATTCTGAGTCATTTAATTTTAGATTTTCAATGCTAATCAGAGCCTCGTGGGGGGCACTTGTGAGCTGGTAAGTAAATAGGCCCAGAGAGCACCTGGGTGTGAATTCCTCATAGGGTGACCTTTGGGATTGATGCATTAGTTGACAGGGCAAGTTTTCTGAAATAATGCAGAGTTATTAATATAAGATGGAAGATGAGCTCATAGGTGCACAAGCCTGGTCAGGTTTGGCCTGCCACATGGGAAAACATTTGCCAAACATAAACTTTAAGTTGTTTGCTCAATAGTGAACCTGTGAGGCCCCCTACTTCCCACAGCCTCTTCTTGTAGTGAGTGCCAAGTACCACCACTCTAATTGTCACCAGTCTCAACCTTTCTTGACACCCACAGTATGGGGCATTATAATAGGGCTGGGGCTAGACAGATCTTAGAATTCAAGGTACCTGCCTCACGGGGTACTCAATTTGTTCGGAGAGAAAGAGAGAGGTAGAGAGAGTGAGAGAAAGAAAGGGTTATGGAGAGGGTTGAAGAGACTGGTCATTTTGGAGTATTTACAATGTTCCAAACCCCAGGGCAGGTGCACTACTAACTGGTAACTACTAACTACTAACTACTACACTAGGCCCAGCAGGAACCCTGATTATATCGTAATACCCATTCTACAGATTAGGAAACCAAGGGTAAGAAAGGGTGAGTAATCTACCCAGAATTACCCAGATTGCAGATATGGCACAGCCAGCATTTGAAGCCAGGACTTTCTTTGTTGAAGTCTTGTATCACTGGGTCACATTGTATAATTTGACTAATGATAGATCACCCATGTCTTTTAGCATATGGATCATGAGACAATATCCTGGCTGGGTTCCAAGGAGGGTACAGAGAAGCCTGGATGGAGGTTGGCCTCGCCAGGAGATACCACCTGGGAGAAGGGAAGGCAGATATTGAGAGATGAGTTTGGGGAGGCTGGCAACAATGTGGAGGGGCATCTGTGTCAATGAGAGCAGTCAAACCTTCCCTCCAGTACTTTGTTAGCTTAGAAAACTGCAGGGAAGATCCTGTGATCTATGGTGGCAGAAGGAGCAGAGAGATGTGTGGGGAGGAGGGAGTCGAGGGAGGAGAGGCAAAAGGGTGATGGGGAACCACCAAAGAGGGTGTCTAGCAGAGGAGAGGCAGGAAGTTTGGTGTGAAAAGAAAGAAGGGAAGAGAGAGGGATAGAAATGAAAGAATGGGAGGAGGAGGGGAGAGTGAAAAAGGAAGGAAACAATAACAATTACAAAAGGCAGAAAATAAGAGGGAGAAAGAGGAAAGAAAGAGAACAGACCAACAGCCTACAGTCCTTGCTCCAAGTTTCATTGGTGACCGAGCACATCCCCACCTGCTGCTCAGAGCACCCTTTGCCAGTGAACCAGAGGCATCGCTTCTGTAACTGTGTCTGTCAGTAGGAATTCATGGCACAAGGAGTGAATGCTATTTTCAACAGCAGCTAACCTCTCTCCGAGGAAATGCTAAGTGTAGTCCAGCCTCTGTTCCAGAAGCACTATGCCTGAGGAGCTTCTTCTTGCAGGCTCAGCCCACCCATCTGGGTGCCTAGGCCAGTGCTCACCCAGCCAGGTACATAGCAGGTGGGCTCGACATTTAGTGTGGCTGCCCAGGACATGATGAAGCTTGCATTTGCCTAAATCCCCAGCACCTGTAAGCTGCTGGAACTTGTTGAGTTCGCTAGATGTCTGTCCTTCATGCCAGGCTAATCCAGCCCACTTGATTGGCACACTGCATGACAGTTGTCAGCCTGGGCTCCTGGCGGGGGTCCTGACAGAAACGTGTGTCCCTGGGAGCCAGGATTCTACTGCTGGTGGACACCTGTGGTTGTCCATCCCCTTCTCTGTCAATACTTCCTTTCATGCCAGATCTGATGCCCAGGGACACAGGCACCTGCTGATATCAAGGCCTGAGCCAACCCCTTCCCTCTGGGCTGACATTGGAGCGGGGAAGCTGCCTCTCTCCTTAGGCTAGCCTTACAGCTGAACAAAAACAAAAACAGTTATAGAAACAAAAACACTGCATCTTCTTTTTCCCCCTCTCCTCTTCCCTTCTAGGAGAAATGTGGGAAATCTAGCTGGAAATGCATGTGGAGGTTACCTTGGGGTTGGGGGAGTGTAGGGCTCTAATTGTAATTAAACATTATTCTGTAAAATTATGAGGAATTAGTGAAAGATCATAAAGAGGAAAGTGCCATAATTAGGCTGGTTCAGAGCTCTGACAGCAAGTGTTGTAGACATATGGGAAGAAGGAGATGACAGGAGGCCAGGGGGCCAGAGAAAGGCTGTGGCTTAGTCCACATGGCAGTGGGCAGTGAGTGTGCCTTGAGACAAACGATGGAGGTGAGAGGCCCTATGAGGCAAATATAACCTTTGAACTTTGTTCTGCTCTTTCAACCCTATGTCCAGTAGTGAATGTTCAGCAATCTATTTTTTGCTTCTTGGCTTTTTGAATATTGTAGAATTTAAAACTGGGGTAGTCCACATGGGATAAAGTACATGGGGTGTTAGTTATCTTCTTGCATAACAAAATATCCCAAACAGGTTTAAACAAAAAATATTTATTGTTGAATAGTTTCTGCCGGTCAGGGACCTGGGAACAGATTAGCTGACAGGTCTTGGCTCAGAGTCTCTCATGAGCCTGAAGTCAAACTCCAGGCACAAACTGTAGTCATCTCAAAGTTGGCAGGGGCAGATTTGCTTCCAAGGTTTCTCAGGCGGTTGTTGGCAGGAGATCTCAGTTCCTCATTGGATGTTGGCTTGAGACCCCAGTTCCTTGCCCCATAGACCTCTCCACTGACTGCCTGAGGTTCCTCATGTTATGACAGAGACAGAAAGAACACAACAGAAGATGCAGCCTTTTACAACCTAATCTTGTAAGTCACACTCTGTCATGTCTGCTATATTTTATGGTTACATGAGCCAACCCTGGTATAGTGTGTGTGTGTGTGTGTAACTACACACAAGTGTGAATGATAGGAAGCAGGGATCATAGGAGGGAATTTTGGAGACAAAGCCTTATGATATAGATGACTATTTCACCCTCCTGAAAGGCAACAGGCAAGGGGATAAAAACTGATGAGATGAACTCTGCCAGAAGGGCAATGGGTATAAGTGGCAGGGTCTTCTAGTGATAACTCAGCCCCCACAGCTCTAGGGAACCTGCCTAATGTTCCTCCCAGTGTCCCTTTGTTAGATTTTACATTTAATTTCCCTGTCCCTTTGCAGCCAGCTTCCTCAGAAGAAACCCTCAGGATCCCAGCACTGCTCCACCAGCACTCCTACTGTTTCTCCCTTCTCCCATTCTTCGACAACTTTTTAACCTCAGGAAAATTCCTTTTGAGTTTTGTTTTCTTCAGAACTGTTCTGTCTAGTTTATTATTTCTTTTCTCCTCAACCTTATTCTTTCCATTTTTTGGTAAGAGATCTTGAAGGCTCATGAAACCCAGACCCTTATTATTGATAACCACAGCACTGGTTCCTCTTTTCTCAAGAGGGCAGGAAAGCTCAATATGCAAAACCTCCCTGGAGGTAAAGGGGTATAATTACATTAAATTCTTTAAGTGTGTCATGAAAAGGAAGCCAGATAGGCCCACCTCTTATGTTTCCTGATTAAAATGCCTTAGTGATCATATTCTGATATGGAGGGATAGGGAGATATGGGAAAGTGAGGAGTCAGCAATGCATCCAAGGGGCTAAAATTGAGAGCATGAATGACATGAGGAAAGTCAGGAGAAACAGTTTGGGAAAAGAAGTCAATGAGTTCAATTGGCACATCCTGAGCTGGAAATGGGACAATATAGCATGCAGTTGGCAATGCTGAAGATTGCTTGGGGTGATGGATATGGAGATGTGTTTAGTGGCACTGATTGCACAATGAGATTGGTTAACATTGCTCAGTGCTCCAATTGTACAACTCAATATGAGCTCTCACTATAGTCAACCATGATGAAATGAGCTCCCATTATTTGCCAAGTTCTGTACCAAGTGCAGGGGACATGGAATAAAGTCAACATCCCTGTGAGGGACTCTTATCCCATCAGCTGAAGCTGATTTGTACACAGGCAGGGGGCACTCTACTGTATTGGGGGTGTAACTAAACCCAGGTTCTGTTGCCTGCCGCAAAGAAGCCAAACTTGTGAGAAAGGTGCTGGTGAGAAGGAAAGTTGTTTATTCAAGTGTTGGCCACCTGAGAAGATGGGGGACTCTCGACTCAAAGCCCATCTTAACATCTTAGTGTAGGCAGGGGTTTTTATTAGGAGGAAGAGAGAAAGAAGAACAAAGAAATCAGGGGGCAGGGTTTGAAAGTTTTCTCTATGTAAGTCAGCACAATTCATTACAATGATTATCTCAAAATTGGTCAAGCAGAGGTGTGGATTTTATGGTTGAGAGTCAGCCAGTCTCCAGAGCCAGAATGTTCGGATGCTGGAGTCAGCCTCCTTCCCTGAAGCTAGTTCCTGCAATATGCTAAAAAAAGGGCTGTCAGTGATTTATGGCAGACATGACTAACTGAGCCTTTGTTTTAAGGCATACATACTGCCTGATTTTGGGAGAAGCCTTGTTCATTATATGTTGTTTGATCAATATGGTTTTTTGTTGGCTAGCATAGGGTTTTCTATACCCTCTGTAATTGGTGCTCTTATAGTAGGCTTATAAATAATATCCTCTTGGAGCTTGGGGCAGAGGAGAGAAGGCTTAAGAGGCTCTGCCATCTGAAATAATCTAGAAAAGTATACAGTGGACAAGCTTAGTTTTTATTGCTGCCTTTGAACTAGACTTCTCTGGAATGCATCAATGGCCACTACAATTCAAGTTAACCCCATTATTTCCCATATGCTTTTGCTTTTCCAGCAGAGCATAGGTGATGAAAACTACTGCCCTAGAAACCCTCACAGATCCCACAACATAATAGAGTGACTCAGGCTGGCAGCCTCCACCTTCCTTTGACTTTGGAACAGATCCATTTCCATTGCCTCAGAATCCTTGGGCCTTGTTGCATCATTAGCTCTTTCCATTTTTCCCTGGATTCTCCTATTCTTGACTTGACTCCTTTTATCTTATAAAGCAGGTTTTTTAAAAGGCATTTTTATGTTAATGAACAAAATCTGTAAATGAAAATAGTTTTGTTTTTTTTTTTAAATTTTCTCTGTTTTGTTTTAATAGATGATTATTTTTCTTGTCTGAGGTTGAACAGAGAAAAGCATAGCAAGGCTCTTGTTGAAAAATTCATCTTTTTGCTGGTGGCAAGAGCTATAGTGCAAGAAATAAAAAGCACAGCAGTAGCCGATATTTAGATCACAGTAGAGGCAGCAACACTCCTTTCCCAACTCTTGTTTTCTTTTCCTGCCCTTTGAGCAACCCTACATGAAGCTGCTGCAATTTATACATGTTAAAATAGACTTTTAAAATACCATAAAAATACACTGCCCTCCCCCTCTTGACCCCAGGTCTTGTCAGAAGATAGTGTCCTATATCCCAATGCTGGTCTTTGGGGATGTCCTTGGCCATTCAGTTCCTGACTTAGTCATTTCTCCTTTGGATTCTCACTCCAGGCATATTTTTACTAATTTTCCCTTTTTCAACAGCTACATAGAGGCATATTAAGTTGCTGTCCAGTTTTTCATGCCAGTGATAAATCACTCTGGATTCAGGGGAAGAAGAGAGTGAGAACTTCAAGCAAGACCTTCAGATGATCTATATTGGAAACTTTACTTTCTTTAAGACAGAATTCATACAACATCTCCTCTATGAAGTCTACCTGGTCACTGGCAAATAGGTTAATATTGCCCTAAATATGTCTGGACATCTCTTTATGAATACCCTTATCACACTGTATTGTCATTCTCTTTTACTATATCTATCTATTTTATTAAACAAGATCCACAGACTCATAATATATTTAGAAGCAGGGATAGTAGCCCCTTCTTTGCTTCATTCAGAGCCCCTGGCTTATCACCTGAAAGAGGGTTTATATTCATAAGTATTTTTGGATGAATCAATGAGCTCTGAAAGGCCATGAGCCTTTTATACTTTCTTTTTTCTCCTGGCCTTGGCTGGATGCCCCAGATGTTTGGTACAATCTTGCACCATTCACTTTCTCTCCTGTTAATGAGGATTCTATTTGTGAAATCCCCATGACTTCAATGCTGACTGCATCCCATCAGAAAAGGTGTTTGTAGAGCTCTGAGCCTGACTGAGGGCTGGAAGCCCCAAGTTCCCACTGAGAGAAAAAGGTTTGAACTATTGTCATTGTTAGCTACAGGTTAGTGGCCATTTGATTTTATGGCTCTTTTAAGGATACTTGTGTTACCAGAGGGGTCATTTGCAAACCACAGAAGATCAATAAACAGGGAATCTGCTTAGCTGTGTACCTCTTAGTTGATATCTCCCCACACAGAAGAAGAGCTATGTGTGCTTGCCTTCAGGTTATGAGGCAAGAATCCAATCAGCTAATTCAATGTTGACATTTCCCCCTTGGGTGTCACCTGGGTCTAGAAACTACATCTTTCTCAGCAGGAGTGGCACTGGGGACACCTGGAGTGCTAGCACTTGGAAGGAAATGTGATTTGTTTTCTTCAGTTTAGAGGCTTTGAGGTTTAGAGCACTCATAAGACTCATGAAATAATTCTCAGCTGTTGGCAGCCAAACAGTTTAGCCGAGAAGTAAGGTAAGTTATCCTGCATAGAATCAGCCAGAGTTCCCATTGAGGAATCAATCCCAGGAGCCATTTACTGGAAGGCCTTATAGGTAAAAGCATGTGCTTTCTCTCAGAGACTTGAATTCATGTTCTGATTAGGTTTCATATGGCTGTGAGATCTTTGGCAAGGAACTTTACCACTCTGAGTCTTGATTTCATCATCTGCCAAGAATGATAGTATTAACATTTACCTCAGGATGGTTTTTGAAGATTCAATAAGATGTTCTATGGATCTTAGACCTGGCACATAGTAGGCTCAATAAAAGATGATGATAATAATGGTGGTGATGATGATGGTGGTGGTGATCATGATGATGACAGAGATGATGATGATAGTGACGATAATGATGATGGTGATGATGATGATGGTGGTGGTGGTGGTGACGATGGTAATGGTGATGGTGAGGATGATGATGAGCTGGTCCCCAGCTCTCCCCAAGTTTGGAACCAGTGGTGGGTCTAAAATCAGCTCCAGCTGGTAGAAAAAACTACAAATTTGTCATTGTAATTTGAATGCTTACACTTGTATACTCGCTTTTCAAATTTCTGGGAAGTTTTATAGAATTATACCCAGTTGACATCAATGTGTTTGCTTCCATGATATCACTCTATCTTTCCCAACATTGTGAAGAAATTTTTTAAAAATTAAATTTATCGGGGTGACATTGGTCAATAGGATCATATAGGTTTCAAGTGTACATTTGTATGCTACATGATCTGAGTATTGATTGCATTGTGTGCCTACCACCCCAAATCAAATCATCTTCTGTCACCATATACTTGGCCCCCTTTATTCTTTTACTACCCCCAACCCTTTCCCTCTGGTAACCACTATATTGTTGTCTGTGTCTATGAAGTTCAGTTTTATACTCCACATATAAGTGAAATCATATGGTTCTTAACTTTTTCTGCCTGACTTAGTTTGCTTAGCATAATGCTCTCAAAGTCCATCCATGTTGTAACAAATGGCAGTCTTTCATCCTTTCTTATGGATGAGTAGTATTCCTTAATATGTATGTACCACATCTTCTTTATCCAGTCCTCTATCGAAGGACAATTTGGTTGTCTCCATGTCTTAGCCACCTTGGATAGTGCTATAATGAACATAGGGGTGCGTATATCTTTGTGGATAAATGTTTTCCAGTTTTTCAGGTAGATACCCTGAAGAAAGATTGCTGGATCATATAGTAACTCTACTCTTAATTTTTTGAGGAACTGCCATACTGTTTTCCATAGCGGCTGTACCAGTGTTCATGAAGGAATTTTTAAAGTTCATTTTACATCTGAAACAACAGATGCTCAGGAAGCTCAAGGTTATACACGATGTGGCTGAGGCAGAGTCAGGAGTAGTCTCAAATTTTTTGAACTCAGTTCTCCTACTTGGGCGGTTTACTGGTGTTTGTTCACAATGTGAAAGAAAGACCTGATAATAACTCACACTGTAATATAAACAACTCCTATCTGCTAAAGGTGTTATTCTTCTTTCTAAAATGATTATTCGAAGGGAGACACAGGAAAAAAATGTTCCCTGCTTGCCCATCAATGATTCTCTCTCATCATTGATGTTTTTATCTCTCTCTCCCTTTTACTTCCTCTCCTTGAAGTCAATAAAAAAAAACCCCAACATATTTATTCAAAATGTTCCCTGCCTTTGGAAAACTCCCAGGCACTTACCTAAGGTGTAACACTCTAAGGAAGATTAACTTCTGACCCATTGACAGGTATGTGTGTGGGGGGCACAGCAATTTGGAAAGGGTAACGGTCCATGCAGCCCTGAATGCTCTGTGTGGGTCACTTTGCTGAGCTAAATTTCGCCATCCTGAGTCAGAGGGGCCAAGTGAGGAGTCTGTTGGGCAGACTTAGGGAACTATGGCCAACTATCTGTTTAGAGAGATTCCCTGCACGCCTGTGAACTATGACTTTGCACACTATGCATGAACACACACATACACTCACATACACATATAAATATATCCCAGGCTTGGCTTCCTTGATCCCTTGTAAAGGGGCATTTCACTGTCTTGCCATCCTCACGGGAATTTTCACAGCTTCCTCGAGTCCTACTCTTTCTAGGCCTCCTTGGCATCTCCATTGCCCAGCCCCCTTTGTGACCTTGAATTTCACAGGTTTTCTCTGCTCTGCCCTTTGATTGCTCCTTCCACCTTGTGTGGCTGTTCTCCCCCTTCCTCATCAGGGATGTCTGTGGGAGTCCACCTATTTCAGGTGCTGAAGTCACTTAAGTCCTGACTTTGGAATCAGGGGCTGCTCTGCCTCAGCACCAATCCATCTCCTGGTGGTTTCAGCTCATTTTGTTATTTCTCACAAACCTGATGGTCGCAGCATGGTCTCCACTATATTCTCCACCCCCTGCTTATTAGGATGTTTCACAAAGAAACACAAAAAGGCAGTGATGCATTTTAGTTATGAAAATGCACTCAACTGATCTCTAATTCTGCTCCAGGTAAATTTAAGCCTCCGTTTTTCTTTTGACTCTTGCTAATTCTGGAGCCCTGCTCCTTATGATTAAGCTGCCTTTGCCCATGAAAAATTATTTTCCATACATACTGAGGGCCAACTTTATAAAAACGTGAGCACAGTTTTATGTTACAGAAAGAATAGGCCCCAAGTAGCTGGGAAAAGAGAACCCCCTGAGTTTGAATTACAGGACAATTACTTATGAGCTGTGTGAACTCAAATTCACCAGCTTCCTCGAATTTTCACTTATTAAGTAGATACAACAGCTTCTTGATTGTGTGAGGATTAAATGTGATGGTGTATGAAATGGGCCTGGCTCTTAGTAAGTGCTTGATAAAAGCCTCAGCTCTTTTCTTCCTTCCCCGTAAAATAATGCCTCTGTGTCTTTGGATAGAAATATCAGCCAATGAGTGATGTCATAGATTGATGGATCATCGGTAAAACCCCAGAAGAACAATAAACAAGGACTCTCCCTAGACAGACCTTGAGCACTCACATCTCTGACACAGTCAGATAACAGCATCCAGCTACGTGTTCTGTTTGGACAGGAGTCCCACCCGCTGTTTCTGGGGTAGTGGCAGGCTCTTACAGTGGTCTATGGAAAGCACCTAGCACCGTGTCTGCGCGGGTAGGTGTACACTAGTCTCAAAGCCATAGGTGCCTGGTGCCTCCGGGCTCCTGTTGTTGGTGCCTGGGCTGAGGGTGGCCTGTGCCATGCAGCTGCGGTGGGAGGCCAGCTCCAGCAGATGTCTCTGTGATACAGGCATCTTCAGCCCAACAGACAGGCCCTCAAGATGGCCTGTGGCTCCAGGGAGCAGAAATGCAGGCTGCGGCATCTGGCGTGTTGTCTAGCCAGAGGATGCTTACAGAGGTTCACCTGGACACTGTCTTGGGTCTGAAACTGGCAAGCCCTGCTGGAGTCTGAGTTATATTAAAGGACATTGAATAAAGAAATAAAGAAAAAGGAGAAGAGATTTATTTTTTCAGGATGAAGAGAAAATTCCTGTGTCAAGAACAGAGTGAATGGATGCAATGGAACACTTTTAGATGAAGGGAAAGAACATATTTAATCTGGGTTAGGGTCTGGGACTTGGGGCAGGTATAGATACTGAATTTGAATACTAACACTCTTCACGCCCTCTTATTACATTGTTATAGTCTTTTAGTCTTTTTATGTCACTGAAAATCCAAGGTATGTTTCCATGCTCTTTTGGGGGATCCTTAAAAAAGGGAAGAGCATAGCCATGCTCCAATACTTCCTTTTCTTAAGAGGGAGAGTCCTCCATGGGGCTTTAGAATTTAGAGAGGCTTCAGGCAGCTGCAAGATCAACTTGGATCTTAAGTGGCTCTCCATGTAGAGCTTCTGATGAGGGTGCACATAGAGACGTTCCCCTTGGGGCTGCCCATCCCGGCACACCCTACGGTTCCTGGTTGAAGATGGTGCCGATACTTCAGGTTGTGGATGTTGCATTAGGGCATCACTGACCTAGGCAAAAGTGAGATGTTTCTGACATAAGGAGCCAGAATTGTAACTATGCAGATAAAAGTGGAGATTCTGGCTTCAGAGCTAACGGCAAACCTGTTGTCCTTTTTCCCCCTAGGATGTCTTAACTGTGGGTCTGTGCACATAGCCTCAGATAGAGCAGCTCACCTGCCCCATTATCTCTACCAACCAGTAAATGCTTTGGTGAGCCTATGTCATAGATGCAGCTGTCTGGGGCCTGGAGAAGGCACCAGGGAGGATGAGGAACAGTTGCCATGCTTAAAGAGCTTACCATCTCTTTGTGCTCTTAAAGTGGCTAATAGGTGAGTATGTGGTTGAAGACCCCCCGAGGAGATCTAAACTCAGGCTGAATGACCTACAGCACCATCCTGTGCTCAAGGGGCATGGAGTGGCCTGGGAAGGTAGGAGGAGACTTAAAGCAGGGCCATTAAGCTTTGAAGTATGTTTGGATTTGGGTGAGTGGAAAATGAAGGGATGAGTCTGTACAGTGGAGGCGAACTGCATGAAACAAACAGGAGTAAGCCGTGTGTGGGAGGGGCAGTGCCTAGAGCACCCGGGCTGGAGCCACAGGGCAAAGATTGCAGTGAGTTAAGTTTAAAATCATAACAAGTAAACTAAAGCTTCAAATGCCAGGTAAAAAAGTAAAAGGAGCCAGCAGTTCCATTTGTGGGCGGCAAGGTACCACGGTGGGAATCGCTTTCAGGAGCTCGCTCCTGCCGTGTTTCAGTCATGTCCAAGAAAGGTACTATTCAGCTTGTGTCCCAAACCTAACCTCAAAATTCCTGATTCATTTTTCTCTCACTATCTCCGAGCCCTACAGTTGACTCTCTTCGGACTTCAAATGGCTAGCAAGGTCTGGGACAGGACGAAGGGTAGCAATGTGGGTTGAAATGAGAGGGAACAAAGAAGAAAGAAGGACAGGAAGGCTCCCACGGCAGTTTAGGCGCACTATGACTTGGACCTCACCCAGGGATTGGGGGTGGCTATGCACATAGGGAGATCACTCTGAGAAATACCATGAAGGGGCGATGGGAAGGCTTGGGGCCAGCTGGATGCAGGGGATGAAGAGAAGAGAGGGGTTAATAATAACTATCTGGAAAAGGTCTTTACTCTTGAGACCCAAGAACATTGGTAGGCCCCTAAAAGACATGAGGACTTGAAGGGGAGTTAATTTAGAAGGAAAGATGAAGAGTAGAGTTTGACACACAGAGAAGTTGAAATAATGGTAAGACACATATGTGCACATTTAACAGGCATTTTAAAAGGTGGGAGTGTGTCTCTAGGGAATGGAGTCCTGTGTTTGGAGACCACTAAGGTCTGACCCACAAGCCTGAGACACAGTGAAGGCAGAGAGTAGAGAGAAGGCAAGGGCTTGGTCCTGAAGGAGCAGCTTACCCATGCCCCAGATAATCTGGAGAGAGCTCTCCCTCATTTCTTGCTATTCTTCCATGGTGTTCCAAGCATTTTCCCTTAGGGACAAGGCATACAAAGGCCGTACAGCTCCCACTTGGTCTGGGAGGCACTTTGCACCTCTCCAGGAGGGTCCGAGTAGGCACCAGATGACTAGAGATCATCCAGTCCAGCTGCTTCCATATGACAAGTGGAAACTGAGGCTTAGAGAGTGTGGGGAAGTGACAGGTCAAAGCTTTGCAATTAGCAGGGCAGATAAGACTCTAGTTAGTCCAAGGACTTCAGACAATGCCTCTGTTTGCCCTTTTACAAAAACAATGTGGTCAGTATCTAAAAGCTCAAGCACTGGTGTCTATCAGATCTTGGTTAAATCATGACATCAACCCTCCTAGATCTGAGACCTGGGGCAGGTTAGTTTTCTTCTCTAAGCCTCAGTGCCCTCACCTGTAAAGTGTAGACAATGCGATCACCAGCCACATCAGGTTCTTATGTAGACTGCATATGACACAGGATGCTGAGCACATTGCCACCAGAAAAGTCTTCCTCCACAAGTTCATTAATGCATGAACTCAAGACATGAATATTGTATGCCCATTAGACTACTGGTATCAGGAATAAAATAGTAAAATCCGTAGTGTTTCTGCCTCATGAATCCTACAACCTAGAGGAAACAGACATTAGTCAAATGACAACAGAAATTGATAATTATCACCTGATACCGACTATCAAGGAAAAGTGCAGGGCACTCCAAGAATAAATAATAGGGTGGCAGGGTGTAGTCTAGAGCTCAGGGGAGAGCTGAAACATCAAGGATTACCAGGAATCCCCCACGTGGAGAGAAAGGCAGTGGACGGGATCTGTGCAAAGGCCAAGAGGTGAGAGAGGGGGCCAGAGCGGTTAGAGCTCGGGAGCATGAAGTCACTCTGGGGTGCAGCCCCTGGTCCCTCTCCTCCTACAGGATCTCCCTAGTCCAGATCAATTCTTTTGAGGACAAGGAGACCCCCATTTCTACCAGTTGAAGGGAGATTTATCAAGTTACTATGCACTTGGTATTTTGAGTATCTCGGGGAAGCCCGGGCACCCTTAGGACCCCAACTGCCCTAATCTCTAGTTTTGCCAATTTTCTGCTTCTGCTTGGCCTCCTCTTCATTGCTAGATTAGGACCCTGCCTACACCTCTAGTCTCACCATCAGCAGGGATGGACCCATCGATACACCTTAGGCTCCAGCTGGGGTCCCAATCTGAGTGTAGTGATCACCCCGAGCATTGAGGTCATCTGATAGTAAGTGAGCCACAGGGAGAGCAGGAGAGAGAGGATGGGAATGGCTTCGAATCATGAAGGTTCTAACCAGGTTAAACTAAGAGACGTGCTGCTCCAAGGCGGCTGAAGTCCCCTTCCCTGGAGAGAGGCAGCCTTGCGTTCAAAAAGGAGCCACAGAACTGCTTCCCCCGGCGTCGCTCGCTGATAGTAATTCCCACCTGTGTTTCCGACGGGAGCACCGAGGGGAAAGAAAGGGCAGAGCAACCGCAGGCTGCAGAGCCAGGAGGAATGAAGAGGTCAGCCTGGGTTAAATGTTTCAGAATTAGGGCTGCGAAAGGTACATTGCTGCTGACCTCCAGTGACCCTGATCATCGCCCTGGGCCGGGAAGACCCTCCCCTGTAGCACTGCTTCAGCCCCCAGGGTGAACCCCCAGAGCAGGATCTGCTGGTGGTGAACCCCGCTCCTCGTGCCCTTAGGCGCAGCCCGGGTTTGCAGGCCCGGGCGGCCTCTTCATCTCTGACTCGTTCCCTCACGGCCTTCTTTGGTCCACATTCTCAACCCTCTGAAGTCTCCACATGCCTTGTAGTTACACTGGCAGCTTCTACCCCTTTTCAGCGGCTCTGTGAATCCCCCAAACTCCCAGGGAGGACTGATGAGTGAAGATCGCTACTGCTGAGGATGTTGATGTGGGAGAGTCTAGGCCACGCACAGCTTAAGCCCTTACGGAACTGAATCCAGTTATTATTTTACATTCTCGTAGATGCCAAGGCTAAAGGGATCCATAGGCACCAAAGAATCTCACAGCATCCTTCGATTTGGAAGGAACATTAAAATCTTCTTTACTCTCCTACAGCCAACAAATCCCAGAATTCACCTTCTTGGTGATTCTCCAGATCATAAACTGAATAGGAAACACTAAATACAAGGAACTTTCTTACAGGTATAGCATTATGTGATATTTATTTTGGAGTTAAAAATGATCTTGTCTTCAGTGCAGATATTTCTGAGGCTGCGGAGTAGACTTTGAGAGGGAGGAAGGGATAAACATTCGTGGAAAGTGTAGTAGGAACCCAGCTCAGAAGTAGGCATATTACATCAATTTGTCAGTAATATTCTACAACTCTGTGGGCTAGAGGAAGATGTCCCCATTTTATAACCTAATACCTCACTTCCTCATCAGCTGGTAGGGCTAGAATTTGAAACCAAATCTGTGAAGCCAAGCCCATGGTTGCTCCACTAAATAAAATTGCCTCATATGTATTTATTTGTACATAGAAGCAATAAAATCAGAATATATTTTCATAGGTGCTGTATCCTAAAGTAAAAAAATAAGCTCCTGAACGTAACGCTCTTCAAGCCTTGAGAACTTGTCATCTTTTATAAGCATTTCTCAACGACAGCCAGTTGTGCCTGTCACCCTCCTACCTTGAGGAGGGTGAAACGAAAATTTCTATGAAAGATTTACAGGCTGAGATCAAAGAGGCAGGCAGGGTAAAGTTCGTGCTCTGGTCCCCAAGGTTCCTTTTGTTCTGAGTGCTAATAAAAATAACAGCCCCACTCTGTAGTCACACTGCTTTGTTCTCAACAGCTCAGCAGAGCTCACGTGTGGCTCCACATGCCCTTTAGTACATATTTTATATCTATCTATGAGCTGGCTGTCTCATAGGCACCGGAGATGCAAGGAGATGGTCCCTGACAAGCAGCAGAAACACAGATGTGGGTCATTACAGAGCAGCGTGGTGTGTGTCTCAGAGTTGGGCAGGTGGGTGAGGGAGTCGCTGACTACTCGGTACAGAAGCTCCTTGGAAATGAGTCCAGTTCAGTGAGACAAAACACATGTCCACAGAGTGCTTAAAAGTGACAGGTGGGATCCAATCTTCTAGGGCCTTGTGTGTCAGGTTAGGGAGTTGTTTTTTTTTTTTTTAATATATCTTTATTGATTTCAGAGAGAGGAAAGGATAGGGAGAGATAGAAACATCAATGATGAGAGAGTCGTTGATCGAGCCCGCAACCCGGGCATGTGCCCTGACGGGGAATCGAACCCCTATCTCCTGGATCCTAGGTCGACGCTCAACCGCTGAGCCACGCCCAGCCGGGCAGGTTAGGGAGTTTTTAACTAAGGTCTGAAGGTCTGGCTGGGTCCCAGGACCTCTGTGTATTCCTGGATCCTCTCATCCAATCCTCACGTACAGGCTTAGCCACACTTCCATTCTCTGACAAGGGGATGACTGACACTGAGTATCCCCGCTGCTATTCTAACCTGACCAGGTGTCCACATTGCTATAACTAGGCTTCTTCTTTGCTACGATGGCCTTGTTCTGATCTGCTTGGGTCTGGGAAGGACACTTCATCCTCAGGGACTACAGGCTGGCCCCTGTAAACCAGCTCAGTATCTGATCTTGTTATCATCGACTTTCTGGAGCTGAGCATCTTTTAGTGTCAAGTCCTGGGCTCTGCCTGACTGTTGGGGTCCCCCTGTCCTGTATCATGGAACCTCCCCTCTGCCAACCTTCCTGGTCAACTCTTTGCCTAAACCAAAGGTAAGGGAATAAAGGAGCTATCCCACTCTTCATACCCGGGCTCAATGCCTGCACGTGATTCGGCTCCACAGATCTCTGCCTGCCCCAGAGGCAGGTAGATAGCCTGGGCCTGAGAGCAGTTTACTTTTTAGCATCATCCAGATGCTATTGTGAAAGGCAGCCCTGGTCCTCTGCCTTCTTGTAGGTCACTGGGCAGACCTGTTCAAAGCTTAGTGTGGTATCAGAGGTAGTGATTCTTGCTAAGATTTTCTGATTAATTAATATTGTGGATTTTTATATTCCTTGGGCAAATTCTGTGAAGAGTTTTATATAGTGTTAGTATCACAGTGTCACTTGGAATATCTTGGCCATTTAAAATATATCTTCAAAAGTGTTATTTTTTTCATGAAGGCTATAAATGTGGTATGACTTCTGAGACCTTAAACATCTGAGACATCTGTCTGTGGCATTTACATTTTAAAGACAATCTGGGTATAAATTTTAGACTTTCAATACTTCCACTTAAAATTCTGTAGATATTGTCACCCTGTCGTTTGATATTTAAAGTTGTAGAGGTGAGTCTGTTTTGGTTACTCTGTAGAGAATCATCATTTTTTAGATATATATTCATATTCATATCAGGTTAAATTATATAAATAGATACATTTCCTTCTGTAGGCCGAACTAGTTGAAAGCAGCAATTCCACAGGGTTCAACTTAATATACCCAAGTCTCTGTGCTATGACAGAGACCCTAAAATATCAAACAGCCCCTGCCCTCCAGGGGCATTCAGCCTGGTGAGGAGGCAGAAAATAAGCGGTTAGCACAGTAGAGTGTAACAGGAGTGAAAATAAAGGTGGAAACAAAGCAGTGGAGACAGGGAAGGCAGCAGAGTTGGGACACCAGAAAAGGCAGTTTATATGCTTTCCTTGTATTCTGTTATAACTCTCTCTATGTCTAAACTGCATGTGGATACATTTATTCTCTTTGCTCTTGACAGGTGGGGGAGATGAAGGAGAGGGCAAGAGAAGGACTCGCATTCAGGCTGCTTCAAAAGCAGAATTCTTGCAGTCAGAAAGCCCCCTGCTTTCCACTTATACTGCCCTTACATTTTTAATTATTATTTATTTCATTTTTCATTAAAGGAAATTTACAGTGGTAAGGACATGTGACGTGAGATCAATCTACCCTAAATTTTTAAGTGTACAATACACTTGTTAACTATAGGTACAATGCTGTAAAACAGATCTCTAGAGCTTATTTATCTAGAATAACTGAAACTTTATACCCTTTGAATAGCAACTCTGCACTTTCCCCTTCCCCCTGGCAGCCCCGTTCTACTCTGTTTCCATGATTTGACTCTTGGATATCGTGCGTAAGTGGAACCACGTACTGTGTGTCCTTCTGTGCTTGACTTATTTCACTTATAATATCTTCTAGGTTGGTCCATGTTGTTGCATGTTAGGTGAAAGATTGGGGGTCTGTGGTGCACGGACAGGCTAAATAGCCATCTCAGGCAGGCGAATAAAGAAAAATTAAATGTATTAAAAGGGGATGGGGATATCCAAAGGGAAGGGCGACACAGCACTGAGCCAAAAGGTATTGAGTCCATGATGGTTGCAAAATTATACTTGGGACAGTGAAACAAGAAAGAGCCTAGAAGAAGCAACAGGAGAGCCTAGGTTGGGCTGCTCTGGCTCACTGAGAAGTTGGAGAGAGGAGGGGCCTTGGAGACAGGTTCAGGGGCTAAGCCTGGGATGAGCTGCCGCTGCCCATTGCTCTCCTGGTTGCAAGTCTTGTGGGGTCCCCTTGGAAGGATGGAGATGGCTTTGGTGTGCTCCCCTGGGAGAGGGGAGAGTGAACTGGGTCCTCTGTCCTAAGCATATTTCTTTCTTTCTTGCATGTGGGAAATCTTAGGGGAAATCTCAAGGGAGGGTCTCAATAGAATATTCATCAGCTTTGCAGGCGTGCTCTTTCAGGGTAGTGGTCTCCACTGATTGGTGGGTGACAATGCAGAGGGTCATTAGTCAATGTATCTGGTCCTGAGGCAGCCAGGGCACCACTTGTCTGGTTTTGCTGCTTATGTGGGCCTGGAGCTGAAATACGACTGAAGCCTAGATGTTATCTTTAGGGAGGAAAACTAGAGAGTCTATACCTCATGACCAGCAATACGCTAGGGGAGGAGAGGTTACCCTGGGGGCAAGGTTCTTGTTTTCTCAGTTTTGCCCCTTGCTAGGCATCCAGGGCTTCCTGTCCTGGTGTCTTTGTAACTGGGTTTCTGTACCTGGCCTATCTGACATTAGGATTTTCTTCTTTTGAAAGGCTAAGTAACATTTCAGTGTGTGTATGTGTGTAATATCTCACTTTCTTTTTTTTTTTAAAAATATATCTTTGTTGATTTCAGAGAGAGGAAGGGAGAGGGAGAGAGAAAGACAGAAACATCCATGATGAGAGAGTCATTGACCGGCTGCCTCCTGCATGCCCCTGACTGGGGTTTGAGCCCGCAACCTGGGCATGTGCCCTGACCGGGAATTGAAACCTGATTGCCTGGATCCTAGGGCGATGCTCAACCGCTGAGCTGTGCCTGGCTGGGGATATCTTACTTTCTTTATTCATTCACAGGGCAAATGATATAATGGATATTTAGGTTGTTTTATGTTTTTTGAGAAACCACCATGCTGTTTTCCATAGTGACTGCACCACTTTGCATTCCCATCAACAGAGCACGAGTGTTCTAATTTCTCCATATTAATGGCCAACCTAACAGATGTGAGGTTTGATTTGCATTTCCCTGATGATTAGCAATGTTGAGCATCTTTTTGTTTTGTTAATACTCATCTGAAGATATTTTTTCCATTGATTTTTAGAGAGAGTGGAAGTGAGGGAAGGAGAGAGAGAGAGAGAGAGAAAGAGAGAGAAAGAGAGAGACATTGATGTGAGAGACACATCAATTGGTTGCCTTCCCAACATGCCCCAAGTGAGGCTGGGGATCAAACCTGTAACCCAGGTATGTGTCCTTGACCAGGAATGGGACCTACGACCCTTCAGTGCATGGTCTGACTCATTTTTTTTTAATAATGGCAAATTTAACAGATGTGTGACAATATCTCACACATCTATCACACATCTAATGAATAGTGGTGTTGAGCATCTTTTCATATACTTGTTGGCCATTTGTCTTCTCTGGAGAAATAACTATTCAAGTCCTTTGCCAATTTCTAAATCTGGTTATATGTTGTTTTCTTGTTGAGTTGTAGGCATTCCTTAAATATTTTTTTATATTAATCCCTTATCAGATATATGGTTTGCAAATATTTTCTTCCATTCTGTAGTTGCCTTTTCACTGTTTCCTTTGCTACACAGAAGCTTTTTAGTTTGATATAGTCTCATGTTTATTTTTGTTTTGTTGCCTATGTTTTTGATATTATATCCAAGAAATTATTGCCAAGAACAATGTTAAGGAGATTTCTCCCCATATTTTCTTCCAGGAATTTCATAGTCTATACATCTACATACATGTATACATGCAAATATATACATATACATATATGTATATATATGTCCATATATGTATACATATATACTTATTTATATATATCATATAGGTATATATAGTTGTACATATATACATATATGTATATATTAATACAAGAGTGGGCAAAAGTAGGTTAATAATAACAATAACAACAATAATAACAATAATCCAATAATTAATAAATAAATAATACAGGCATAAACTCTGTGTTTTACATAGTCACAACTATAAACCTACTTTTGCCCAAACCTGTATGCTATAGTCTCCTATATCTAGTTTGTTGAATGTTTGTTATATATTTAAGTTGATTTTGTGTATAATATAATATAAAAGTTCAATTTTATTCTCTGCATTTGAGTAGCCAGTTTCCCCCCCCGACATCATTTGTTGAAGAGACTCCCTTTTCCCCATTGTGTACTATTAGCACCCTGTCGAAGATCATTTGACTGTATGTGGTGGGTTTATTTCTGGGCTCTATTCTGTTTCATGGGTCTGTATATATGTCATTATGTCAATACCACATTGTTTTGATTATTATAGCTTTGTAATATGTTTTTGAAGTCAGCAAGTGTGAGGCTTATAGTTGTTCTTTTTTCTCAATATTGTTTTGGCTATTAAAGATACTTTGTAGTTCCATATAAATTTTGGAACTGTTTTTTCCTAGTTCTGCAAAATATGCCATCAGAATTTCTATGTGATTAGCATTGAATCTGTAGACCACTTTGGGTTGTCTGGACATTTTAACAATATTAAGTTTCAATTCATGAACACACAATGTCTTTTTACTTAATTATTTCTTCAATTTCTTTTAGCAATATTTTGTAGTTTTTAGTGTATATGTCTTTGTCCTGCTTGGTTAAGTTACTCTTATTTTATTTATTTTTTTGATGCTATTGTAGATGGGATTGCTTTTCAATTTCCTTTGAGGATTGTTTGTTGTACGTATTAAAACACAACTGATTTTTTATGTTGGCTTTGTAATCTACAACTTTGCTGAATTTATTTGTTCTAACAGCTTCTTTACGGAATTTTTAGGGTTTACTATATTTGATCATGCCATCTGCTAACAGGGTACTTTTATTTCTTTCTGTTTAATTTGTACACATTTTATTTCCTGTTCTTGCCTAATTGCTCAGCCCAGGCCTTCCAACACTGTATCCAGTAGAAGTTCTGAGAGTGGGCATCCTTCCCTTGCTCTTAATCTTAGAGCAAAAGCTTTCATCATTGAGTACGATGTTAGCTGTGGGCTTTTAATATATGGCTTTTATTATGTTGAAGTAATTTCTTTCTATACCTACCTTTTTGAATGTTTTTTTTAGCATGAAAGAGTGTTCAAATTTTGTCAAATGCTTTTCTCTGCATCTATTGAGATGATCATATGCTTTTTATTATTGGTTCTGTTGCTGTGGTGTATCACCTTGATTGATTTTTGAATCAATGATATGTTGAACCATTCTTGTATCCGGGCATAAATCTTATTTGGTCATGGGTCTCATAATGTGTGATTGAATTTGTTTTGTTAGTGTTTTGCTGAGGATTTTTTAAATCTATATTTATGAGGGATATTGGTCTGTAACTTTCTTTTTCTAGGTAGTGTCTTTTTCTGGCTTTAGTATCAGGATAATGCTGGCCTCACAACATAAGTTTGCATAGTTTGGATATGTTTTCTCCTCTTCAATATTTTGGAAGAATTTGAGAAGTATTGGTATTAATTATTTTGAAAATTATTTATTGATTTGAGAGAGAGAGAGAGAGAGAGAAACATCCAATCCTGCAAGTGCCCCAAACTGAGATCAAACCTACAACCTTTTGGTGTAAGGAATGAAGCTCCAACCAACTGAGCCACACCACCCAGTGCTTAATTTTTTTATTGTTGATTCTATTACAGATGTTCCCCAACCATCCCCTTTCCTCCCTCCACCCTGCACCCATCCCTATTAGGCCTTCACCACATTATTGTCTGTGTCCATGGGCTATGCATATATGCATATATGTTCTTTGGTTAATCTCTTCCTGTACTCCCACTCTCCTCCCCTCTGAGATCTGTCAATCTGTTCCATTTATCGGCCTCTGTTCCTATTTTGTTTGTTAGTTTATTTTGTTCTTTAGATTCCGCATATAAGTGAGATCATATGATATTTGTCTTTCTCTGACTGGCTTATTTTGCTTAGCATAATAGTCTTCAGGTCCATCCATGCTGTCACAAAGGGTAAGAGTTTTCCCTATGTTTACAGCAGCATCATTTACAATAGCTAAGATCTGGAAACTGCCCGAATGCCTGTCAGTAGACGAGTGGATAAAAAAGCCGTGGGACATTTACACCATGGAATACTACAGGGTTTAATTATTTTTTAAATCTTTGGTAGGATATGTCAGTGTAACCATTTGGTCCTGAGCTTTTCTTTTTTGAGAGTTTTTATATTTATTTTACTGATTTAATCTTTTTACTCATTATTAGTTTGTTCAGATTTTCTATTTCTTCATATGTTTAGAAATTTATTCATTTCTTCTAGGTTGTTTAATTTTTTGCATGTAATTGCTCATATTAGTCTTTTATGATTCTATGTATTTGTGTGGTATCTGTGGTAATGTCCCCTCTCCCGTTTCATTTCTTATTTTATTTATTTGAGTTATCTCTGTTTCTTTTTAAGTTAATAGGTTTGTCAATTTTGTTGATGTTTTAAAAAAAACAATTCTTATATTGTTTTTCTATTCTCTATTTCATTAATTTCTGTTCCAATCTTTTAGTTTTTTCTTCTGATAATTTTGGGTTTAGTTTCTTCTTTTTCTAGTTCTCAAAGGTGAAAAGTTAGGCTGTTGACTTGAGATATTTTCTTCTATTTTAATCTAGGTGTTTAGCACATAAGCTCCCACTTTAGTACTGCTTTTGCTGCATCACATGAATTTTGGTTTTATGGTTTGTGTTTTTGTGTTTATTTTTGTCAAGATATTTCTTTTTTGTTTGTTAGCTTTTAATCCTCACTTGAGAATATGTTCTTCACTGATTCTAGAGAGAAAGAGGGAGAGAGACAGAGGTGGATGTGGGAGAGAAATTTCAGTTGGTTGCCTCCTGCCCCGCCCTGACCAGGGCTCGAACCCACAACCTGGGTATGTGCCCTGACTGGAAATTGAGCCCATGGCCCCTGGGTATACAGAACAATCCTCTAACCAACTGAGCTACACTGGCCAGGGCAAGATATTTCCTAATTTCTGTTTTGATTTCTATATTGACCCATTGGTTTTTCAAGAATGTACTGTTTAATTTCCACGTATTTCTGTGTTTTCCGGTTTTCCTTCTGTTGTTGATTTACAGTTCTGTTTCACTGTGGTCAGACAAAATAATTTCAGTCTCCTTGAATTCACCAGTCCCTGTTTTATGCTCTAACGTGTGATCTGTCCTGGAGACTGTCCTGGGTGTGTGGAAGGAGAATGCATATTCTGCTGCTGTGGGTGGCAGGGTTGGAATATGTCTGTTAGGTCCTATTATTTCTTTTTTTCTTTTCTTTCTGTTTTCCTTTTCCTAAGTGAGAAGAAAATTCAAGCAGGGACATTGTAAGACCCAGCTTGGAGGCTATGGCGAGTAGATTCAGGATGAACGATATGAAAACTATCAAAACAGGAAGATGGAGAGAACGAACTGCTCCCTCCTGATGCCTGCTGTTGAGCTGGAATGAGGGAGGTGGAAGTGCTCAGGCTCGCAGGCCTTTCCCACCCACGCCCTGTTCTGTTGCCTGCCATTCAAGCCTCACTTGGGGCCTCAGAGCCTGCATAGCAAAACAAGCCTCTCTATTTGGTTCAGAAGAAAACCCCAAACCCGCTCAGTTGGGCCATTTCACTTTCATATGCCACCTATGGTTGAAACACCAGCCAGGCAGAAGGAGCTTCTTGCAAAAATCTCAAAATCTGGTCCCTATCTAGGCAGATGAATCATTTAGGCAAGCCAGAAAAACAAAAGTGTGTGTGGCACATGAGAATATTAAGATGTATTTGTATTTCCACAGAAACAGTCAATGTTTTGGTTTGAAACCTGTTCTGGGAATATCATAAAACTCTGTTTTTTTCTGTGTTGTTTTTTTTTCCTGACACTATTACAGATGTCCCCCCCTTTGCCCATCTCCATCCAGCCCTCACCCTCCTCCCTGGCCATCATCACACTGTTGTGTGTGTCTATGGGCCTGTGTCCCTGGCTAATCTCTTCACCTTCTGTTCTCTTTTGGTACGGATTTACAGAAAGTTGAGGACCATAGATAGACCTTACTGGAATCTCTGCAGAATATCAATAAAGATTCCCCTTCTGAAACCATATGCAAAACATGAAAGGATCCCATAGGAATTACAGAAATTTTTCATTTTTCAAAAATGACATTTTTGTTCCCATGATTATTAGAAGAGTTGCTTCTGAAAGCTAAACAGTTTCTTTCCCTGGCGTTTTTTGTTAACCAAATGTATACACAGCAGAGTGAGTTTCTCTGGGGCACTTGAAGTGGCCCACACATATATAAATGCTCACCATTTGCATTCATTTTGTATATTTGGTAATAGCTACATCATTAGTATCTAACTTAACTTCAACCTCCTCAAAGGCAGAGACACCAGAGGATTCAGGTGGGCTTTGGGTTTCTTTGCTGGCTGATTCCATAAGGGTGGCAAGAAACATAGGAAGTGATTAACAGTGAGGGCCTGGAGTCAGGGACAACCTGTCACCGGATACTTTGAAGAGGGGAAGCCACAGGTCTTTTCTTCAGATCCCATTCAACACCTGGAAGGGTGGCTCACAGTCAGCAGCCCCGCCTTTCCACTGGCAGCTTCTTTTCTGCAGAATTTCTGAAGGAGCTGTTGCCAATGGAAAGACAGCCCTGTGGGCCAGCTTCAGATCTGCAGTGACCCCTGGTGGCTAACCCCAAACCCTTTGCTCCCACCCTGAGGATCCCTCAGTCCCTTTCTGAGCCAGTCTCGCCAGACCATGGCCACCAGCATCTGTCTGCTTCTCCTAAAGTGCTTGCTGCCCGAGGTCGGTCCATAGCAGCAAGTTGGAGCTCTTTCTGGTTATGCCTGCGTGTGCCTCTTATGCATGTTTATGATCATTACAGAACCTCAGGGAGGTTAATGTGTGCTGTTTTCAAAGTAAACAAGCTGGCAAAACGCTGAATCCTAAGCTCTTCATTCTACTGTAACACCCTGGCATGGCCTGGGGTGCTGCTTCCAGAGTTCCTGCTGGTGGTAAAATGTCCTTGATTAAGTCAGGGCTGGGGCATTTCTGTGGCCTGTAACACTGCCTTCTTAGGTTTTCCTAATGGGGCCATTTTCCCTTAATATTAAAACATGTTAGCTGAGCCTCTCAGAAGGCAGTTCTTGAATTATAAGAGTGAGTCCATCCCCACTTAAAAGCCCGGATACATTTAGCTTGTGTTCGTGCTTCAGTGGCTTTTATACATTGTTGAACTTCATTGCAAATTCATGGAGAGTGTGGGAAAATATTTTTATCATGAGACAATCTAATGGAATAGAATCTATTTAAATAAAATCAGCAGGCAGCCTCTTTGGCAGGAGTGGTGATGCTGTCCAGAGGGCAAGGTTGCCAGATTTCTCCCAGGCTATATTTTCACAGTCTTTCCCTTTACTCATTGGGTTGCAAGGGAAATTTGTTTGGGCTCCCCACTCTTAAAATTCTATGTATTTCCATTTGAAATCCTGATATGTTTCCAACACTAGAACAGTTTCTTACATGAGCCTAGCCTTTTGTAATTGGGAAAATTCTTTCATATATGCCACCTCAGGAGTCATTATTATCTTAGTAGGTGAGTAACTGAATTTAGAGAGGTCAGATGGCTTTCTCGAGGTCACCCTGCCAAGAAATTAAAGCTGATTCTTTTCCTTTGACACCCACTGCCCTTTTTATATTATAGTGCACATTTATGAATCTGAATCTTCCTAATAAAGCTTAGCTAGATTCTAAGGCAGAAACTGCACAGAGATGGTCAGATTGGAGAATCATTTAAAATGGACGGACTTTTAAAATTTTTGACTTAAAAATAAACAGACCTTTGTCCAGCTGTGGTGCAGGTCTTCAAAAGCTGAAAACAAGTTCTCACACGCTCCTTGTCTCAAATGGACTTTCTATTGGACTGTATTTTCCTAGTTAATAATGAATTCATTTATTCATTCAAAAAACTTTTACACAAATACCATGTCTGGCACTATACTAGGAGTCTTGGATAAAGAGGTAACCAAGACAGGCACGTTCCCTGGCTTTTACAGAGTGCATGATCTGGTGGGGAAGTCAGACTGAGTGGAAGTTACACATGTCCAATGAATAGGAGTGCCTTTGGGGACATCTGACAGCAGGAACTAAGGTGGTCAGGTGATCCAGGAGAGGCATTCCTCAGGAAGTGTCATCTTTGTTGAGACCGAAGATAGGACACACAAACAACAGTGCATAGAAGGGAGGCTCTGGAGGTCTTCCAAGAGGAACTATAAGAAGTTCAGTGTGTCTGAAGAGCAGAGACAGGAAGAGTAGCAAGCTCATTCACAATGTAGGGAAATCTGGTTATTTAGACTGAAGCCCAGGACGAAAGGCATGAAGACTGTAGCTTGGCCATGTGTAGTCACCCAGGACATTTACAAGGTCATTTGTTGCCTGACTCAAGACAACTGCACTATGCCAGAGTTTTCCTATGGATGGGAGCATTTCCCATCCCTATGACAAGCATTTGGTAGGATTGGCTTGAACATTGATATGATTGATTATCCAGCTGCAGATTATTGGGCCTATTGGCAGGCATGGCTGGAGTTTCTAAGGTACTGGAGTGTTCCTTGGTTTTGAATGGTCCTTATTGAGTTATACTTTGACTCAGGGTAATGTTGCCCCTTGAAAATATATCTCAGCAAGAAGACAATTTTGATTTGTAGTATAACTATGATTTTTAAAACACCTACAATTTCAGCATTTTTTTTTTTCTTTACAGTATCTTAGAGTTTACATATGGGGAAATAAAACCTCAATGCAAGTAAAATCTAAACTTTTCTTAAAGTCCTATGTCTCATAATTTATTCAAGGTAACCTGGCCAGGCGTGGCTCAGCAGTTAAGCATTGACCTAGGATCCAGGAGATGGTTCGATCCCCGGTCAGGGCACATTCCAGGTTGTGGGCTCGATCCCCAGTTGGGGGAGTGCAGGAGGCAGCTGATCAATCATTCTCATCATTGGTGTTTCTCTCTCTCTCTCTCTCCCTCTCCCTCTCCCTTCCTCTCTCTGAAATCAATAAAGATATATTTAAAAAAAATTTATTCAAGGTTAAATTGTGTGTGACCTTGAATATCTTGAAGTATGATAGCTCATAGTTAGGGAACTTTTGCTTCTTGTTGGCCAAAGTTTCCCTCCATTGTAGTAGTGATACCTGTGACTCAACAGCTATGTTGAGCAGACCTTTCTAGAATTTGTAGGATTCTTTAGCTTAGCCAGAAAATGTCCTCTCTTTTCTGTGGCCCATGTCAAATAGTCCAGCATATGACCCAGGACTAAGCCCAACAAATATCAAACATTCCTTGTGTTATTCTCTGACCAGAAATTTCTCTCAAAGATCTTTACAAAAGATAGTGGACTGAGAGAAAGATTTAGGTGTTCTTGGGTCCTTCACCTACTTGCAACATAATCTCTCACTTACTTTAACCTAGCTAATATTTATTGATACCATGGCTTGATTTTACTTTATATAAATTTTCTAGTAAATAACAACTGCCTCTGGATAAAATTAAATTTAATAGACAAAATAGTTTAGGGAAGGATCCTAACAACTATCAGTATGAGACCTATTCATGGGACTTCTCTTGAGTCTATACTTGGCTCTTTAATCTTGGACAACATATTCTGAATCTGTACTAAGGTCACAACCTTTTTAACAATGTGGTTTTATTGTCAAGGTTATGCAGTTTGAAAAGAATTTGGATGAACTTATTGACTCTGCAGAGTCTCTTAGGTGACTGGAATCAAAGATACAGTCTTACAGATTTCTACTTATGAGCAGAGACTCAAAGGGAAAAAGAATTCTTGAGAAGGAAGAGTCACAGAGCAGGACTAGAAGCTAGAAAAGTCCTTGTAAAAAAGGTGAATAAAAAATTCAGAAAAATGTATTTTGTTTCCTGGGAGTGTTTGCATTATGTAAAAGAAAACTGGAAAAGCTAAATACTTCTGGCTGTTTGTAAAGCATCTTATAGGAATTACTTCTCAGTGCAGTTACAGATAACCTCAGGTTGGGGTAGACTGGGAGGGATCAGAACTTGGAACCACACCTGACACCTGGTAGGGGACCTCTGAAAACAGACCCAGACTCGGAACCTGGGAGAGTGTTCAATCTTACAAACAGCAGAGGGTGTCCAAAGGGAAAGGAACAGTCAAAGAATCATCACTAGAGTGATCCAAGGAACTTGTGGGCAATCCAGACAAACACGTAATAGATAACCTCAGGGCTGACCCTGCCTGAGTGCAAGTCAATAGTAGAAAATGGAAGAGTCTTCACTAGGTAGCAGTGTTTCTGTTGCTCACCTAGGATTGAGAGGAAGAACGGTGACCCCTGATAGGAGGACATCAAGACAAAGACATTAAATGCAAGGGAGCAAGATGGGGACACAACTATGACGATGGGGCACTGGGTGGTACTTGCTTATGGAAACAAGGTAGAGTCCAAGAAGACTAAGGACACCAGATCAGAGTGGGATGGGACTGAATCTATTTAATTAACCCATCTATTCAAGAAAAAGTCATAGAATATTTTCAATATCCCAGATACTGTTCCTGGCATAACGGACACAACAGTAATCAAGACATACATGCTTTTTGTCTGCACAGTGTACTTAGTAGGTTAGTCCCATAATAAATGATGGAAAAGATAAAGAGGAGCTATGAAAACATATTCTATTACTTTACTTATGGAGTTAAAAAATTTATTTGAAAAACCCCCACAAAGTGGTAGAAAAAATCATAACACCAATGCTTTAAAATTACATAAAGTAAGAACTTGTAATTCTCCTATACCCATTCCATTCCACCCAGATATGCTTAATTCATTTTCAGAAGTTCTTTTATAAACTTATAAAGATATTGCTATATTCCTGTGCATTTTGGTAAGAAGCTTTACCTTATTACTTAACAATATGTTATGTCATCTTTCCAAGGCAGTACATACAGATCTGCTCCGTTATTTTAATAGTTGCCTTGTAGTCCATAGTGTAAGTGTACCATAACACATTCAACTACTTCCTTCTAGATGAACATTTAGATTGTTTCCAGCTTTTATTTATAGACAACCAGTGTTGCATTTAAAATATCTTCTGTATAGGATCCTAGCTGGTTCTAGAGCAGAGGGGTGGGTTGGATTTGAAAGTGGGAATCACATGTGAATAGGAATGGGGAAAGGTTAGGAAGCAGAGCCTGAGAGGCACACGGGAACTTTCCTTCCCAAAGTCATCTCATATAGGCAATCGATAAATGGGTCTACGAAGCCCTGGCTGGGTGTCTCAGTTGGTTAGAGCTTCGTCCTCATATGCCAAGGTTGCGGGTTTGATTTCTGGTCAGGGGACATACAAGCATCAACCAATGAATGCATAAGTAAGTGGAACAACAAATCTCTCTCCCTCTTTCTCTTCCTCTCTCTCCAAAATCAATTAATAAAAAAAATAAAATAAATGGGTCTATGATTATTGATTAACCCCCTCTCTGGAATGTGCCTTTGTTTCAGATGTAAGGGAGTCTCATTCCACCTACTTCTCCTTTGTCTAAGAACCAGGGAGAGTGCCTTTGAGAAAGGTTGGTGGGTGTGGGGGGTCTCTTATATAAGTGACATTTCTTTGACTAATGTGCTTTAGTCAAAAGATAGAAACTGGAAAAAAGGAAGGAGAGAAGACAATGCGATCTTTCTACAAGGCTAATAAAAGTAAAGTGAAAAAGTTTGATGCAGTAACTGAAAACACTTGGCTTTCCATTAAGTTGGAAGTTCATTAAAAAAATCCTTTTCTGAAATATTAGAGCCAATTTCTGCTTATTTTCTTTCCAAGTGTCTTTTAAGGGAGGAGAGCCTGTGGCAAAAATTAAGCTTCAGGACTCCAGAATTGCACGCCTCTCAGTGTGCCAGCTCTTCCATTCCCCTGGCGGCTCATCCTGCCTGGTGCAGCCACATGCTTGACAGATTTTTCATTTCAGATTTTTGGATGTGTTTTCTGAAGGAAAAACAAGTTTATTTTATTGCAGATAATGTTAGCAAGAGAGGTGCTTCAAGAATCTCCTTGAAAAAAACAAGATCCAAAGTAGTCTCATTATTTTCCCATCACACTTTCCTGGTGTTGACTTTTTCTTTAGTTCACTGCCTTTTAAGCCACCCTGATATTCTCCCCTCGCCCACCATTGCCTCTCATTGACCTCTTTGGTGAGTTTTAACATGTAGCCAGCAAGAGTGTCACCTCAGAGTGTCATCAAGGGCATCAGTAATTGAACTAAATATTACCTGCCAGAAACTGGTACTTTGTACATTGCCATCGTTTGTACTTCTGCTGTTGTTATTGTTGCATTTACCATATTTTGCTCCTTATATTTCAAACTAGAGGACAGATTCCATAGAAGTTAGTCTAGAATCCTTCACTGTATCTCACATGGAGCTTTGATGAAGCACAAATTCAATAAATAAGGGTCTTTAGTGCAAGGACATGGAAACACAGGAAAGAAGTGGGGGCCATAGGCCTGGGCATGAAATGAGCTCATGTCTGCTACATGTGTGGAGTAAGTGGAGGGGGGGGGGTTTGTGCGGGACTAGGAAATGCATTTGGGCAGGAACCTCATCTTATGTTCGTGAAGGAATTCAAGTTTAGACTTTGACATCTCCAATGGGATTGTTCTTATAATCATAGAGGCACAGTGTGTGGAATGAAGAAGACACAGCTTTTAAGCTGTACCCTGTTATGAGACCATACAATCCACAATGAGTACTGACGTAAATATTAGATAAAATTGTAGTCATCTTGTATCAGTGTAATTGCATTGCTATATGTTTGTGCTTTATTAAAAGTAGCTTTGCTGAGGTATAATTGATGTTCAATACACTGTATATATTTCAAGTGTACAATTGATAGGTTTTTACATATGTTTGTACATGAAGCAATGACTACAATCAACATACTCATCTAAAAGTTCTTTTTTTAAAAAAATGTTTAAATTTTGTTTAAAATATTACAAATGTCCCTTTATCTTCCCAATGACCCATTCCACCCTGTCCCACACTCCTCCCCAGTCCCTCTCCCCACCACTGTCTGTGTCCTTGGGTTGTGCATATATGCATATAAATTCTCTGGTTACTCTCTCTCCCTCCACCCACCCACCTTCCTCCATCCCTCTGACATTCGTTAGTCTGATCTATGCTTCCATGTCATTGAATCTATTCTGTTCATCAGTTTATTAAGTTCTTTAGAGTCCACATATAAGCGAGATCATGTGATGTTTGTCTTTCTCTGCTGGCTTATTTCACTCAGCATAATATTCTCCAGGCCCATCCATACTGTCCCAAAGGGTACGAGATTCTTCTTCTTTACAGCTGCATAGTATCCCATGGTGTGAATGTCCCACAGCTTTTTTATCCACTCATCTCCTGATGGGAACTTGGGCTGTTTCCAGATCTCGGCTATTGCAAATTGTGCTGCTATGAACATCGGGGTACATATATCCTTTCTGATGAATGTTTCAGGATTCTTAGGATACATTCCTAGGAGTGGAATCACTGGGTCAAAAGGCAGCTCCATTTCTAATTTTTTGAGGAAACTCCATACTGTTTTCCATAGTGGCTGCACCAGTCTGCATTTCCACCAGCAGTGTACTAGGGCGCCCTTTTCTCCACACCCTCGCCAGCACTTGTAGTTCATTGACTTGTTGATGGAGCCATTCTGACAAGTGTGAAGTGACACCTCATTGTGGTTTTAATTTGCATCTCTCTGATGATTAGCGACATTGAGCATTTTTTCATATGTCTCTTAACCATTTGTATGTTCTCTTTGGAGAAGTGTCTATTTAGGTCCATTGCCCATTATTTTTTTAATATCTATGTTTTATTTTGATGGTGCCTCATACTATGTTTTCAAGTTTACTGAGAGTTCCATTTATAATGTCCAAATTGCTGTCAATGTCAGTGTACTTTTCATCTCAAACCTTATGGATTTTGTCTTTTGTAGTTTGTATGTTTTAAAAATGTCTTCCACATCTCTACTTAACTTTTGAACATTTGGAATGCACTTATAATAATAACTGTAATGTCCTTTACTATTAAATCTAATATCTATGCCACTTCTTGGTCAGTTTCAATGGATTTAGGTCTTTATCATGTGTTATATTTTTCTGCTTCTTTAAATGTCTTGTAATTTTTAATTTGACAGCAGTCTTGTAAATTTTATCTTATTGGATGTTAGATATTTTTTGTATTCATAGAGAAATTCTCGCTCTGAGATGTAGGTAAGTTACCTGGAGATGGTTTGATCCTTTTAGGTCTTGCTTTTAGGATTCGTTAGGCAGGACCATAGCAGTGTTGACTGGGGATTAATTATTCCCCACTCTGATGTAAATCCCTCTTTGTACTCTACCAAATGCCCCATTGTTCTTGAGAATTTCCAATCTGGCAGATGGAAACAGGAACTTTTTCCAATTTGGTGAAGCCCAGCACTGTTACCTCTGATGTTTTAGGGTCATTCTTCTTCTGTTTTTGAGTAGTTTACTCTGATGAATCCACTAATCAGTATTTAGCTAACTACTCAGGGGTGACCCTCTGAGGACCTCAGAGTCCTGTCACTGTGCAGTGCTTTCCTCTCCAGGACTCTGTTTTGTACAGTTTAGCTACCTTGCGGACCCCAGACTCAGTTCAGTTTCCTTAGCCCAGGGAGGAGCTGGGTTTTCCCTCCCTGTATTGTGGCTTGGAAACTGTCAAGAAAGCATGTTCTGGCAATTTTATGTCTACCTTGTTTATTTTCTGTTCATCAAAGACTGGTGTTCTTCCTTTCTGAATGTCTAATGTCTTGGCCATTATTTCATATTATGTCTATATTTTTGTTGTTTCAGGTGGAAAGGTAAATACAGTCCCAGTTATTCTATCTTCACTGGAGGCCAAAGTAACTACATCCAAGAATGTTTGGATCCCCCCAAGTCTTAGTTTGGCAAAAGCAGTGCTAATAATAATTCACAAATAGTATATTTCTAAATTATTTATCAGTAGTTTCTTTGAAAACAAGAAATATATGTTTATTTATGCATATTTACTGGAGGTAGAGGAAGGGTAGACCAGCATACAGTAAATCTATATATCTAATGTGATCAAATGGGATTTATGGAATGTAGTAAGTAGCTGTGTGATGAATGTAGAATGCAAATAGATTATACAGAGAATTACAATGCCAGGGTAAAAAGGGCAATGCTGCTCAGAGCATCCTCTACTTAATATATGCATCTTCCTGAAACTCATCTTAGCAGTCTTAAAGATCCCAGGTGGTCTAATGCAATCAAATAGATTACAGCATTATGTATTGATTGAGCATTTGTATGTTTCTGGGAAGATATTAAGAACTCTGGAATTTCAATAAATTTAGATCCTTAGTTTATGCCTTTAAAAATAATCTGTAATTCTCTTAGCATGTTGTCTAGCTGACTTTTAAAGCAGAGTGGGGGAAGCACTGTGGATGAAGAGTCCAGGTTTAGGTGACAGGTGAATCATGCCTCTAGCATTTATTATCTACCCAGCATAGGGCAAGATGTTTAATCTCTCTAATCCTCATTTCCTCAGCAAGGTGTAATGGGGATATTATACCTTAGAATGGTGTGGGCAGCCACTGAGTAGGATGAAATGCATTGAATACTTACAATATGGCAAGGCATTATACTCTGTGTTTGTATTAGTTGGAGTTCTCCAGAGGAAAAAACCCAATAGTGTGTGTGTGTGTGTGTGTGTGTGTGTGTGTGTATGTGTGTGTGTGTGTTTGTAAAGAGGCTGAAAAATCCCAAATCTGCAAAGTAGGCTGGTGGACTGGAAACACAGGAAAGAACTGATGCTGCAGTTGAAGTCTGAAGGCCGTGGGCTGGCAGAGTTCCCTCTTGCTCAGGGGAGGTCCATAATTCGTTCTATTCAGACCTTCAGCTGATTAGATGAAGCCTACCCTCATTACGGAGGGCAATCTGCTTCACTGGAAGTCTACCAACTTAAATGCAAATTTCATTCAAAAACAACTTCACAGAAAAATCCAGAATCATGTTTGACCAAATGTCTGGGCACCATGGCCCAGCAAAGTTGACCCATAAAATTAACCACTAAAGTGTTTATGTTTATGAATATTACTAGGATATTTAACTCTCTCATCAACTCTGTGAAGTAGATACTGCTTTCCCAGGTTTACAGTGGGGCACCTGAAGTTCAGGAAGATAAATATGCCCTAGACTGAAGTTTGAACTCAGGTTAGTGTGACTACAAAGCCCATGCTCTTAAGAACTGCATTAAAATGTTAACCAGCACAGTGCCTGTCAGGCTGTAGCTGCTCAGTTAAGGTCAGCTCCCATGTCTTGCAGTGCAGAGTGCTGCTGGCTTCTATCCCTCCCTCCCTGGCTAGGTTGTGAGCAATTGAATAACTAAGCCAGGTCTTTTTGGTCTTTTATTTTTAATGCTTACTGAAGTGTCTTGTACACAACAGGTGCTCTATAAATTGATTCCTGAATGCAGCTGGAAATACTACTTGAAGTTCTTATATTTTTTTCTTGAATGGTTACTTTGTGCAAAGTTCCAAGAGCTGAGGAGGAAAACAAAGCTGGATATGGCCTAATTCTTGCCCTCAAAAATTTTATAGTTTCATTTTGGGAGTGAAGAATGAATTCATTTATTTATTCTTCATTCAACAATTAGGCATTTATTTCCTATTCTGTGCCAGGCATTAGTCTAGGAGCTGGGAATGTAGTGTAGACCCTGTACTAAACTCCTGTTGCTGCTCTACCACAAATTTAAAACAATATGATCTTATTATCTTTACCACCCGGAAATATACCCAGTTCTGGAGCCAAGTCCAAAATGAGTGTTACAGGGCTAAAATAAAGATCTTGGTAGCACTGGTTTCTTTTTGAAGTTGAAGGAGCATCCATTCCTTGCCTCTTCCAGGTTCTAGAGGCCACTTGCATTCCTTGCCTCATGGTCCCACACCGCATGGCCTTTTCTGTTTTGCTTCTATCATTGCACTATCTTCTGACTAGTCTCTTGCCTCCCTCTTATAAGGACTCTTGTGCTTACATCATGTTCACGTGGACAATCCAAGGTAATACTCCCATCTCAAAATCCTTAATTTATTCACATCTGCAGTCCTTTTTGCCATGTAAGGTACTGTGATTCATAGGTTTCAAGGATTAAGGAATGGGCATCTTCCCACATTATGGAGGACAATCTGACCTTTATTCAGCCTGCAGTAGACCCTCATACAGTAAATGAAGACACACAAAAACAATAAGTGTGCAGTGTAATATTATGTTTTAGATAATGCAATAAAGGGAAATAAATCATGGTAGAGTGATAGAGAATGACTGGGAGGGAGAAGTTCACCTTGTTTTAGATTGTCAGGGAAGGCTTATCTGGTGAGGGGACATTTGCTAGAGTCTCCAGTACTGAAGAGTACCCTAACTATTGCCCCATGACTGAGGTCTCATCTTACATAGAGCAACAGTTTCCTACCTGGAGCAAAGCACATCATTCTGTCCAGGTTGCACGCTATGGGCCTTAGGCTCTTGATGGCATTCCTGACTCCAGTCAGTTACCTATTACCAAAGTGATTATGTGTGGGTTCAACTTAATGCCGGCACTCAAGAGGTTGACCAAGCATGTGCTTAGGGGAAAAGAGGAGCAGCACTTCTACCAGAAAAGGGAAAACAGTTCAGTTTTAATAAACTCACCCATAACTTTTTAATTAGAAAGTTTAAAATAAGCTATTTTAATTCATCCTATATTTAAATTTAATATCATTTCAGAAAATAAATTTGCTTTTGACTTGCTCATGGGGAGGAGTGGACCATAACCTTTCATTTCTCGAAGTCTTAATACGGCCCTGGCTTCTACCATCTGGGCTCAGCTTAGAACCAGCTGAGTTTCCCAGTGTCCATCCTGCCTGGGGGCTGGCCACATGTCAAGAACTGGCCCTCATAGCCGTCCCCTGCCCCCAGCACTACTCCTGCTACCAATTGCCTCCTGCCTGAGTCTCCAACTTTGTTATTTACTAACTGTTTTTTCCTATTTTTCCCAGATTGCAATTAACATCTAGAAAGGCAAAGATCCCTATGAGTAAAGCTTTGAACCATCACCTGGAAATATATCCTGCTGTTTCCATAGCGGAGTTTAAGAGCATTTAGCTAATTATAGTCCTCAGGAATGGAAAGCTTCCTAATGGAAGCAGCGAGGTCTTTTCTGCCTTACAATGGGAGCCAGTCGCCAGCGGATACATAGCAATATGTCACATCCCTCTTCATTTATGCCCTCACAGGGGAGGGTATCGTAAAGCACCTCCTCCACAGGCCTAATGCTGTGATGTGTATTTTGACAAAAATACTTTTCAGGGCCATGAAAATAAAAGCACCATAAAATCAGAAGGAAAGAGAGTATAGATTGAACTGAATAAGTCCCAGCCCAGCTTCACCAATGCACCTCAGTGGATATGGCCTGACTGCTCTGTCCCCTCCAGCTGCTTTGGTGACTAAACCTCCAGGAGCCTGGTGATAGGGCAATCAGTTCAGACAGGCGCTGTCCTAGTGGTATGTGTGCACAAGGGCCCTGAATGTTGGAGGGAAAGAGAGAGAGAGGGAGAGGGAGAGAGAGAGAGAGATGGGTTAATGTGTTGATGTTTGGCCAGGAGGTGATACAGTGTTCCAGCCTACTGTATTCTAAAAAGTGACTGCCACACCTTTTATGAGGAATTGATAGGAGAGGTTCACCCTTATTAATCACAGTAATAGCAATAAAGAGGCAGTTAAGTTTTCCCAAGGGTGCATGTGAGATTCTTGGCTCTAGCAAAGCTACGCTGGTTGATGGAGTTGATGGTAGGGAGCAGGAGCTTTGCATCTGGGTTAAGGTTTATTTTCGTGTTCAGAGAGATAATAACAGGGCAACAGTTGTCCAGTTTTGTCAGCTCAGAGACGTCACCCTAAGGCTTATTAGAGGGTGAGCTCAGCATCCAAGGGGTTGTGACTTGCATCTTCCTGATTCAAGGGTTTGGTGAGCAGCTACTGTCCCCTAACCTCTCTGCTAAAGGGTTGTCCTCACTAGCTAATTTCTCCTTACCCTAGAAACCAAGGGAAAAGTCCATTTCTGGATTGTGGCTCACACACTCTTTCCTAAAAATGAGTGACCAAAACATGTCAATGAACTAAAATCAGGATGGAAAACACTGTTGATGAGATGGGTTTTGGCATTTTAAACACCAGCTCAAATCTGCCCATTATCAGGGCCATTGCAATGGTCTTCTGGGAGTGGGACAGTTTGGTTCATGGGAGAGGCAGTAGACATGGGCACAGAAAACCAGAAAGCCTAGTCCTGCTACTTCTTACATGTGGGATTTGGGGAAATTATTTCTCATGTCTGTTAGATATCCTACTGGAAACACAAGGGCCCTATTTAAGGTAGAGACTGCCTTTTCCTATCCCACATGCTTCCCTCCAGGGCACAGGGCACAGGGCACAGGGCACAGGGCACAGGGCACAGGGCATAGGGCACAGGGCACACAGTTTAGGCCCAGGGCTATTCATTGATCTTCCCTTTCATTTCTCCAATTACAGTGAACTTTAGGGTTATGATAAATATTCAGCTCTTCCCGTCTGGGCAAAAAGTAGCATTATATTTCTCTGCCCATTAGGTGTGAACATGTGACTATTACATGGGTCCGTAAAATGTGAGCATGACTGGCACTTCCCAGTGGAGACCCTGAAGTTGCTAGTTGGAGCGCGCATCAGCCTATTCTCCTTCCCTCATGGTAATGAGGAAGCCATTGTTCCAAACGGTGGCTGTCCCTCAGCCTGCAGCCCTGAGGGGAGATGTGGTGATGCACCCCGAGCCTCCATCCTTCCCAGGAAGGTCATGTAGTGTGAGCAAGAGATGAACCTCTGTTATGCTAAACCACTGAGACTTTGCGCTGTTGTATTTTTTTTATTAACACAGTATAACCTGGCCCATCCTGTCTGATATACCATCTCCCTTAGCCTTACCCCAATTTCTCTTCTTTTGACTTTCTCTTTTCCCTGGTACCCCGCACCCGCAAGGGGTAGCCTGAAGCTGGGCAGAAAACCTCTAGAATGCCAACCTCTAAGGGCATAAGAAACTGTTGGAGGATGGGCTCCTGATACTCTCAATAGTAATGTGTATTGACTTCAAAACCAGGGAATTCCCTCTGCTCTTCTGATGGATGAACTTAAAGGTGTCAAAAAATATTTTTGGCCAAACCAAGGCTTGGACTTTGGTTCTATAGGTGGTGAGTCGTTACTTTCTCAAAATTTCCTTCTGATATCCACACAGATGGTAGCACCACACAGGTGCTATAGAAATATGCAGAATATTTAAAAAATTAGGAGGAATAACTGTAGTAAATTTGAATTGCTATGACCCCCTGTAGGATTTCTGATTTGTTTTTCACATGTTACCTCATTAATATAATCTAAGTTATTATAACCTTCAAACATTCCTTATCTGATCAGTGTCTGAGGAGGCTAGTTTTTTTATGGATATGGAGCAGCTAAAGCTGATTTTGTCTTATTTACTCTACTTGTTGAGAGTTGGGAATAAAAATTTCCTCAGGATCTCTGAAATGGACATCTGAGAGATCCATTGAAAGCAAACGTCCTCATGGAATTAGCTCACATTTCATACATTCTACCCTTCTCAGCTCCAAACATACCTGCCCGCCTGTCTGCTGAGAATCTCTAAGAGACTTTCCACGAAGAGAAGGAGGGAGGGAAAGGACTCTGCATCCAGGCCGAGAAGAACAGAGCTGTACAACTGTGTTCCTCAGTCATGGATAACCTGGGCTTTTCTTTAATTAATAGACTTGGCTAACGCCATGTTGTTATCTAACAGTGTGTCTGAGAAACAAGAACACTTGTTTTTCTCATTACATGACAGGGCCCAGATGTGCTCAAATCAACAGTAAGTCGGAATCCAAATCCCCAAAGAGAGCTCATGGTTTAGTTTAAAACCTAGTGAACAGGGAGGAACCAAGAAACAAAATTTAAATGTTCCACCCACTTTGCTTGGTTGGAGATTGGGGGCAGGGCTGGATGGACAAAAGGAATTTAGAGTCACTTCTGTGCCTAGAAGTTGAGGCATAGAGAGTCCAGCCTGTAGGATGCTACAGCTGTTTCTAGCTAAGGGTTTTGGGCAAGTATGGATTCTAGAAATATTTTTCACAGCAAACAAAGTGCCACACATGAATTGTGTAATTTCCAGTGAACTGGCTTATTTTGTAGCAGCAATTGGATGATGGAAATTATCCACTCCCTTCGCAATTTGGATGCTGGATATGAAGATTAAAATTATAATTTTTTTAAAGAATAGATTTTTATTTATTTATTTTTTAATCCTCACCTGAGGATATTTTTTCCATTACTTTTCAGAGAATGGAAGGGAGAGAGGGGGGTGGAGAGAGAAACATCGATGTGAGAGACACATTGGTTGCCTCCCACACGTGCCCCAACCTAGGCGAGAATAGAGCCTGTAACCGGGGTACATGCCCTTGGCCAGAATCAAACACAGGGCCCTTCAGTCTGCAGGCCGATGCTCTAACAACCGAGCCAAACTGGCCAGGGCAAAGTTGTAATTTTTCAACTGAAAGAATCCCTGGAGAGAGTAATGTAGTAGCCAATTTATAGATGTGAGGGTTTAAATAGCCATGACCTAAGAGAATTATAGCAATGCTGACACATTGAAAGACTCAGCATGGTGAACACACTAAGTACAGAGATTATTCAGTGATGCAGGAAAATCATAATGTTGTATGAATACTGATGAGTGCAACAAGCTTTGGCAAACTGGAGGCTTTTTCAAAGTGGAGTGCTTGCTATTTAGGAAAAACTAAGGAGGTGGGACAAAGTGAATGATTCCCTAGCTTTCAAAATGATAAACAGGCTCATCTACCTCAGGCGGAGAAGGGGAAAGGACTGGGATTGGGCCCAGGAGACATTAGACTGTGCCCCAGATTTGCCACCTTCAGCTGTGTTACATTAAGCAGATAACTCAACTTCTCTGAGCCCCAGTTTCCAGATCGGTGAAACTATTACAGAGGGTTGTTTTGGCAAACAAACAATATAATTCATTGCAAAACTGTGCACTTTTTTAAAATATCAGAAATGTGAGAAGTTGTAATATGATCGTCATTGTTGTTGCTCTGAACTTCCTACTTTTGATGGGTGTGCAATCAATGCCTGAGTGAACCCAATCTAAGGTGAGTCTTTCCCCAAAAGATGGATGTATGGGCCTGTGTACGTGGAGAATGTAAATGAGCTGTTCTGTTCTCAGGTTAGCGTCTCATCCCTGTGCAGGGGCCCTGTTAATCTTCCCTATTTTTCCAATGTTAGTATATGTGCTGCCCAAGTGAGCGCTCTCCTAGTCTCATTCAGATGGTTAATTTTATTTGCTAACTTCATTGGGCTAAGGCATGGCCAAATAGCTGGCAAGACATTTTTTCTGAGTGTGTTTGTGAGGGTGTCTCCAGAAGCTGTTAGCATTTGAGCCAGTAGACTGAGTGAAGAAAACACCTTCACCAATGTGGGTGAGTATCACCCAGTCTGCTGAGGACCTGAATGGAATAAAAAAGTGAAAGAAGGGCAAATTTGCCTTCTTTGCTGGGATATCCATCTTCTCCTGCCCTTGCACATTGGTTTCTCTGGTTCTCAAGTCTTTGAACTCAGACTGAACAATACCACCGGCTTTGCTAGTTCTCCAGGTTGCAGTTGGCAGTTGGTGGGGATTCTTGGCGTCCATAATTGTGTGGGACAATTCCTGTAACAAACCTTTATTTGTGTATCTCGATATATCCCATTGGTTCTGTTTCTCTAGAGAATGTGGACATACATCATGTTACTGATGACCAAGAAAGATTAGAATATAGTTAAGTAGCTAAAGACAAATATTTTACTTTAGAAATAACACTGCACCAACATTTAGCTCTAACCATGAGCACAGCTAATAAGTTATCCTAAAATGCAACTTTCACAGTGATTCTTGAAACTAAAGAACAGTGTAGAGAAACCTTGAGCTTCTTCTAAGGGACAGTATTTCCCTTCTTTGTATTTCTCTTGGTAACTTCAATGGACCTCAGAGCCAGTTCTGTGGTTATCCTGAGGGTGTGGCTACTTGCTTTAGAGAAAGAGCCTGGGCTGCCAACCTGACCCCTCCCTGCTTCTTTGTTACACTCTACTTGGTAGGGAAATTGGGTAGTTCAGAACTTAAAACAGTTACCAGCGTGTCTTGTTGCCCTAGAAACTTCTGGCATGGATCTCTTTAGGACATCACATAATTACTTCCTCTCTCGCTTCAAATTAGATGCAGCCTCCTCATTTAAACAAGCTCCTCAGGGGGGAGGTGGAAGAGGGTAAGGGGGAATAAATGGTAATCGAAAGAGACTTGACTTGGGGTGACAACCACACAATGCCATATACAGATGATGTATTATAGAGTTGTATACCTGAAGCCGGTATAATTTTATTAGCCAATGTCACCCCAACAAATTCAATAAAATAAATAAACAAGCTCATCAGAAAGTTAAACAATGGGCACCAGATGACAGCATTGTAACATGGCTGAAATTCTTTGGGACACTTTAAAAATAATTCGAGTCAATGCCCCATGCAGAGACAATTTATTTTTCCCAGAGCAATTAAAGCCTAACTGAATAAATCACACCTCCACAGAGAAAATACTTTCTCAAATGACCTGTAAAAGTATCTTCCCTCTGCATGTCGTAGTGCATTGCTACTGTTCCCAAGACTGGACTTGCAGGGTTTTGGTGAGAGTTGGTGTGAGTTCTGTCATTTGTTCCTTTCCCCAACATTTGTCTACCCTCACCTCTCATGTTCTAAAAGGTCTGAGTAAGGTTTGTTACTCCAATGTAGCCCCAACTCCCTATAAATTATATTTATGACAACCCTTTCCCCACTGTAGGGCCTCTTTTTAGTTTTCAAGCAGGTTCAGCTCACAGCTCGAGCTTGCTGCCTAGACTGGACTTTTTCTTCGTCTATTGTATACAGGGCCAGTACTTATAGTTTCTGGATTGGAAGGCCTTTTTCCTACAGGTTTTGAATACATAAAAAAGCTGTTTATTTAAATTATTGTTTTTCTTTCTTGAGTTTCTAATATCTCAGTTCCAAATCTCAATTGATAGTTTCCTGTTCACATACTAATTCTGGAAGACTTTCACCTACTTCTGAGGTTTTTTTTTGGCTGCTCTGAACAGACTCACACACATTTACATTTGTTGCTGATTTTTTTTTTCACTGTGATTGAACCTGTGTTTTGTGTCTCTCTAATCTACAATTATCGTTCAGTGTTTATCTACTGTTCACTGAGTCACCTTGAAAACACATGGTTCAGGGGTCCACAGAGACTGTGGCAAGCTATAGAAATTTCTAGGTCAGTTCTGCTTCAGGTCTTTCTTGAACCGGAATTTAGGCATTCAAAATATGCAAAGAAAAATGTAATATGGAACTGCATTTTTATTCTTTCTTTACAGCCAGTTCTAGCATTAAAAATCCCAAATTCAGTAACTACTACACAATTGTAATCTGTTATTTTAAGACAGAAAAGTAGAATATAAATTTCAGAGCTATTGTTCCTTAGTTGCTTCAAAGGACTGGGTGAGTTTGTAACAATCCCGGAGACATTGTGGCTGTGGAAAAGGTGTTTGTAATTTTGTTGTGGAACTATGAGAAGTCTTAGGATCACATGCAAATATTTAACTAGAAAGCCATGGCAAGTGAAGGCCAGTGGGGGGCTGCTGAATCATTGGGATAATATTGCATCCCGGATCTCCTTGACTGACAGTATGGCTTCTCAAAATAGCACCTTTCCCAGAGCTCCTTCCTGTGTGACCTTGGAAATCTCAGAAGCACTATGAACACAGAGACCACGTGTCCCTTTGTTGCATTCATCAAGTACTATTACTGCAGGTGGTGTTGAATGGGCCAAAAATTTCAGTATTATGATCACCTGGGCACAGCCACACAAACAACACTGAAGTTAGGGCTTTTGCAGGAAGGTTCTACCTAGTAGTTTTGGGGGTTTGGTAGGGAAAACATATTAAAAGTCAAGCAAACTAAATTTAGCATTTATTTTAGCTGTTCATGATTGTAGATGACCTCAACGACGGGTGTTTCAGAGAAGGAAGATCATGAAATAAGAGATCCTTGAAGGTGAGATGTGATTGCTAATGAATGGGCCCTACTGCCAAGATGGAGATATTAGTCTATCCCAAACAGAGCATGTTTGATGCAGAGCTAAGTAAGGTCATTAGCCGCTAGAATGGTAATTAAGAAACTGTTATTAAGTCTGTTATCTCAGAATGAATCAAAAGTCGTATCAATTGCACTAATAAAGTGCTTTATGACTGCCTGAGGTTCTATCCCTGGGACAACCAATTCATTCCTGGCTTAGAAAGAACTTGGTCCAGTCACCTCTGAGAAATGGGTTCTGTAATGACTGTCTTCTCAAGGCTGGAAAACATGAACATTTACATAACTGATAGAGGAGAAACCTGAAAAGCTAGCTAAAAAGTCATGGCCTGGACTGATTTGAAGAAAACTAGAAGTGTTATTATTAAAGCAAAAATGTAGGATGCTTTTAGTAAAAGGAAATGTGTTGACTGCTTCTGAGAGATTGAGTGAAAATGTGGTTTTAAAATGTCAATAAGATTGGGCAACATGGAGTTTTCTGGTGATTTTCACTAGAACATTTTTGTTTAAATGATAAAGGCAGAAACCGGATGATATGGGATGAGATGTCAATGGGAAGTGGGTAACTAAAGGAAACTAGAACATTTATATTGGGCTATGAAGGGAATCAGAGAAATGAAGTGGTGGGTGAAAAAAGAGAGTTATTTTTAACTCTCAAATGGAAAATAATAAGCTAGTTTGTATGCTGATGAAAATAATATAGGAGAGGAAAGAGATTGGTAATGCAAGAGAATGGACAACTGAGGAAGAAATTCCTAAAAACAGCAAGAAGTAAAAGAACCCACAGGACAGGTGGATACTCGGTATTATTAGGAATTAAGAAGTATTCTGATTTGCAACAGGAATGAAGAAAAAGATGGGTACAACCAGGTTTATAAATTTGGTACAGGGAATTTGAGGACATTTTGTACCTGGCTTACTTTTCCTAATGATGTCTGAAAAGAATCATTTGTTGAGAGTTAGATGGTACATGAGAGGCAGGAGGTGATTAAAAGAGAAGGTATGAAGAGGCTACTTTGTACAACAGGAAAGCCAATCTAAGATTTATGTCCATGAACTTATGGGTGAGTCAGTAATGCTGAATAGAAGATTTCCTCCAGCAGGGTCAGAGAGTAAAGCTTTGGGATTAGGTAGGTGACCTGGATGGGGAGAGGAGAAGGAAATTACTTTGAGAAGAAATGCAGTAGGGAGGTGAGATTCTTCACTAGGAAAAGGAGAGTGACTGGGGAGTCTGAAACACTGGGACTTCAAAAAAAATGGCAAGTCCTTAGAGAAACGGTTGCATGGTGCACCTGGGCAGGTGCTCCCAGGGATGTGTGGGAGCGTGGCACAGAAGCAGTCGTCTCTGGAACCAGAAAGCCTTGACCACAGAAACTTGGGCAATGAGCATCTCAACACTAACCTGTGTGTACAGGGATCCAAAACCAGAAAAGCTTTATATACTCCGCGGTGCTATGTAATTACCCTAATACTTGTTCTAATCCCCTGTTGGGAATTCCCAAGGATTACTGAAGTTGAATTTCTCATATGCCTGAGAGAATAGAAAGAAGCAAAATTAATTTGATTTCATCCAAACAAAGAATTATCATAAATTTTGAGCTCCTTTTTTTAATGGATTCTGAGTCATTCTTGGTGTTCTATGAAGGAGAAGTGAAGTGTCATGAGAGGTTACTAGAAAAGATCTAACCAAAAGGTGGTCAAGGAAGGCCTCTCTGAGAAAGTGCTATTGAAGTAGGATATTGAAAGATGCATAGGCTTAACCAGCTGAAGAGTGAAAGGGGAGAATTAAAATCTCTAAGACAGAAAATAACTTGATGCCGTCTATGGCCATGAAGAGTGGATGGTGCATATGGACAAGCAGAAGAATGCCCTGCTCTGAAGGAGGAGCTGTGGATAAGGGTCAGATTATGGACACCCCTGCAACGAGAAGCACAGGCCACATAAAAATGTTCTCTGGTGGATTCATGGAGAATGGTTTGAACAAAGGCTAGAAATAAGGTAGAAGGTGACTAGTACAATGGTCCAGTCAAGAAATGATAACGGCTTGCGGGAATGCTGCCACGATGTAAAGAAGATTCAGTAGATTCAAGACCTTTCTTGACAATGGAATTGCTAGTAGCAAATTGAGGAAAAAGCCACCAAGTGTAACTTCCAGGTTTCCAGCATGAGCTTCTGTGGAAGTTCAATGAACTTAGATAAGAAACTCTTCAAGAGGAACAGGTTTTGTGTGTGTGAATGGTGGGGGTGGGGGGCAGTAAAAGTTAGAAGTTAGAGAATCCAGTGAAGTATCCAAATGGAGATATTTTATATGCGGTTGTTTAAACGATTCTGGAACTCAGGGGAGAGGTCTGAGTTGGTGAAATGCACTTGGGAGTTGTCAACCCAGAGGTGCTATTGCAACTAAAGAAATACCTAGGGGTAAAGTGTATAAGAAGAAAAGATTCAGGATTGAGCCCGTGGAACTCCACTGTTTAAAACTGATAGAAAAGTTGAAGCCAGAAAAGGAGACGAAAAATGAGAATTAGCCCAGCCGGGTGTGGCTCAGGAGTTGAGTGTCGACCTAGGATCCACGCGATCGGGGTTCGATTCCCGGTCAGGGCACATGCCCGGGTTGCGGGCTCCATCCCCAATGACTCTCTCAGCATTGATGTTTCTGTCTGTCTGTCTGTCTCTCTCCTTTCCTCTCTCTGAAGTCAATAAAGATATATTTAAAAAAAAAAAGAGAGAGAATTAGAGGAGCAGAGAGCTAGGGAAAAAGAGTGGTTTAAGGAGAGATTACTTTGCCATTATAGCATGGAAGTAGCCGTAGATGACATGTAAGTGAATGAGCTGGGCTGTGTTACAATTAACCTTTATTTATGAAACATGCGATGGGCTGTAGTTTGCCAATCCCTGGCATCGGGTGCTATTGAAAAGTCTAGAAAAGTGAGAACTAAATATTGTTCATTTGATTTAGCTTCAGTAATAAGGCCATTGCTGCCCTTTTTAAGGTTGTTTTCAAATAATTGGTGGGGTCAAAAGCCCTATTGATATTTATTGCTGAGAGAATGAGAGGTTAGGAATTGGGAGTCATTTACAATGTGATCTTTTCTTATAGTACTTATTTTTTTAGGGGAAGATAGGACATTACCAAAAATGAGGGAAAATTTGTTTTATTTGCATATTTTTAAAAAAACTAGAGTGAGCCCTGGCCAGTGTGACTCAGTTGGTTGGAGTGTAGTCCCAGACACCAAAAAGTCACAGGGTCGATCCCGGGCCGGGCACATAGCTGGGCTGTGGGCTTGGTCCCTGGTTGGGGTGTGCAGGAGGCAGCCAATGGATGCTACTCTCACATAGATGTTTCTCTTTCTCCCCCCTCCCCCGTCCTCTCTTAAAATTAATAAACATATCCTCAGGTGACAATTAAAAAAACTACAGTGAGCAGAAGAGTGGAGTAGAAAGTCCCTAAAAAATGGCATTTTCAGTTTCTGGACACTCCTTCCTTTTAAGGGGAGTGGTGAGGTGGTGGCAAGTGTGGAGAGTTTGTTAGTTGGATGAGAAGACGGGGATATTTGCTTCTAATAACTTCTCTATTTTTTAAAATGAAGGACCACAAAAAAAATTCACTGTCAGTGAGGTTGGGGGGAGAGGGAAAAAAAGAAACCAGATATTTGAGAAACTTATACTGTCTGTACCATATTTCTTCTATTATTTATTCTTCCATTGTTCAGACATTTAGGATATTCTGTTTTCTGATATTAAAAAAGTGATATGTCTTTGCAATAAAATACTTTTATTTATAGTCATTTCCATAGGATAGATGATCAGAATTAGAAAAAAAATTTTATATTTTTAATTTTTTCGTTTCTTAAAATATTATTTTTTTAAACATACATTTACTTGTTGAAACTCAATTAGTAGAGAAAATCTTATAATGATGGTGTGGCTGAGAATGGTGCAGTTTACTAGATAATCCAGTGTAAATGACTAAATTAGGGCTAACAAAACTTCCATTTCCTTAAAATTGAGGTACCAGCACCAGCAGTGGGTTACATAGAGTATGTGTGGCTGTGCATAGAATAGAGGTGGGCACATGTGAGCCTGGGGCTTACTGTCAGCCCGTCTGAAAGACTCCAAAGTGACACCAGCTGTCTGATCTAATTCATCTTCCTTACTAGGACTTGAATTGATGAAGTTTGGATGAATTCCTTGGCTCTATGGTGATTGTCTTTACATCTATCATTAAGAAAGCTATCAGTAAGGAAATTAGAAGGCGAGATTCAGTGATTAATCCTACAAATAATTAGTATTTTCATTTTTCAGGACAAATCAATAAACCTAAAAAATGTCCACATTTTTTCCAGGCTAAAGCATTTGATGGGACTTGATGAATTAATTCAACCTACTTGTTAATTATTTAATGGAAAAAGCATATTTTGTATTTTTTCTCTCAAATTGAATTCATTCAGTCCTCTACTCATTCATTCAGTCAAGATTTATGAGCATCTACTATGTGCCAGGCCCTTGACTTGTTACCATGGAGACAGAGATGGGTAAAATTATCTTCCCTGTAAGATGCCCATGTTTTGTGGGTAAGAGAGGTGCACAAGCAGAAAATTTCCTAGCGGTATGGTAAGTACAGTTGTAGAAATATGCACAAGGCATCATGAAAGCCTTAAGGAAGGGGTCCAGGAGAGAAATGGCCAGAAATGCTCCCTGAAGTCAGAGATGTTTGGTGAGTGGGCTGAGCTCTACAGGATGAGAAAGTTTGTCACTGAGGAGTGTAATTGGTGCTAGAATGTGGAATAACTTTCTAGGTTTAACTCAGGAGCCAGAAGCCTCACTTGATCATGATGCAATGAAAGTGACTCTTTTTAAAAATTTATAATTATTTTGAACATTTCCCTAGCAATGTACCTGCAAGAACTTAATCACCTTTAACAAGGCCTCCCAGTTATGGCCAAAGATTTTCTGGGCATTCTTTCACATTTTTCTCTAGAAGACGTTTCTCAGACCTTCCACCCAATCACCCACCCTGGGCTGTTTCTGCAGCCTCCTCACTGTCTCTAGACCCTTCATGTCTCCTCCTCAGTCACTCCTTATGTTGTGATGGGTCATCTTCCCAAAACGCTGACCTGGTCACTTCTCATCCCCATTTAAAACTCCGTGCTTGGGTCTCATCACTATAACCTGGATCCTTAGCAGCTTTTCATGCCCATTCCTCCCTCTGTGGGTGTGAAGAGATGACAATGTTACCTAATATTCACACATTTCCTACTTAAACTATTTACTAAAAAACAAAAGAAAATCAACTTTTCTCCTTTTTCTTGTATGACACACACAAATAGAGTACTATAAAAGCCCTTCGCCTTTTTTCACCTATCAGTATATTCTGGAAATTGTTCCACATTCCTTCATGCAGATGTTCTGCCTTGTTCCTCGCCGCTGCGCAGCACTTCAGAGCACGATGCAGCTCATTCAGCTGGACCTCTGCTCACGGGTGTTTCGCTTCTAATTTTATGCTATTATAACCAGTACCTCCATGAATAATTTTGGGCATATTTGAGGAGGTATGTACTCTGCATAGTTAGAAGTGAGTTGGGTTGTCTTCATGTGTAGTTTTGCTGGATATTGCCAAATTCCCGTGCACAGTTTATCTCCTTTTTCAACTGCAGCGACAATACATGCAAGAGCCTGTTACCCCGCGGACTCACCCAAACGGAGCCTAATGTCACGCTTTTGGATTTTGGCTAATCTGATAGTTATGAAATGCTCTCTCTTATGGTTTTCATCTGCTTTTTTCTTATCATCAGTGAAGTTGAGCACCTTTTCATGTAGTTAAAATTTATTTGAGTACTGTTTTTCTTATAAAATATCTAGTCTTTTTTTTTTGTTTTGCCCAGTTTTTCTATCATGTCGTCTCTAGTTTGTCTGTTTTGGCGCTTTTCTTGATTTCTAAGCACTCTTGCTGTGTTTAGCAGATTAGTCTTTTGTCTGTGATATATGTTGTAAATATGTTAAATCTGTGATATAGGTTGTAAATATGTTAAGAGTGTGTCATTTGCCTTTGCTTATGTGTATTTTTTGCTATTAAAAGATTTATTTTATTTTTATGTGATCAAAGTAATCAATCTTTCATCTTATGGCCTTTTTATTTTGGTCACATTTTAAGAAGTTTTTCCCTGGATTATAAAGCCAAATTTACTCATTGTTTTCTGTTACTTGCATGATTTCATTTTTACATTTGGTTATTCTGAGTGTAATTTGAGATATGGAAAAAAAAAAATTCTGTTTTTCTAAATGACACGTGGTGGTCATAGCAGCATTTCATATTTGCTTATTTTTGCAAAAGATACACTGGAAGGTTATATTAGGGTAGGGACAGGTAGGAAGTGACTTTAAACTGTGTATATATTTTTGCATTCACTTTATTTTAAACCCCGTAAATGTTTTACATGTTAAAAAATTAAATCAAAATGAAAAAATAAAATCCTTAAATTGAATAAAAATTAAAACGAGTGAAGTAACTGTATCAGATTGATAACTCTGTTACATAGAGGAAGTAATTATTTTAAGTAACTTTTGAACACAGCACCCCCTTTTGTTGGTGGGGTGCACCCTAAAGACAAAACAAGGGGGCGTGCAACCCCCAACGCAGTCATGTGGAAACTGCAAAGAATCAGCTGGGTGCACCTCCCGCTGGCCCCATTTGGGACAATTTGAACATCTGAAAGAACAGGGACTGTAAGTGCTTATAATACATGGGAAGAACCTGCCTGTGTATCCACAGTCACACAAAGACTGAAAGAGCGAAAGGAGAGGAAAGGCCAAGGAAAGCCCTCTTACCCAACTCTGCAAGCTGACAGGTGGAGAAAACATGGCCTAACTATGAAACTATTATTTTGAAAGCTCCCCTGTCATAATTTAAGGCACGCGCTTTCGATGAATGTTAAACTCAGGGCATTAAATTGTACCGACCAGGTTATTCACGGGGTGGCAAAGAGTTGCCCACGGATTACAGTTGTCCTTACCTGAAATAACAACGTGGTGATTCAGAGAATAAAACCCTACGTTGCTGACAAAAATGGCCCATTGCTTCCTCCCCGTGCCTACTGCCCTTTGCAATGTGACTGCAGCAAGTGCCAGCAGGAGGGGCGCCTATTTTCCTGCCCTTGGAGTGTAGATTGGATCGTGACTTCCTTTGGGCAACAGAACACGGCGCCCTTCAGGTCCCCCGAGGCCTGTGCGTCGCCCGCCGCTCTCTTGGGTTTCTGCCGCGCCATGAGAACACGGCAGGCCTCGCCTGCGGGAGTAGGAGACGCCACAAGGGCAGAGCTAATCCAGTTGTCGCAAAGCCCCAGGTGTGTGAGATACCCTGGCAGAGACCAGCAAAGTGGGCACCAGTCAACCTGTTACTGGCCGCGGGTGCAGGAGTGAGCCCTGCCAAAGACCTGAACCCAGCACAGCTGGGCAGGTCTACCCAGCTGAACTTCATACCCCTGCATTTAAGCTAATAGGTTTTGAGGTGCTTGTTCAAAAGCAAAACCTAACATTCAGGCATGGGCCTAGGAGTCTAGAAACATTGGTGTTGGGACCAAGCAGCTGGAAAAAAGATGAGCGATTAATAGAAGCTGAAAAACTGAGGAGGCACTTGTTATTGGAGTCTGGAAAAATGAAGCCCTAGGTTATGTAGAAGTGAAACCCTTAGCAAAGTGTTAGCTTTAGTAACTCAGAAGGTTAAAATATACCTAATGATCTTGTTGTGTGACTTATTTTAGCTGCATGTAATAAGGACCTGCAAGGGATACAGGAGCTAAAGTAATAACTATTAAATTTGCAAGCAGAATCTGTAGAGGAACCAAGGCTTGCAGGGATGGAACATGAAACTATTTCTTATCTCTAGTCTTCTCAGCCAATAAATGATTCTTGAGGTAGAATGCGTCTAAAGCAGGGGTGGGGAACGTCCGGCCTGTGAAATTATTTGCTCTGGCCCTGTCAAGGCAAGCGCAGTTCCAGCTGTCACATTAGGGGTGAGTTAATTAAATGTTTGACCAAATATAGCAGCTAATTTTTAAGTTGATAATTTTGTATTGCCCATGAATGATGTTATAGGTATCCAAATGGCCCTTGGCAGAAAAAAGTTTCCCTACCCCTGGTCTAAAGGTATAGAGCAAATCTGGAATGTGCCCTTAAGACCCTTTGTCAAAAAGTCTGAAAGAATTAAGGAAACATCTAGAAGAAACACTCAACTAGAAAAATAATTTACAGGGGCCTAAAGGGCATTGCCTCATAGGAAACCTCCATGATCTAAGGGCTGGGAGTTAGTCAAGAGAGACTGAAGCATGTCTTGAAAACAGTTGTAGATGTGGCTTTCCTCCTGAATGGATTGGAATATACTTAAATATTTTAGAAGCCCACAAAGATTTAGGAACTTGTAATAACAGAAACTTCACTAGTTGAGTTTAAAGGGACTCATTTTATAAATTGCATAGGAAGGAAGCAGGCTGAGAAAGTTACCCAGCTGCAAGCACAGACTCTTTCTTGTATAAAATAAAGGACATCTCAGAGGGTGAAGGCGAGAACCCAGAGGGCATAGCCAACCTCATTGAGAACATCAGATTTGTGAGCCATTGACAGAGCTGGTGGAAGACAATGGGCCAGAGTCCAGTCCCAGGGAGCAGAACTAGACTGTAACCAAGAAACACTTTCTGCTCCTGTATTTCAGGATTTGGCAACATTTGCTGAGTGGGAATTTAGAATTGCTATGGACTGGAGAATGCCACACACTCCCATTTTCCCCTTTAAATGGAGAATATTGTGGTTTTTCCCGTTCTCTAATGATCATTTGTTGAGTGTGGAAATACAAATAATTTGTACTAGATGTAGAATCCAGACTTTAAAAATGATGGCATGACCGAATGAGACTTTGGAAGGTGTCGGGTAAAAATGGGTATCTTTTTCATATGGGAAAGTTATGAATAATTTTGGCCAGAGGGCAAGCTGTGGTAGGTTATTTACAAAAATGGAGACAACTTTTTCCTTTTGTATTCATGCCCCATTGTCCTTCCCATCAAGATCTCAAGTCCATTTTCCTCCCTCTGAAGTTTGGGCTGGACTTGTGACTTGCATTTCAGGACTCACCTGGTGTCAATGGACCAATTCTAAGCATAACCCTCCTGAGGACTTGCACATTTCCACTCAGTCTTTGGATCCCGGCCCGCCCTTGAGAACAAGCCCAAGTTAACATGCTGGGTGATTAAAGACCACAAGAGGTAGAGCGAGCTCAGTTGTTCAATCAAGACCCCAGACATGTAAGAGAGCTCACCTAAAGTCAGCAAACCCGGCTCTCCCCATTGACCCTCAGCTGACTGCCATCGCTTGAGCAGCTCACACTGAGAACAGCTTGGGCCAGGCCTGGCTTTACCACAGGAATATCACAACCGACCTGCACCTGCGTAAGGAGATAAAGGGTGTTGATTATGCCACTAAGTTTTGGGAGGCTTTTTTTTTTTTTTTTAAATGCAATAAAAAACAACTGACTCAATGTTAATGTTAAATGCTAAATGTTGTGGAACAGAAAGATAATTAAAAATATATGTCCCAGTGGTATCTGGTCAACAGAAGCAACTACCTTCTTTGGATATTTTGTTATATGAAAAAATCAACCCCTGTTTATTTCAGCCACTGTAAGTAGGTTTTTCTGTTACTTGCAGCTGAATTAATTCCAAATGGACATATTAGCTTTCTCACTGAGCACACTTCTTTTTTTACTGGCCTTGAGCAGATTCAACTAGATGTGTCTAATGCCTTTCTAAATTTATAGATCAAAATCAGTTCTCAGAGAGTATTTATTCAATGAATTGATGAATGAGACACTTAGCCACCTACTACCGATGATCCTGGCATTTTTGCGTTTATCACACAACTCTTCGGGGTCAGTATTTTCAATGGTCTCAGAGTCATTAAAGCTTAAAAAAGCTTCTCTCAATCAGTTCTCATTCATTTACTAGTTTTCTGCCTTTTCAAAAACAGGAATTTAATGTATTCAGATATTTATAATGCTGTTTCAGCCTCTTTTCTTGAATAAAACTGAAGATGTGTTATTGCTGTTAACACAGCATGTGGGTGGTTGAAGTGTTTGACTAGAACTCTATTGATTAGCTTTGTCAGAGTTACTAGTTTCTTCTTTCAGTTCACAAACTTTTAGACTTACTCCATCAAATAGGATTACTGTACATTAGTGCATGGGGACAGCAGTGGGTATCTCTAGAATTTTGAGTGCTTGTGAAATTAGAGCCATGGAAACGCATTGTCTTATTGTTACTTTCTATTTTCTGTGTCCCCGTACATTCTGCTACACACTAGGGTGGGACACTGTTCTATTATATGAGAAAGACTTTCAAGTGAAACAAAAGACAGAGTACGTAGTGATAACCAAACTCAAATTTGTTATATCCCAGGGATTTTTTAAACTGAGAAGGCACTCATCATAATGGTGGGAGGCGGGGACATGAACTTAAAGAACCTTGGGCGAGTCATTTAAATTTACTTTATCTCAACTTTCTCATCTGGACAATTGGGTTGAAAATTATCTATTCCCTTTATAAGGATATTCTAAGAAGAAAATGGATAGGAAAGAGCTTGGGAATTAGAAGAAGCTATGAAGGAGGAATTGTTTGTGTATCACCCCACTAAATACACGTGCATATTCCTTCTTACATCTCAAAAAAGTCTGCGTTGAAGAAATGTCAACATTCAAGGAAGAAAAGACCAACCGCTTTGGTCCTGGAAACCTTGTTTTCCTCTGGAATACTGAATATATGAGATTTGAGACACATGCTGATATCATGACCATTTTTATGCTCATTATTGTCACTGGTGTTTTTTATGTGTTTTTTTGAAAGTGTATCTTTCCTTCAAGGAATATATGTTGCCATCACTAATTACTAAATCAGAGTGTTCAATGGCCTTGACATAGTTTCAAGGGTTGCTCTGGGCCCTCGTATACTCAAAATGCCCTGCCAACTGGCACATGCCTGACCTGGGGTGATGAGAAAGCCCCTGGATTGGTAGTCTCCCCTGAAATGAACTGTAACTCTGTCACTTGGAGAGATGATCCTGGTCCTCAGATTGGAAGAGAACCTTTACAGATGCGAATGTGGAAAATAAGCTTTTTAAGAAGAGGAGCGTGACCTCAATTAAATGGACATAGCAAGGAGGTCCTGGTGAGATGTGGAGATGAAATGGATCATGTATTCAAAGCGGACACACACTGAGAAGTCAGATGGCTGAAGGCCACACCTCTCAGTCTGCTTGTGATGGAGGCGTAAGGAGGAGGTTGCATTGCTTTCTGGGGAAGACGGTGGTGGGCGAGGGCTCTTCTGTGTCAGGGAGGAAAGCGTCGAGCTAGCGATCAGCTTTTTGTTTCTGCATCATGCCTACCTCCCCGGTGTGTGACTTTACCGACAAGAGCAGAAAAACAACAGTCAAAAGATGTTCTTAGATTCGTTAGTGCCCGAGGTGCTATTTCAGATGCTGGGCATTTGGCATCTGGAGGGCCTGGTTGCGGTGTCAGGTGGGGTGGAGCAGTCTGGTGGCACGGTGACAACAAGCCCCCTTCCTTCATGGAAACCCAATTTTGTACATTTTGGATTTAGGTAAGAAATATTCTCACCCACTAACACAAGGTAATTTACGGTTCCCAATAATTTATACTTGTAAGGACTTGAAGAAAATTGTTTTTTTGTTCTCACTGAGGACGAAATAATCGAGAGATATTTTCCTTTTCTTATTTTGTGACCTGAGCCTGATTTCTTTGCAGAATTGAGTCTTTAATTAATTCATTTATTCACATGCTCCTTCAATAAACATTTCTTGAGTAAACATTTTGCGTCAGGGGGCTGGGTGTGTAGTGCTAAATAAGACAAAGTGTTTCTGCCCTTATGGAGTTTCCAATAGGATTTAAAGGAGATAACCAGGCAAACAAAGCAAAGGTCGTTCAAGGTCATGATGCGTACTGTAAGTGGTAATAGGGTGAACGTGACCGTGGGAGGGAAATCTATAATAGACCGGAGATTTCCCTCCCAGGAGGTTCCATGGCAACCGATTTCTGAGCCTATGTAGAGGTGGGCAGTTTAGGACCAGTATCCGTTCAAAGGCAATGTCAAGAACAGAGGCTGTTCTTATCATTCTGACCTTCATTTATAAGAGGTTGAATTTTCTCATGGTTCCAAAATGACTACTGTACCTCTAGGTATCACATATGCATTCAAAGCAGAGAGGAAAGGAAACCGCAGGCCTGCCCGAGCGGGCTGCGTAATTGATGGGGGCAGGAACAATGGAAACTGTTTACAAAGCAGAAAAAAATGACGTTTAAAACTACTAACTAAAAATAAAGACTTTTTCTTTAAAAGCATTTTATAAATGTTATAGAGATAAGAGTGATACATGAGTAACAACATAAACGTCAATTGCAAAAAATTATTTTGGTCCCATAAATTTATATAAAACAATAAATACTAATAATTACAGTGGTATCTCAACTGATCATACTGTACTTTCTGGCTTGCTTTTCATTTATTAGGTCATCAAAATTTTTACTAAAAGTAAGTTTATTTTCAATCAATATACTTGAAACAACACCTGTTACTCTTTTTCTTTTTTATCTTCACCTATGGATATTTTTCCATTGCTTTTCGGAAAGAGTGGAAGGGAGAGAGAGACAGAAGCATCGATGTGAGAGAGACACATCGATGGGTTGCCTCCTGCATGCACTCCAACTGGGGCAGGGGATGGAGCCTGCAACTGAGGTATGTGCCCTTGGCTGGAATCGAACCCAGCGCCCTTTAGTCTGCGGGCCAACGCTCTAACCACTGAGCGAAACTGGCCAGGGCTAGTCTTTTTTTAAAAATCCTCACCTGAGGATATGTTTATTGATTTTTTTAGAGAGAGAAGAAAGGGGAGAGAGAGGGAGAGAAACATTGATGTGAGAGAAACATCAATTGGTTGCCTCTTGCACATGCCCTGACAGGCCAGGAACTGTGCCCTGACTGGAAATCGAACCCAGGACCTTTTGGTGTACAATGCTCCAACCAACTGAACTACCTGGCTGGAGCAACACATATAACTCCTGGCAAATGCAAGATTTCTTTTGACAAATGGCTTTTGATAATTTTTTAATATTGAAAAGAATCTGCTCATGCTCTTAAGAGTATTTTATAGACTGTTGACAGCATGGGAAAGATTTTCTGATGAATTATTTCAAAGTCTAAATTTTAGTACATCCAAAGTTGATTTTTGTGTAACAATTTTTCTAAGATCAGTTTTGTGTAAGTCTGAATTTTATTTTAAATATAAATTTGTACAATTGCATTTTAATGTCTCCTGTGACATTTCCTGTAGTGTGTGGAGGTTGAACAGAAGCTGAAAATGGCTTCGTACTTTGTCTATAATTCAAATGCCTGTTTATACAGTCTAGCCTTGTATTTTAAGTTAAAAAGAAAACATCAATTTTAAAATTGTCTACCTCATTAATAATTGGTTCAGCTGAAGCTGCATTTGAGAATAGTGTTCTGTGGAATGCCACGATCTTGAGATTTAATTTCTATTTGCTTTGCAAAGTTGAAGTAGTTTTCCACACAGGAGATCCTAAGTTCTTTGCAGAATCCAAATAACTCCCTGATGTGCTTTATTGCAACGTCCGTGCGTACGCTGCCACTTGGTAATAATGTGCTGACAAAGTTCAAAGCGGAGCCCTGGGGTTCCTATCCTGGTGCCGAGGGCGGAGTTAATATTTGCGGGGAGGAGCAGCTGAGGGTTCCCGGAAAGATGGCAAACTGGCCTCCCGCAGCGGCCCCGAGCACAGCCCCTAGGCCTGCAGATGCAGGGGGCGCAGCTGCGGCCTGGCTGCCTTGCTGGGCCCGGCCCCGCCGCGGCGCCCGGAGCCTGCGGTGTCCTGACTGCCCCGGGCATGCGCGCCCGGCTGCCAGGCCCGGGCTCAGGTGCCCGCGCTGCCTCCCTGCCTGTCTGCAGAGCCTGGGTTATCCCCCGGGAGCCCCGGGGGCCCCTGATCGCGCCCTGCTGTGCCGTTGCACTTCACCCAGCAAATGACTGAGTCCCATCAAGTGCCACCTGTGAGTCTTCTATGAGCCAGGCCACTGCGTGAGAAGGTGCAACGCGATGAAGATGGGCTTATGAGAACTGTTTCCCCTTTTCACTGAAAAATGAGTCTTTGTTGAAAATGCACTATTGCCTGTAAAATCACAAGGGAGAAAACGGCATTCCGAAGTTCAGGTGTGGTGGTGCCAACGGAGTGGCAGGGAAGGAAGAACTCGGCGGCAGTAACCAGGCCAGCCCAGCGGAGAACCGCGGCTTTCTAAAGGCGCGTAGCTGCCCTTTGTTACCTTCCCCGCTTTGTCAACGCGTCTCAGCTCTGGCGGAAGAAATTCACATGGGACACAGGTTTCCTCACTGTTCGAACCTGTTTTGAGAGCTCTAGCCGCATACCTCTTCCATAAATGTCCTTAACGCAAATCATGCAATTTTATTTTTTCAAAGTCTCTGACCTGCAGCCAAACCATTAACCGCCTCCCAGTTTATCATTTCTTTCCTAGGCAGGGTAAACGAGATGCACCCCTCAGAGCTCTAACCCCAGGGTGAATATTTCTTCCCAACACCCCGAGCCCTTAAGCGAAGCTGTCCTGCCACCCAGCTTCAGCTTGGGCTCCTTCCAGCCCTGGGCAGTGCACTCAGAGCCTGCTTCTCCACCTTCCCAGCCGAGGGTCGCAGAGGACTCCCGGCGAGGCCCCGGGTGTGGGCCAGGGGGAGAGTAGACCAAGGTGGGCGGGCATTCAGGCGGCGTGCGAGACTTTCTCCTGCGACTTGCTCGTGAGTGTTTGGGCCCAGTGCTGTGGACTGTGCTCCTACTTGATGAAGGTGTGCTGCTTGCAAGGCCTGGCTTTGCGGCCCGGCGGGTCAGATGATTCTGATGATTCTCACTTCACGATGGGAAGCCCTGGTTTCATCTGCATCTGTCTGGAGTTCCATGATTGGGTTTTGAGTTTTTCCCAAAACCCAACAGAAAGTCAAGAGCTATTATTAAAAAATAGAACAGATATATATTTTCTCCCAAACCCGGACACTTCTATTGTTCTTCTCTTGGTGGGACTGACCTGAGCTCCATGAAGCATCTTCATTTTCCACAGACACTTGAGGCATCATTGGACTCCCATCATTGGATCATAACGCTTGACCAATAACCTGGGACATCCGGAAAACATGCCTTGCTTTAGGTCCTACTCTAAGCTGAAAACCTCTGTTTTCTAGGTAAATTCATCCAAACATCACAGCTAAATGTGTATATGTTGCCTGATAATTTAAAATGGGCTCGCCAAGCATTTTGCCACTGCTTGTGACAGAGGTTGCAGTGTGCGTGTAGAAACTCCTCCTTTACTTTAGAAAGTGTATTATGATACACTCAGATGTGACCCCTACTCTATGTATGTGGGTTTTACTAATTGCTGAGGATGTTTGCTCCCAGTTAGAACTCTGGATCTGGTGCATGTACAGGTTCTTGCCGGTTCTGTAAGAGCATATAGAGAGTGTTAGAATAAAATAACGGAGACTAGTAGAACCAGGTCCTAGCAATGGTAGAAGGGAGGGCTATCAAGAAGCCCAAAGAATGAGTGAGCGTTAAACCATTGTGGACGAAAAGGGGCCACATGCTCACCTGACCGGCTCAGGGAAGGCCTGTGTGGCAGCTTTGCAAGCTCAGAGGCCTAAAGTAACCACAAAGGATGGTCTGAAATGAAAAAAAATTTAAATTAAAAAACAGTTTATTGTCCTAGGCTAGAATCTTCCCTGACAAAGGTCAATCTTTACCTTATCTGAGCCTGTCCATTGTCTTTTTGTATCTACGATAACATATCTTTGGAATGTCAAAGTAATTTCCCTTTTTCTGGATCCCTCAAAGCACAGGCACCGCTCTGCAGAGACCAAAAATACCCTTATTGTTATTAATTGATGACTGTTAACTGTCCTGCACCCACCTAAGTAAAAGGTGTGTGTGTCTATCATTTTAGTTTTTACCCAATCCCAGAGGTTTCCCGGCTTTGCTTTATCCCACCTCCCTAATCTATCACCAGTGGATTTCATGTAACCCACTTACGTCTCCCGCTTTGGTTGTAATGTGTAAAACAAGGTGCAAAACTGCCATTCTCCGGAGCATTATTGCAATCCGTTGGGATTCTGCTTTCCCGCATGGTGTGGACAGTTTGGTTCAAATAAATTCACAAAAATTCTTCACAGGTTTGAATGTTTCTTATGTTAACACCATGAACCGGTGTTGAATGAATTGTGAAGAATCTGGATATTTCCCTTTCCCCAGAGCACAATTATCCTGTGCTGATGTGGCTGGAGACCCTTTATCAAGGTTACTCAGCCTCCCCTTCATTCAGTAAACCCTGGGGTCTTTGAATTAGCTTGGATTAGGATTATATATTAAGAATTATGACTCTCTCTTCGTTGCCCTGTTTATAGGACTTAATTTACTTATTTTGTTTCCCCTCATTACACAAGGCACTTGCGGGGGGGCTGCACATTTACTTATCCCCAAGAAAGATCATCTCACAGCAGATCGCTCTGATCCCTAATGCTGTGGTTTGGCCCCTGTATTTCCCTGGCTGTAGTGATCACCGCCTGGCCTTGGCCACTCCTGATTGTGTTATTTCCTCTGAAATTAAGGAAATTATTTCAGCCACAGTTGTTCCTACCAGCGTCCCTGACCTTGAGAGAAGAGCTTAGTTTAGACAGGGGACTGCACATGTTAAATCCACTCCAATGTTTATATGTCCTGAAGCCTCTGGAGTCTTCTTTCATCTTGCGTTAAGAAATTGCTGGCATCTTAACTTCATTTAGTGTGGGCCTTTGTTGAACCCATGTTTCAGTTAATCAACCAAGCAACTAATTAGAGCTGCTTCCTGCTGCTTGTGCTAAAACATTGGATTCAGAAGTACTTCAAAATGTGTTATAGATCTATTAAGTGGGATTTAAAGTTACGCTGTTTTTCCTTAGCCTGGCACCTTCAGAACCCATTCCTACACACATTTCCAGGATTGAGCAGATATAGATAAACGAAGCTTTTCAATTCTATTGGAGGATATCTTTTCTCTCTTAGGTCTGACATTGCTATTGGCCCTTGGGGAATGTTGACACCTGACGCTATGTCTAGGTTTGCAGGTACTGAAGGACCTTAGATAGAAAGGAATGAGAAGACATAGGGTGTACAACCAAAACCAATGAGCCCAGCTGGTGTTGCTCAGTGGTTGAGCACCAACCTATGATCCAGGAGATCACCGTTCTATTCCTGGTCAAGGCACAAGCCCAGGTTTTGGGCTTGATCCCCAGCAGGGGGTGTGCAGGAGTCAGCTGATCAATGACTCTCATCATTGATGTTTCTCCCTCCCTCTCCCTTCCTCTCCCTGAAATCAATAAATTTATATTTAAAACTACACACCAAAAAAACAAAAACAATGAGAACTCTAGGACTGAGGATGCTTTTAGGCTCTTTGAGAACCTCAGGAATAAGTAACTTCATCTGACAGGGCCAGGAAAGGGAGCTCAGTCAATGCGAGGGATTCAGGTCTTAGGGTTGATTGTTACTGTGCCACCTCTTCATTCTGATTCCTAGGACTCCATGCTTTCCCAATTAAATACTTACTTCCATACAAAATACCTGGTGAGATTGTGGGCTTAACTGACATTATAGTTTGCAACCCCCTCTTTCAGAATCTTAGTTTAATTTTAGGTATTTCAGCTCTATCTGCAAGTTTTACATTTGGATTACATTCACAACAAGTCCCAGATTTTGAGTTAAGAATTATTTTTAGACTTTTCTATAAACATACCTAATGCTGACAGTAAAAACTATTTTATGCCACAATCCTTGACTTTTTTATGCCTCTCATACTGGTCTGTGGCCATGGCTACTCAATCGTCCTAAAATGTTGCCTTCACTTGGTACTTTAATTTAAATGATTACAGATAATATAATTTAATGATTAATATAATTTAATGATAATATAATTTAATGATTACAGATAATATAATTTAATGATTAATATAATATAATTATATTATAATTAGCTCTTACACCAGTGAGTGTTATCAGGTCACAGATAACAGGATTATCTTTCAGGATTTTCATAGTGTTAAATCCCAAAAGATCAAATAACCTACCCAAAGTTTGAATTTGAAATTTTAGGTTCAAAGAAATTGCTGGAAATTAGGAAAGAACTGTCTTGGCCTGACTGGGCGAGGACACACTTTCCAAGTACTGGAGGGTGACAGGGATTTGGTAATGTGTTTGTGTTTGAGACCCTTTCCCCTTTGCACACCACAGTAGAGAAGCATCAGCATCGTTAGTTGGAGAATGTGGCCGCTGTACAGGACACTGAGACCCACGGCCTTTCAGGCCCCCCTGGGTCCTTGCTTGGAATTGGCAGGGGGCGGGGGAGGGGGGATGGGCAGGAAAAACCTGGCTCTGAATGAGCCAGGAAGGCCTGAACCTTGAGTTCAGTGGTAATCACAATGGGCATGTAAGACTGGAGTCCCTGCTCCTATTTGTATAGAATGAGGTAGTTGGTTCCTCAAATAGAAATAATGATAATATCCAATTATGAATTTAAGGATGAGTATAATTCTATAAATTTGCTCAATAATTAATTAATTTTGTCACCTGTAGAAAGCAATGAGAGGCATAATTTAAGAAAAACATTTGCTTGAGTTGAAGTTGAAATTATTCTTTTGATTCAATCTGTGATTAGCTATAAGGATGTAGCATTTCTTGGTGTTAAAATTGTAGGATTTACTTAAAAGGAACTATTTTAAGATTCACTGGGCTTATATTTTGTAGCAGGGACCATGTCATGTATTTTGACATGCAGCATCACATTTAAAACTGAAAAAAAAAATCCACAAAATCCTGGGGTTGAATTCTGTTATTGTATTTTTCAGTTCTATGATTTTTATTTCTTTAAAAAAATTCTAGGTTCTTGCTGAGATTTAAAAAATTCATTTCCAGGAATTCATAATTGATTGTTAAAACATTTTTTAAGATGGCTGCTTTAAAATCTTTGTCCGATAACCCATCGCCTGATTCATCTTGGTATTGGCATCTGCTCATTGATTTCTTACTCAAGTTGTGGTATTTTGTGAGATGAGTGATATTCTACCGTGCCTTAGACACTTTGTCTATTGTGTTAGGAGATTCTCAGTCTTGTTAAAATCTTTTATTTTTGCACACAGTCACCCCATTTAGTTTTTGCAGGCAGGCTCTGGAGAATGGGCTGTGGTTCCAAAGGCAGTTTAATTTTCAGCCTTTGAGTGCTGTTTTGCTTTGCTTGGTTTAGCACCTGTCCATGGGGCTCCTGCTGGTCCTGCTTGTGGTGCCTGAGGCGTGAAGGGGTCTCGCCAGGCCTGGCTGCTGAGTGTCTCCTTCTGGAGGCAGGGTATGGAGGGAATCCCTCCACTGGCTCCCTCCCAGGTCCCTTCCCCGCTCTGCTCAGGTGTCTCTGGATGGGTAAGGAGCAATTTTAGGCTGTGTGGCAAAGAGGCTTCCCAGGCCAGGCTGCCTGTTGTAGCTGCGTGTTTTTGGTAGCTTGTTTGCTTTGTGTTTGGTCTGGTTCTGCCTGCCCATTGTGGGGCCTCTCCCTCTCTCTCTCTCTCTCTCTCTCTCTCTCTCTCTCTCTCTCTCTCTCTCTCTCTCTCTCTCTCTCCCCCACCTCCCTCAGGCTTGGTAAGAAGGGGAGTGTTTGTCTCCTCCAGCTGTTTACAGCTGCTTATTTTTGATGGTCATCGCAATTGATCCCCTCCCCTTCGGTGATGGTGTTGGGCTCCCCTGTTCTCTGAGGAGCCTCTGCCAATCTCAGGGAGCAGTGATCCCACCTGGGGGGCCTTCTGTGGCTAGGTTGGAGGTTGTGAAGCACAGCATCTGGGTTGCCTTCATCTGCTGTGCATGGGTTGCAAGGTTCCCTGCCTGTCCTGCTCTTCCCTTAATCATAGGGTCCCAAGCCGCTCGCTTTCTTCTTACCCATCTTCCAGAGTTAGCCTTTTAAACCCTTCTGAAGTTTATTGTTTTGCTTAGCAGTGAAGAGCTGGGAGAAATGGGTCAGTGTCATGTCTGAACCTGAATTCCTTGGGTTGGATTTATTATAACAGTGAGAAAATTCGTGTAATTGCCCAGGTCACTTAGCTATATATGACTGAGTCGGGATTCAAACCTAGATCTGTCTAAGCCCAAATTCTATGCTCTCTGCTCTACTCAAATGCCAATTTTTATGGAGATATTAATAGAAAACATCCACTAACTAATAGTGAAAATGTCTTTCCACCCAGGACTCATGTTGGGCATATGGGTTCATTTAATTTAAATGGTATCTGTGCCCCAATCTCCCTACTCTGAGTGACAAATAGGCATTGAGCAATAGATACTGACATGCTGCCTAAGCAGAGAAATGTTATTTTCCTGGGCACCATATACCAGTGTAACCACCCTCTAGTTTTTCAAATTCTCCCTTCTCTATGGCTCTTGGAGTTATAGTCCTCTGCTATGCAGCACCTTTTAAAAAGAGTGCCCTGCAGGGACCTTGGCTTCTCAGCATGGCTCTGAGGTGGAAACTTCTACTTTCCCCACATCTAATCTGAGGTGAAAGGGCATTCATCCCCATCAGAGCGTTTGAGAGCCCACTTGACTCTATAGGACACAGAATCTGTTCTACAACTGGCTATATAAACAGTTAAGTACAAGGTTCTTCTTTTGCAGTGCTTATATATCAAACAAACACCCCAAAAGATGCAAAAATTACATTTAGAACAGAGAGACAACTGTTCTCAACGAAAGTTATTCTCAGGTTCATAGCTCCATGTCTCAGGCCATCGAAGGAAGTAGTAAAATGGATCAGGATTAAGACAGTTTTCAACAATAATCCTTTTTCTCACTTGAAACCTATATGACTTTATTAACCAATGTCACCCCAATAAATGTATAAAAGAAATAATAGCCCAGCTGGTGTAGCTCAGTGGTTGAGCATCGACCTATGAACCAGGAGGTCATGATTTGATCCCAGGTCAGGGCACATGCCCGAATTGCAGGCTTCATCCCCAGTCGGGGTGTGCAGGAGGCAGCCGGTCAATGAATGACTCTTTCTCATCATTGATGTTTCTATCTCTCTCTCCCTCTCCCTTCCTCTCTCTGAAGTCAATAAAAAAATATATTTTAAAAAAGAAATAATAAAATAAAAGTTCATTCAGAAAAAGAAAACCCCCCCCCAAACAGTCCCTTTTTAGAACTAAATTTATCCTGGCATAATGGCCCCTTTATATAACAGTATGGAGCACATACCTGACTCCCTGGCTAAGAACTGAAAAGAAGTGGGTTTTACAACTGAAGCTTGTGAACAATGGATGGTCTGCTAGCGGAAGTACCCCTGAAATAGTCTCCCTCTTTCTGTGAAAATTCTCATTTCAGTGAAGGTGGGCAGTGAACTGAGTTTATGGTTTTGCTTAGCAGGGAGGAGCTGGGAGAAATGGCTCAATGCCTTACAATGTTGTACTAAGTCCCCCAGCTGGCCAAGAGCACTGTCTCCTGGGGACCTTGGCTTTGCTTGTTCCCATGAAAGACACAATAAAAGTGTGCTACTTTAAGAGCACAAAGCACACAGGCGAGCGGCCCAGAACTTGGCTGTGCCCCCAGCAGGTACTTTAAGGGCATGTATCACAAGTCCAGACGGGACTCTTAGACTCAGTTTAGTATCATCAATACCAAAAGCATCTTCTTTGTCAGATGGGAACTAGGTGTGTGTCCCCCCCCCCCGCTTCCTTCCTTTGTGTTTACAGGATATACTCGGAAATGGTAAACTGTGTTCCCTTGGTTTGGAATCCCCTTCCCATATTCTCTGCCTTTGACAGTCGTTTTATTCTTCAAGGCCCAGTACAAATGCCTGCTGTGAGCTCTAGGGCCCAGCACTGCATCTCACTCAGCTTGGCATCGTGATGCCTACCCACCATGGCTCATAAATAAAACCTACCTCCAGCTTATCCGTAGATCTCAGCACCACCTACCTGACCCCAGGCCTCTCCTCATCCATTGTGGGCTGTACTTTGTAAGTGCATATTTTTGTGATTGTTTCCTTTGTATTTGTTTCTCCCACAGTTAGCTCCGTTTCTGTTTATTACTTTCTCAGAACAAAGCATATTACCTGGTATATGTTTTGCACCAAAAACAAGCAAACAAACACATATTTGTTGAATAACTAATACTTTTGAAATCAAACTGGCTTCATTAGCAGGTCTTCCATGAAAGTTTCTTACTGAGCCAACTGCGTTGTAGCCACATCTGAATGAATAACCATGGACTGTTAATGGGAACTCAAGCGAACCGAAGCATCTGCACTTGCTGCGCACACCTTGACGGCTGTCACTTCCCGGGGCCTAGCATGCCGAAGAGAAGGAAACCTGATTTCATGGTGGCGTGAATGTTCACCACCACTGAATGTCTGATGACATTTTAGAAAGAGAGCCCTAATGCTTTTCAAATTTATGGGTACCTTTCTCCTTTGGGGGCTTCCACATCATCAGGGCATCTTTCACAGGGCTTTTGACTGAAGTTGCTGAGGGATTTCAGGTGCGGTCTGGGAGTAGAAGGGGCTAGTTTCTGTTTTGAGCATCAGCTATGACCACTTACCACTCAACACGTGGTGTGGAGAAAGGCAAAGCCTTTGGAACCCGTGTATTATTTGGTCGAGTGGTTCTTGTTTCTTTTAATTTTTTTATTCTAATGAAAGTTTAATAACTTTGGTTTAACTCCAGGTGCTGCTGAAGCCATGCTCTGAGCGTCTCCTGCTGGGTACAGCTGTGTGTGAACCTTGGGGAATCCATAGAGCTGCGAGGGATTCTGAGAGGACTTCCCAACTCCTCCTGTCGTGCAGTGCCTGGCTCTCCAAGCTGAGGTTGTTTTTAGGTGGAGATCTATCAGGAACTTCCCAGTTTTCTTATTATGAGAATGAGCTATTTTATCGGAAAGGAGGATCATAAATTTATCTTTGACCTTCAGTGTTTAATCTGGTAATACTCATACTGCAGGGAACAAAACTTCATAGATGTTTCTGGCCTTCCGGTGCATCTACTTTTTTGGTTTCTTGTTTTAAATAGATAATTTTTATAGCAGTTTTAGGGGCACAGCAAAATTAAGGGGAGATACAGAGATTTCACACATATCCCCTGCACCTACTCATGCATAGCCTCCCCCATTATCAACCAGAGTGGTACATTTGTTATAATTGATGAGTCTACATCAACACATCATTGCCCATCAAAGTCCATAGTTTACATTAGAGGCCGCTCTTGGTGTTGTGCATTCTAGGTTCAGAGCAGTTTCACTTCCCTAAAAATCCTCTGTGCTCTACCAATTCATTCTTCCCACCCACCTAACCCCCGTCAATCACTGATCTTTTTTATTGTTTCCACAGTTTTGCTGTTTCCAGACTATCACATAGTTGGAATACTACAGCATGTTGCCTTTTCAGATTTGCTTCTTTCGCTTAGTAATGTAGGTGTACCTATTTCTGCTTTAGCTGTTTCCTTATTTTTTAATTCCTGGGGTGATTTCAGTGGCAAGAGAGTGAGGGGATGGAAGTAGATTTACTATTTATGGCAGATTTTCCATTTAAAACTATTATTTTACCCTCTTTCCCTCTTTTCTGGCTATCAAATAACTAGAATTTATTTTTATTTATTGAACTTAACTTTAGAAATTATGTTATATTCTTTGCCATCCCTACATTCTTAGTTTCTAGGAGCCTCCATGTTATTAGTAAAAGTTTTAAAAGTTAGAGTTTACTTCTAATAATTATGAAATAATAAATTTAATGAGAAAATATTATTGCTATCCCAAATTTACCAATATTTATCTCATAAATAGTTTATGTAGATTGAAAGTAATAATATATTTGAAATTAATTTATAAACTCAAATGACTATATAATAACAGTTGTTCAATAATTACTTCCAAATTAACAAATGAATGCACTCACTTTGCTGGAAATATTATTTTTTATCCAATTTCTTTATTAAAAAACAAAAAGATATAATTAATAGTGAAGTACCAAGGTGAATCAGAGCACAGAGGGTCACAGCCACTGCAGAACAATAGGATTGAAAATCCCTGAATTCTGTTTTTCCATCACAAATTTAATTGACCACACTGGAGGCTGAAGTGTTGCCAGACTTTTGCAGACCAGTAGAGTGGATGAAACTTGTTTAAATTCTTATTTAATACTGCAGTGGATTCCCTACTATTTTTTTGTCTCCCAGGCAAAAGGATTAGATGTGTTTTGTTCTGTTTTTCTTGGTTGTAATGGGCAGAAACCAACCCTGTTTGGATTAAGGAAAATAAGGGGTGTTATGGACACATCCCGAGTGTCTGGTGTGATCATAGCAACTGGGCGTCCTCATGGTCAGGGCAGCTCTCGGAACCTCACCTGCAGCAGTTCAAAATTTCCCCGGCATAACCGTGAGTGTCTAAAACGTTTGCTAGATAAAGTATTCACTTAAGAGGATGAAAAACAAGCTACAGTGCTGAGAAAATATTTTCAAACACAGCATCCAAAATATCCAGTAGTATACAGATTATATAAAGAACTATCAAAGCTCAACAAAATTTTTAAAAATCAATTAAAAATGGACAAAATAAACAGACATTCCACTGAATATTTAGATGACATATAAAAAGATTTCAACATCATTAGCCATTAGGAAAATGACAAAGTCACAATGTTATCAGTACACATCTATGAGAATGCATAAAATTAAAAAAAAAAGTGGTAACACCCAACGCTGTAGGGGTGCAGACAGACTTGATCACTCTTGCGTTGCTTCTGGAAATGTAAAATGGTGCAGCCACTCTGGACAGTATTTTGACAGTTTCCTATTTCCTATAAAACTGAACATGAGAGCTCATTGCTGCAAATTTAACCTAGAAACATCTAAAACTTCACTTAGGCAAACACCCATACATAGTAAGTGTTTACAGTGGCTTTACTCATAATGGCCTCAGATGGAAACAATTCAAGTGGCCTTCGAAAGATCACTACTTAAACCAGTGATTTTCAATCTGTGTGCTGCAAGAATTTTTTAAAACATGCAATACCTGACTATTTAGTCAGGGGCACTGATCTCTGTTCCCTTAGATTGTCAAAAAAAAATTCCAAAAAACCAAACAAACAGAAGACAACAGCCAACACTACAATAGCAGTCCATCTGGTGTGAATGAATTAAAATGATAAAAATTATACCTTTTTTTTTTCAGATAGGCAAAAAATCCAATATATTTTTTGGTGCGGCAGGGTTTTAATAATTAGTTTATGTGAGCCATGAGATGAAAAGGGTTGAAAATCGCTGGGTTAGAGGAATAGTTATGCATCTATGCCAGGGAACACTCCTTCGCAATTAAATGGAACCAAGAACTGATGAGAATTATGCTGAGTGAAAAAAGCCAATTCCGCACATTTTCATACTGTGTGATTCTATTTCTATAACATTCTTAAAGTGACTAAGCTGTAGAAATGGAGAATAGATTAGTGGTCACCAAGGTTAAGCGAAGTGTGGGAGCAAGAAGGATATGGATTTGATATTAAAGGGCAACATGAAGCTCTTTGCGGGATGGAAATGCTCTGCATTTTGGCTGTCATTTTCAATATCCTGGTTATAATATTGTACCCTAGCTTTGCAAGATGTTATTATTGGGGCAACTGGGTAATCTGTACATGGGCTTTCTTTATATTATTTCCTATACCTGTATGCAGATCTGTAATTATAGCAAAATAAAAAGTACATTAAAAAAAGCAGACTGATTGGGTAGTTCTTCAACTCAAGGAAATAAGTCATACAAACTAAAGTTTCACAGGCTTGGGATTAAGTTAGGAGAGTCATTTTGTTACCATGTTGGGGTTTTTGGATCTCCAAGATAGACGAGAGGAAACCCCAGCGTGGTTTCCAGACGGATCGTATTAAGCTTATGCCCGAGCACAAGGGAGGCACACAGAGGAAAGGAAGGTCCTCTGGGCGGGCTGGGGGCTGGCTCTGCTTGGCTGCTTTTACAAGCTGGGGACGAAGCAGGCTTGCCCTGAGGACAGGTTTTTTGAAAAAGACCTGTTCCATGTCAGGGTACCAAAAGCATGTGGTCAGAAGGGAGACAAAATCCTGCGGAACAGGGGGTGGAGAGATGACGGCATTCTTGCAGTCAGCTTCTCCTTCTGGCCGCCTGGTCTGAGCTTGGCTTCCTGGCCACCCAGTATTTTTCCATCCCTGGGACCAAGTCCCTACACTGTCTCAAATTAGGGAGGAATTGACCTTTCTGGTATTTCCCAAATCTTTTCTTTTTAGTTTGTTGTAAAATATATATTATAAAATTTACTATTTTAACTTATCTTTTTTTTTTTAAAATATATATTTTTATTGATTTCAGAGAGAGGAAGGGAGAGGGAGAGAGAGAGAAACATCAATGCTGAGAGTCATTGATCGGCTGCCTCCTGCACGCCCCTGACTGGGGAATCGAACCTTGATGGCCTGGACCCTAGGTCGATGCTCAACCCCTGAACCATGCCGGCCGGGCACTGTTTTTAAATATATAGTCTGATGGCATTAAATTCACTCACATTGTTATGCAACCGTTACCATCATCCATCTCCCGAACATCTTCATCGTTTCAAACTGACACTCCCTCCCCATTAAACACTAACTTCCCATTCCCCCAAATATGAGATGCTTCGAGAATTTTCCTGCCCTCCTGCGCAAGGGCTGTGCCAATCTCTGCGTTGCTCCTATTTTAGCTGCGATGAGCAGCTGGGCCTTCCTTCCAGTTGGCTCTTTTTCCCCCTGCAGGCGGCAGTACCCAGTGATAACTCAGGGGTCATTCCCCGCAGCCCTAGAATCTGCATAACACGCTGTGCTTTGCAGAGTCAGTTGTTCGAGCTGAATCTTTTGCCTGGAGACAATTTCACAGATATTTTGAAGATCGTGTTTGTAAGGAAGCTGATTTGATTTGGAAGCATCCACTTCCCTTCTCCCTTTGCCTGTGTCTGAGCTGTGAAACATGCTCTTCGGTAACCAGGATGCTCATTTTATTTTACTTACTCTAAAATTTTGTGTGCTTGTGGAGCGTATGGACCCAAAGAAATTCTGAGGGAAAGAATATTTTTTAATAATTTGAAAACTCAGGTATTTTAATAAATTATTTTTGCTAATTTTTATTTCTTTCTCTTCTAAAAAATACATAGAATTCTAAACCTCCTGTGTTTAAAGCTTTCCCCCTGTGCGTAATTCTTTTCAAAAGTACCTTGAATGGTGGAAATATTTAGTAGAATATGCTCTATTCAATTTCTCCAATTAAGTTTGGGGATGTATTTTTTATAACTTGTGTCAGAAATTACAGCAAACTCCTCTGATATTGAAATATTTTGAGTGCTTAACATTTTACCCTGCTGTGGATACTGGTTGCATTTTATTTTTTTAATAAACTTTATTTTTTAAGAGAGTTTTGGATTTATAGAAAAATTGAGAAAATATTACAGAGAATCCCCATATATCTTGCAACCAGTTTCCACTATTAAAATCTTATACCATAATGATACATTTATTATAATTAATAAGCCAACATTGATACATTTTTGTTAAGTTCATAGTTTATTTGGATTTCTTAGTTTTTACCTGGTGCTCTGTCTCTGTTTCAGGATCCCATCAAGGGTCTCATACATTTAGTTTTCACATCCCTTTGGCTCCTCTTGGCTGCAGAGTTTCTCAGTTGTTTCTTGCTTTTATTATCTTGACAGTCTTGGTCAAGTATTTGTTGGATGTCCCAACATTGAACTTTATAGGATATTTTTCTCATGAAGACAGGAATTAAGTGCCATTTTCATCATATAGGAAGTATCTGCTAAGTGTGTGAGAACTGATCAAGGAGATGGTTGGGGGTTTGGGCTCAGAATTGCTTGGCTTACAAATCAAAGTTGTGCTTTCAGAAAAGATGTTTGCTATTTCTAGGAATTAGCTAACTTTGGGAGAGCCAGCCCCTTCCTGGGTCCACAAGTCCCAAGTTGTCAAAGCATTATAAAAATGCAGAAAATAGAAAGCATTATTAATCTATACCAACTGATCACTTTACTCTCTCCCTAGCTGTGCTTTGTCTAGTATGTCATATAATTGGAATTGTACAATATGCAGACTTTTCTTTCCCTCAGCAACATGCAATTAAGATTTCTCCAAGTCTTGATAGATCATTTATTTAAATTTGGTGAGTAACATTTTATTGTATGGATGTACCTATTTATTTACCCATTAACCTGCCTAAGGACATCTTGGTTGCTTCCAGTTTGGGGCAATTAATGAATAAAGCTGTCATAAACATTTATGTGCATATTTTTTGTGGACATATGTTTTCATATCAGTTAGATAAATATATAGGGGTACAATTGCTAAATTATATGTTAAGAGTATGCTTAGCTTTGCAAGAAACTGCCAAAATGTCTTCCAAGGTGGCTGTACTATTTTGTATTCCAGTAATGAATGAAAATTTCTGTTGTTTCAGATCCTCAAGCTTTTGACATTTTTAGTTTTTTGAATTTTAGCCATCCTAATAGGTATGTAGTGGCATCTCATTGTTTGAATTTGCAAGTACCTAGTGACAATTGATGTTGAGAATTTTTTCATATGCTTATTTTCCAGCTGTATAGCTTCTTTGGTAAGATGTTCAGATCTTCCACTCATTTCTTGAGTTGTATACTTTCTTATCGTTGAGTTTTAAAAGTTTCTTATAAATTTAGATAAAAATTCCTTATCAGTCATTTTCAAGTATTTTCTTCCAGTCCGTGGCTTGTCTTTTGTTTCCCTGCCTCTTTCACTGAGCAGACATTTTTAAATTTTTAATTTTAATGAAGTTGAGGTTATCATTTTGTTCTTTCATGAATTTTGCTTTTGTTGTTTCATGTAAAAGCTCATTGCTAAACCCAAATTCACATATATTTTCTCCTCCCCGCCCCCCAAAGGTTTTATGTTCCATTTTTAGTTAATTTTTGTGGAGTAAAATTACCTTTTTTGCATATGGATGTCTTGTTTTTTCAGTTCTACTAGCTGTAAAGATTATGCTTTCTTTATTGAGTAGCCTTTGTTCCTTTGTCAAAGATCAATTTACTATATTTTTGCCCATCTATTTCTGGGCTCTGTAATATTTTTCATTAATATATATGTCTATTTATTTGCCAGTATCACACTGCCTTGATTACTGTAGCTTTATAAAAAAAATAGACATTTTAGAGGGTCTTAGCATTTAAATGAGTCAGAAAAGGGCTAGAGAAGTGAGATTTTTAGTTTTAATTAAGCTGCTGGTATACCTGGAATGAATCATATCATATCCCCCCAAAACTATAATTTCCAGCTTATTTTAACAAGATAGCATGGCAGAACTCCTAGGTAAACAGAATGTCAAATATTTTATTAGTTTAGAGAAAATAGTGTAAATATATATATAACTCACAAAGGACTGGTATCTAAATTATATAAACTCATAAATCTATATGAAAATTTAGGTAAACAAGTTTTAAAGTAGGTAAGAGACATGAATGGGCAATTCACAGAAGACATTAATATATCCAAATAAAAAACTGAAAAGAAAAGATCCCTCACTAACTGCTCAGGAATCAAGATTTACAAATTAAAACAACAGTAGCATTTTATACCAATCAGATTCACAGATTCAGACAAATTAAAAAGCCTGATAAGACCATGTGTTAGTTAGATTATGGCACAAAAGGAAAATTTATAAACTGTTACTGTGAAATCAAATAGTATGACCACTGTAGAGAGTATTTTAAAAATACCTAAATATATTAAATATTTGGTTCCCTATGAGACAGCTGCAATTTCACCTCAAAGTATATATCTTAGAGAAACTGTTAAATAGGAACAGAAAAATTTGCTTAAAAATGTAATAGATTTTCCAGTTTTCTATATTCATCCCTACTGGGGGATGTTACCCGGGCAGCGAAAGAAAGCGGTTATTCCAGTCCCTTCTTTCCTCATTGGAACCCTCTTTCTAGGTTTAAATGCCTGGGCAGGCCCGCCAAGGGCAGAGTTGCCAAAAGAGCAAATGTCACAGCCAAACGTGCATCTGGCATTTTTTCTGGTGACTGCGTTGAAGGGGAAACGGCAGGGAACTTCAGAAATCACCCCACTCCCTTGCTGCACACCATCCACATCATTTGGCAAATTATGGACGAATTTCTACCCCCTGAGCAAACAATCTCTATGGCTGCGCTGGAACGCGTGCGGCGAGGCGCCCCGGAAAGCTGCAGACCAGACGTTTGTTCACCTGCGTTCACGCTAAAGGGACTTGCGCAGGAAACTGAGCTCGGAAAAGCTTTGGGAGCAGCGTGCTTTGCTTCGGAGGCACATCCCAAACAGTCATGGTTTAGTGGAATGTCTCTACAGTGTTCAGAACCAGACATCTCTGATATTTTTAAACTTCCAGAAATTTTACCTTTTTGAAATTCAATCTCTGTAAATGAAAGGGACCTAAATGATGACCACTTTACAGAGTTTCCTGAGAAATATGTAAAACTGAAAATTAAGGCTTTTAGCATCATGATCGACACAGAGTAAGAGCTTGATGAATGTCAATTCTCTTTTCCCCAGTTTACTTAGAATAATTTCAACATGAAGAGAGTTACAGAGAATATTGAAGTGAACGGCCATTTAAAAATTGTAATATCTTGTCAAATTTGCCTCCAATGATTTTTACAGTAATAAATTCTTACGGGCACAGTTAAAACTCCCTGGGTCCCAGCTCTGACTATGTGCATTTACCTGCCTTCCCAGGAGTAACTGTTATCTTTACTTTTACTCATTCCCCTGCACGTCTGCATGTTTTAATTATACACCTACATATCAACAGCAAACAAGAAAGTGTGCCGATCCTGTGTTTTGATCTTTATATAAATGACAATGTTTGATTTTTATGAATTAGGTAAATATAAAATCTAATTCTTTTTCCCCCCATGTAAATAACAAGTCATCCCAGATCAGTACGCTAAACGGTTCGTTCTTTCCCCATTGGTCTGCAAGGCCATCTCAATTATATATCAAGCTTACTTGAAAGTGTGCACTTGCTTTTCCATTTCCTGCTGTTCCACTGGTCTCACAATACGTCCCTGTGTGAGTATCACATCATATTAAAAATAGCCTCAAAATAAACTTTTAAATTTATTATTAAAGCTTTTCATTAAACCTTTTTATTTTATAGGGCAATGCCTTCTATATTCTTTTAAAGTATAGTAGCTGTTTTTGAACTTCTAAGTTTCTATATTAATTAGAATTGGATTAAGTTATGCATGCACACATTTTGGACTTCCATTGGGATGGTGTTGAATATATGGAATAATCTGGACAAAACTGATTTTATTATAATACTGTGACTTCTAATTTATATACATAGTATGTTCTAATGCCTTCCATCCAAGAGAGACAAGGTGAGACACTTGTTCAAGTCAGTAAGACAGATTTTGTTCAGTGGCTAATGCAGTGGGGAAGCGAGTCTGTGCAAACTAAGCTCAGCTTCAACCTGTGCAGAGGCGGCTGGGCGTGTGAAAGAGAGAGTGAGGCAGGAGAGATCAGAGGCGCCTGCAGTCAGGGGAGTAGGGGGTTCAGAAAATGGGTAGGGAAGTTGATCAGTGAGCCTGGGCCGTCAGGTTTGCTGACTGGCGCACGTGAAGTGAGGCTCCCACCCTCCCACCGAGGCTGGGAGACAGGAGCTCTGCCTTCAGGTGCTGCCCCCCAAAATCAGTAAATTCTTTTTGGTAGCTTTGAGCTTTCCAGGCAGGAACTTAAGGGGAGCTGGGTCAACACAGGCATGTGGCTTTGAGCTGTTAGAAGTCATTCTAGAGTTTGTTGAAGTCTCTCAGTGTTGGTGGGAGAAAAAAATTGTTTGTACTGAGAGCCTGCAGTCTTTATACACCAAAGTTGAGGCCTAGATATGAAGAGAGCTCAGAGGAACCTGGATTTGGCCAAGGAGAGAATCTGTCAATTCAATTGTTTTATATTCTTTTTTTTTCTTTTTTTTTAAAAAATATATCTTTATTGATTTCAGAGAGAGGAAAGGAGAGGGAGAGACAGAGATAGAAACATCAATGATGAGAGAGTCACTGATCGGCTAGCCCGAAACCCGGGCATGTGCCCTGACCGGGAATCGAACCCTGATCGTCTGGATCCTAGGTCGATGCTCAACCGCTGAGCCAAGCCTGGCCGGGCATGTTTTATAGTCTTTAATATGATTTTTACAGAAATAAAATTTTTTTACAGAAATAATTTTTTTGTGATAATTTTAATCAAATGATGAATTTGTAAGAGTTAAATATACAATGACATTAACAGAAAACCAGTCAATTGTTTTCAAAATTAATAAATCAAGAAAGCATGTGAGCATGTCATACAGAGTAAATTGTCTATTCTAGGCAGACTAAGAGACTTATGCCACTATGAGATCACATACAAAATAAAGTTGTATTTTTGTATATCTGAATTTTGGATGTTAGCATTTTTCCCTGCTTTATGCACACATAGATAGGTAGATGATAGATAGATAGATAGATAGATAGATAGATAGATAGATAGATAGATAGATAGATAGATAGATGATAGATGATAGATAGATGATAGATAGATGATAGATAGATATAGATAGATAGATGATAGATAGATTACAGAGAGATAAAAAGAAAGAATGTATATTCAAGGACAAAGCAACTGACAACCTTTTAGAAGCTGAAAAATATATGAGAAAAAATTTACCTCAGTTGCCCCAGGAAGAGCTCAGGCACCTGACTCTGGGCAGACAATGTTGTAGACAACATGTCCTCTCTTACAAAGGACCTCAAAAAAGAGGTACAAGGGTCAAGAAGGAGATGAAAATAGGAGAAAACCAAAATCTATTAGCAAGAAGAAAGCCGTATTAGAAGCAACATGATTTAGAATAAAACCTAAACAGCATTTATTATAGAAAAGAGCATAGACATGGATAAGAAGAGAGATATAACACTATGTAATGGAAATCCTTGGAAAAGGCCAAATATAATATAAAATGTAATATGTAAAGTCAAAGAAAATTTCTTCTAAAATAAAGAACACTGTTGTCTGCAGAGCAAAAGGGCACATCAATCCCTAGAAGATTTTGCTGCAGGAAAATTATTACCAATTTATATCTTGACAATATTGAATTTAAAAAGTCAGTAGAGCCTGGCTGGAGTGGCCCAGTTGGTTGAGTGTCACCTGGTGTCCTAAAGAGTCACCTGTTCGACTCCAGTCAGGGCACATGCCCGGGAGCTTACGGAGGGCAGCCAGTCGATGTTTCTCTCTCACATCAATGTTTCTCCTCCCTCCCTTCCTCTCTCTAAGCATGTCCTTGGTGAGGATTAAAAATAAAAAGAAGAAGAAAAAACGAAAAGTAACTAGAAAAGTTTTGTGGGTAGATTTAAGGCAGACAGCAAATGATGGAGAGTACGGGTTTCAGAGTGTCTACGTTAACACTCATTTACACTCAGTTTCTTCAATGAATTTTGAAGAAATTCTGTGGAAATAGTGTGACCTAACCCTCAGCTCTTTAGCCAATTTAAGTATAAAGATAACAATGAGAAATTTATAGATATTCAAGAAGTGTAGGACTGAAGCACATGAGCTCCTACTACCAAAATTAGCAAGCAATCAAGCAGCCAAGACGAATGAAAATCCCAGCTAAGCAGGCAGGAGGACAGTACAGAACTCAGGATTATAGCAACCATGTTGAAAGCATTTGTGCTGGGAATTTAATATATTTAGTTACATACAAGATATAACAGCTCTGAAAAGTATGCTTTTAAAAAAGAAGATATATTGATATACTCATGGCAATATAAAAATAATGATGTGTGTAACAAGAATTTTGTAAGGATTTGAAGAAACATTGAAAGAAATCCCAATTTTCTCAAACACTGTAGTGGAGAATTAAGCAAAACTGTAGTTCCCCCCTTATCCAGGGTTTCACTTTTTGAGGTTCCAGTGACCTGCAGTCAACTGTAGTACAAATAGTAAAAGAAAAATTCTGGAAATAAACAACTCATGTGTTTTCAGTTGCATGGCAGTCTAACTCTCTCTCCTCCCTTCTTCCCTCCACTACTTAAATTTAACTGAATTCCAAGTTATCATAAATACAATTATATAATTTTTTATACATTTCTATTTTTATTTCTTTTCTCCTTCCTTCCTACCCTGTTTTCCCTTTTCTGCCTTCTCGCTCCCTCTCTTTGTCTGTCTTCCTTTCTATGTATAAATGTAAGAAGTGACTACACCACCACCAGATATTAATAACTTAAAATGGCAAGATTATTTTATTATTTGAAGATTTCTTTATTTTTATTTTTAATACCAGGCTGTCGTACTTTTGAAAGTCCCCATAAAATGATACCAGGAAAATCTTGCGGGAAGCGGGAGAGAGCAGGCGCCCGAGAGAGAGGCCTCGGTGCCGAGGGGGGCGCGGCGTGTCCGGCCTGCGCCTGCAGCGCGGTTCTGCTCTGCGCGCGGCTTCTCAGAGCCGCCGGCCACACTGCAGCCCCGAGCGTCCTGCCTGCGCGCTGCTCCAGACGCCGAGCTACCTCATTACGCGCTAACCTCCAGCTGACAGAGGGCAGCGTTCTTCCATCCAGCCGGATTCACGCAGTTGTCACAAAACCCGCCGACGGCCACCGGCACTAACTCGGTTGTCCCGGATCATCCCCACTGACTCCTACCGCTGATTTATGTCAAGTTCATATATAGTTTTGAAACTTGGCTTTCGGCCATCGTACATCTACTGTCTGTGTTGTCTACACGACGGCTCTGATTTCTTTTCAAGGCCTTTGTTTGAAGCTTTTCACTGTTCAGCTACTTCATGAACTAAATCCTGTCCACTCTGCCCCCCGGGGCCTCGGCGAGAGGCTGCGGGCGGGGAGAAGGGCCGGCCCAGGCTCTGCCCGGGCCACGCACGTCCCCCGGCCCTCGGCCATGGCCTGGCGTGGCCAGCAGCGGTCCCTTGGAGGTGGCTGCAAGGACAGAGCGAGACAACTTAATGGGGCGCTGGCCATATGGGAGCTGCAGGGGAAACGCTCATTCAGAGTGGCTCTCAGTTACTCTAAAAGAGCAAAAGCAAAGATTGTTCTAAGAAATACAAAGTAAGGCAAATTCTGAGGTGAAAATTGCTCTTTCAGATTTATGGCTTTAAATACGCTTTTACTTCTGTGTTTGTGAGAAGTGGTGAATGAAGCCACCTGTCTGAGTACCTACTTTACCTTAAATTGCATTTTCCTGCCTCTGAAAGAGATTTCAAGTTGCCCCATAGGTAATTCACATTCCTCACTTTATTCTGTTTTTATGAGACACTTCCTTTCATCCCCAAAATGTGAGGAGGGAGCTTTCCCATCATAGAGGCCGAACTCTAGTCAGCTGCGAACAGGGAGATGCTGTAGATGGTGCATATTTCTTTTGGGAAAATCATTGTCACTTATCTGACTCAACTCTTATTTCTAGAAGAACAAGTTGTTCAGGAAGGAAATCTATTTCTACATCTAAAATGGAAGTTGTATTTAAGAAGCGCTATCAAAATAAATCACGCGAGGGAAAGTGGTTCAAGTGCACAGCTGCCAGTTTTAAATTTAACACTATTGGTGTGTGAAGTAGCCGGGAAAGTTTCACTTTTAGTTCTAGACCTGCTGGGTAGCTACAGGGCACACGAACGTGTTCTTGACCTGCAGTTTTGTTTGCAAAGGCCTTTGTGCAGAAGCTCCGTGGCGTCAAACAAACACACCACAACCATCAAACAAAGCCTGTGGTGCTGCCCGGCCGGGCGGGCTCAGCGATTGAGCCCCACTCAGGATCCGGGAGATCGCAGTTCGATTCCCGTGGGGGCACGTGCCCGGGTTGTGGGCTCGATCCCCAGTGACTCTCTCATCATTGGTGTTTCTCCCTCTCTCTCCCTCTCCCTTCTTCTCTCTGAAATCAATGAAGATATACTTTAAAACAAACAAACAAACAAACAAACAAACAAACAACCTGTGGTGCTTCCTGGATTGAGGTTTTGAGATTTGACCCTGGGAGTTTTTTAAGAAAAGTGAGTGTTGGTTGCTTTGTTGAACAAAAGCAAACTATCAAGGAGTGCTTATCTGAGTGGATCTAGAGCTAGGTGGAGATAAAGATACCTGACCAGGCCTATGTAGTCTTCATTTGTCTTCTTTCAAGGTCAAGGGAGGCGATAAATCAGTAAATCATGATGGTAAGTATATTAGTTTTCACTGTGATAAGCAAAGATGGAAACCTGTCCCGGATGTATAGGATTTTATGGATGTCACCCATAGTGAAAGTCAAAGTACTGAATAGGACCTAAGAGGCCTTACACAATATTTGCCTTATCTTTTCTTCCCACCCCTATAAGTCTCTGGTCTATTATATTTCTATTCTGCCTCTTCCCTTGGTCTGCTCGTCATTGTCTCTTCAGAAGGCTTCGCACAGACATGCCCCCGTGGGGTTTTGCGCCCTCTGTCGTGAATGGTTTTCCTCGGACGGCCGCATAGCTCCATCCCTCCATTCCTTTAGGTCATTAGTTAGAAGTCATTTTCTCAGAGGGATCTTCCTCTTCACCTTCCCTAAAAACGCCAAACCTCTTACTTTGTGTAATTCTTTTTTTTTTTTTTTTTTTTAAATATATCTTTATTGATTTCAGAGAGAGGAAAGGAGAGGGAGAGGGAGAGATAGAAACATCAATGATGAGAGAGTCATTGATCAAGCCCGCTACCTGGGCATGTGCCCTGACCGGGAATTGAACCCTGATCGCCTGGATCCTAGGTGGACTCTCAACCGCTGAGCCACGCCCGGTCAGGCGTGTAGTCCTTTTATGCTTTGTCTTTTTCATTCCTACCCTTTCTACACACGCTCTAACATTACATGTCCTTTTGCTTAGGGTCAGTTTCACGGCCCCAAGCTTGGTTTTATGCTCTGCGACCACCATCGTGAAATTCTTAATAACTTTTGCACAAAGGCCCAACATTTGTGACTGCTAGTTGGCCCTACAGGTTATGTAGCCCATTCTGTTTACTTATCTTTAATATTGCTTGTCTGTCTTCTAGAATATAAGCTACCTGAGAATTATGTCTTATTTGAGCACATTGTGCATGTTTAAAAATATTAGTATAATAAATAAATAAATAAATGGAGCGTCTCTTAGTCTTTTTGTGTTGCTTTATATAGCATGTCTAGGGTTTTTAGTTGTATTTACTGAGAGTGCTAGGGAAAAGTAGATCTATTTTATTTTCTCACCAGCAGAAGTCCATGATATATTTTTAAATGAAAAGTATTAGAGAACATCATCTAAGATGTTAGCCTAATTTTGTGTAGACAAAATAATTAAAAAATACTATATTATATATTGGAAGTATATTAGTTATAATGTATAAAGATATAAATATGTACAATATAATTTAAACGTATATATCATTATTAAAATTTTCTCTCTTGAAGTGTAGAAAAGATAAATTGTGACATAGTTTTATTTTCTATTTTTCTACTTTTCTACTTCTCTGTTGTTTATTTTTTCCCTATAAGCTACCTTTGTTTCTTCCTTCCTCATTTTTCCTTTTTTTTTCAAATTAATTGTTAGCTGGACAACTTCGTATCAAAAGAGAGTTTATGCCTTGGTTGCAAAAATCTAAGTTTGTAGACGTGTAGTTCTCATTGTCTTCTCTCTATAGTAAAAAGTGGTTCAATCAGCCTTTCAAAGTTCTCAGTACAGATTTGTTTTCATGGATTAAAGAGCTTCGGTTTTGTCGGTTCTTCCACTCTCTTTAATCACAGCACCCAGTTTCTCAATTTTAGCTATTTTCTCAGCAACTTGAACAATCTTTCAAATGGTGTCCTTAACAATCAGAGCAATTTTGGTGTCTTTCTTAGATATAAAGCTTATCAATAGGATATAATTGTGCCTCTATGGACAAAATATATATGTTCAAATGTTCCTTCCACTTGAAAATTAGTATCATTCTTACAACTTCCTCTTGAATATTGTCAGGGAATGGGGCCATAACTGATGACCAGCTGGATTGGATCTTGACAGCCAGCTGTAAAATTACATAACTATCTAGCTTCTTTCCGGATATTAGACATTGTTAACTGGCTGGGGAATGCTCTAGGTTCCCTTGCATCTAATACTAATTGAATTTGTTCATTGGTCTCAGTGGCAATGTTTCCTGAGACTTAAACATTTCATACACCCCAGGAGCTCACTAACTGAAACTATTTTTGTTTTCAGATCTATTTTAATTTGTTTGTTTGGACCATTATTAATGTAGGATTGCTGGGTATGTATTTGCAAAAAATAAAGAAAAAAGAAGAAAAAATAAAATTAATTATTAGATATAGGAAAATTAAAAAGCAGAAACTCCTCTACAGTCTCTCATGAGAGATCAATAGTAATTTTGTTACAACAAACATTTAAAAATGTCCAGATGAGACCACATTCACAATCTCAAATTAAAATATAAGGAAATATAAGTAGTCTGAGAAGGGATCCATTGACACAACTTGACAATCATGTCAGAGCCTTAGCCATTACCTAGAGTCTAAACGATTGTTCAGTGATGTGAGCTCGAGGAGGTGCCCAGGACAGAAGGCTGTCAGAGCTCCCTGCACAGCCTCGCTTTGATCTGATGGGCCAGAAGCAGCCTTGGTCAATGCCTAAGCGAGTGTAAACACAATACCAGATGATCCTGCCCCAAACACACACACACATGTTTTGGAATCAAATCAGTTTTGTTTATACTTTTCATGGAGAGGGTGGTGGGGATGTATTTTACAGAAAGAAGTTGACCAGCACCTGGGGTAGCTTGGAGGTGACCTTTGCCAGTTGTTACTCTTTGTTCTAACAAGATCACCAACAGACCAAGAAACCAATCCCCTTTTCTTGCAGTGGCAGAACGGTGCCCTCAGGAAAAGGGCGACCTTTGTACTTTCAGCAGCTGCTTATCCTTCTGGGCTTCTCTTGGTTCCGCGGCCCGTGGCGTGTGCTCCGGCCTCTATGTGCGTGACCTTTCCCTGACGCCTGAACACCCGACCCAAGGAGCTGATGAACAGGCGTCGCCGTCTGGGAACGCAGGCACCAACCAGAGGACCTGCGGGCTGTGCATCCACTCCAGCTGCACATCGGCGGCAGTGCAGTTCTACAAACAATGTTTAGATAGGTATTTTTTAGAAAATAAAGACATTTCCATTTTGAAAAAATAAAGGAACTTGAAAATGAGGAATCCTATGCTTTAGAGAAAGATTTACTTATTGGTATGAGTTTGGAACCAACCAAATTTCTTTTACATACCTATAAAATTGATATAATTCCTTTTCTTTAAGCGAATGGCATTTGTTGTGTGATATTCATGAATTTTTTCACATCACATCAGGCTTGAATTCCTAATTTGATTTATTAGTCCTGTCGTACTGCTTAATTTATAGTAGTTTGTTTAGATTTTCACATTTATGTCTAAGATCAGTTCCTTTCTGGTTTTGTGAAATCTTTATGAGTTTTAGGGTCTGAAATGTTTATTACTTTGTAGAGTTATCAGGTAACTTTCTTCCTGGTCCATGCCAGAAATAGATGATACACTGTGAAATCTTCAGAGAATAACATAGAAAATTCCTCTCACACCGGTGACCTTCATTGCTGTGGATAATCTATAGCAATTTTCCTTATTTTCTCTAGTGCTCTATTCAGGGTTTCTACCCATTGCTGTGTTAATTTTGGTGTTAGTTTTGCTGTTATTATAGTATTTGCTGGTCTATTTTATAGAACATGATGCCTTCCATCAACTTTTAATTTTACCAGAAATTGTGACAGTAATCTATCATAATTCAATCATCTCATCAGTTATGATGTCCTCTTTCTAATTTTGATTTCTTATTCTATTTTTATTAAACTTAACAATATTTTCCCTATTTTATTAGACTTTTAAAGCAACTATATTTTGAATACATTCATCAATTTTACTAACTTCCAGTTCTGTATTTTTCCTGCATTTCCTTCCCTCAATTTTTTTTTTCTTACCTTTTCCCATTTTCTGAAATCTTACCTAATTTGCATTTCAAAAAATAAGATTTTAGTGAACATTCTCCATTGTGGAAAGGTACTCTCAGATCTTTGTTTAAATAATGCTCACTCTATCACTGGATGTAATTAAAAGATTAAATAGCCATAGTAGCTAGGTCTCTGTGCTCAGTCTCTCCCTGCTTTGTAAGGCAGGAGATTCTAATGTATGTCCCACTGGTCATCACGACATGGTTATAATGTGACCACACACACACATATGTGATTCATGGTTATTACATAGAATCCGCAGACAGAACAGCAAGATGATGCCAGAAGTGGCAGAGGCAGTAACTGTACCAGAACTTGACACTGGTTCCAGGAGGTACAGCCTAGTAGCAGAGTTTCAGGGTGACATGGCCTAGAGTCTCCACCCTGGAGCCCTTGCATTCTGCCAGGACTTCACCCTGGAAGGGAGAATAGCTGAGCAGTCACCACTGAGTCCCTCTCTCAGAGGAAACTGGGATCATCCAGGAAGCCATGGGTATTTAGCTCTCCCATCTGGATGCATGCTCATTTTTGTTGTTGTAATGTATCTTTGAGCTGATTACAGTAAAATTTAACTACTAGTTTTACATTGATGCCACAGACTGGTCACTTTCACCAAGCTTCAAGCCCAATCCTTTGCAAGGCTATTTCAAAGCAGTTCTTCAGTGAACAGTGTTAAAGTGTCATTTTCAGAAATACAAAATCATAACTCAGACAACTATAAAATGAGCCAATGTCAAAGATTTTAACTTATTAAATAATGAGGGAACCAGAAGATGTGACTGGTTCAAAGAGCAGTTAAGAAGCAAGAATGTTTATAGGCAATTTAACGAAGAAATGTTGAGACCATTGCTGAGCCTGATGTAAATTATTTAATGCCTAATCAACCAGACATCTGTGGGGGTAACCTGTTTATTTGACAGACAGTATTTGCATTACTCCTGGACCAAAATGTTATGTTAACAATTAAGCCTGTAACTTTTAATTAGTCTTAGACAATGAGATGAACTACATATTTTCTCCTAACCAATCCTTGAATGCTCTCTCCTCCTGTGTCATATTGAACAGAGGTTACATCCACAGCTTTATTTTCAAGTTTCCAATCATTTTTCTGACAACGGAAAGCCTCCTAAAACAGTTGGTGAGAGCACCCATGGTAAAGCCCTTGATGATTAAATCTTACCATTTCTAGAGCTAGAAAAACGATTGGAAGTAAGAGCTTGTTTCCTTCCAAAGTTGGAACATTTACTTCGACCCATTTGGTGAGAAACATTCTTTTCTAATTTTTACCAAGCCAAGCGAAAAATTATTTAGGCAGTTAAGTGAAAAAGAACTTGAACAGAAGATTCATCGGCTTTTACCAGAGAAAAAGAAAAAGAGAGTTTTGATGCCATCATGGCCTAAAAAGACTTACGGATATGCCAACATTGACCAGACAAGACAAAGGATTTAACTATGTTGATTTTACTTAGTCTTGGAGCAGTTCCCAAGCCTTGGCCTAGGATAAGAGTCACCTTGGAGAAGGAGGTTTTTTAGAACTCAGCTTCTGAGCCCCATCCCCAGTGCTGATCTCAAAGTGTGGCCCTCCAGACCAGCAGAACCAGCTACATCTGGGGACTTTTTAGAAAGGCAAATTCTCAGCCTCTACCCTATCTCAGGAAATTTGGGGTTGGGGTTCAGTACGTTTCCAAGCCATGTGAGATGATTCTGACGCATACTCAAGTTTGAGGACTCCTTCCTTCAAGCCTGAGAACAATCAGGGGTAATTGAAAAGTACTGTAATTAACAACCCACAGGTGACAATGCCAGTCGGTGTTCTAAGCACTCTACAGGTCAGGCCAGCTAATTTCTCATAACGAATCTGTCAGGAAGACAGTAGCATCATCTACACTGATAGGTGAACGAAGAGGTGAAGTCATCAGCACAAGTCACATGGAGGGAAGTGGGGGAGCCAGGATCTGCCCCCAAAGTCTGTTTCCAATCACTGCTCTGCTCTATCTTCTGCACAGACAATGGTTTTTATTTTTTTACTGTGTATTTGTTTCATTACATATTATCTTTAAGTATAATTATTTTATAGTTTTTGTATCTGCCTTAGTCTCACTTTTTCTAATACCATCTGTGACATTTCTTGATGATTTCGTCACCTACACGTAGGACCTCTGTAGTATATGGGACTTCTAGTTCTCTAACCTACTGTCCCAATATTCTGCCTTCTACCCTCCAGCAGTCACCCACTGCCATATTCTGTAGAATTTAACATTGTCAGTAACCTTACCCTCTTCACAATTTCATTTCTAAGTGTACTGTAATCTGACCATCGACTCCCACTTTTTCTGGCTCATTCCTCTAGTGAGCTCCAAAAATTTGACCTCATCAGAACCTACGGTCTTGTTATCCTACTTACTTTTCACTGTGAGACCCATTGAGCCCTCAAGTTTCTCACTCAGCTGAGAGCCCAGGCTCATCACGATAATTACCTTTTCATTCACCTCCGCTTCATTGTCTTTCTTTCCCTCCATTATGTCTATCTGTTTAAATCGCACCTTGGTTAATACACCCTACAACCCGCTTCTTACCTATACATGCTGCTGAAACTGGTGAGAGAAGATAACTGTACTAGCAGGTTAAAAACCAGGACCTCTGACCTCAACACTGATCAGCAGTCATGCCACATTTCCCTAGACTAGTGATTGCCAAATTTTTGTTTGTTTTTGTTTGTCTGTTTTAATCCTCACCTGAGGTTATTTTTTCCTTGATTTTTAGAGTGTGGTGGAAGGGAGAGAGGAGAGAGAGAGAGAGAGAGAGAGAGGCATGAATGTGAGAGAGACATATCGATTAGTTGCCTCCTGTTTGCTCCCCGACCCGGGTCTGGGATCGAGCCTGCAACTGAAGTACTTGCCCTGGACCGGGAATCAAACCCTGGACCCTTAGGTACACGGACCCATGCTCTAACCACTGAGCCAAACGGGCCAAATTTATCTACACTGGAACCATCACTGTTTACCTTTGATAGGGTCTTCAACTGCAGCATCCTGGACACAAGCAATGTATGAAGCCCCAAAGTCTCACCCTGTCAACCTAGAGCCAGGGTGAGAAGGCATTGGCATCTTTTGGATCACTTCCAGGTTCCATCTATTGCACAAAGCATTTCATATTAATCTATGTGATTTACTTATCACTTGAAATGGCTTTTTAAGGAAAATATAATTACTGCTCCCATTGTGTTATTGTGGTAAAGTATACATAATATAGAATTTACCATTTTAACCATTTTTAAATGTACATTGGTGGCACTAAGAACATTCGCATTGATGTATGACCATCACCACTGTCTACATCCAGAACTTTTTAATTTTTTCAAAGTAAACTTTCTCTCCCTGTCAGCCTCTGGCAACCATAATCTACCTCTGTCTCTAAAATTTGACTACTCTACTTACCTCATGTAAGTGGAATCATATAATATTAGAACTTTTGTGTGTGGCTTATTTCACTTAGCATGTCTTTAAGGTAATCCATGTTGTAGCATGTGTCAGAATCTCCTCCCTTGTTTAAGGCTGAATAATACTGCATTTTCTATGTATACATATGAGATTTTATTTGTTCATTCATCTGTTGATGATTACCTTAGTTGTGCCCACATTTGTGAACAGTGCTGCTATAAACACAATGTAAAATATTTGTTTGAGTTCCTGCTTTCTCTACTCTTTTGTGTATATACCCAGAAGTAGAATTGCTGGATCATATGGTAATTCTGTTTAATTTTTTTGAGGAATTGCCATACTGTTTTCCACAATGACTGTACCACTATTCCCCCTCAATTTTTAAGTGAGGAAAATAAGGCAAAGTGGGGGGTTAAATGACTTGCAAAGATTTCCCCAGTCGGTAAATGGTGAAATCAGGATTCTTGTTTGTGCCTTTTACTCCAAAGCCAAACTGCAGTACAGTGCCTGCAAACAGTCAAGGCAAAGGGCAAGCATTCTTTTTCATTGTTTTATTAGCTTTAAAGATAAAAGTTAGTCACCACATTTATATGTGGAGACCTACTTGTGCACACATTTCCAAGCTTCTTCACTTTGGCCTCTCTTCCCAATGAAGCCTGGTACTTTTCTTGAGAATACAGAGAAGCCCAGATGTTTAAATATTTATATAACTATTGCAAAGTGTATGCCTAGCCAGAAAGTTTTTTTTTTTTTTAAACTTATCTTTATTGTTGAAAGTATTATAGGTGTCCCATTTTTCCCCCCATTGACCCTTCCACCGTGCTCCAACCCCCACCCCAGGCCTTCACCCCATTAGTCTGTGTCCATGGGTTATGCACATATGCATATAACTTCTTTGGTTAATCTCTTCCCACTCCCTAACCCCCTTCTTTCTTCCTTCTGAGATATGACCATCTGTTATATGCTTCAATGTCTTTGGGTCTATTTTGTCAGATTATTTTATTCATTAGCTTCTTCTTAAAGAAGACCCTTCAACATTTCATGTAACACTAGTTTGGTGGTGATGAACTCCTTTAGCTTTCTCTTATCTTTCTCTGACCTTCAATTCTAAATGATAGCTTTGCTGGGTAGAGTAATCTTGGTTGTAGGTTCTTGTTTTTCATTGCTTTGAATATTTCTTACCACTCCCTTCTGGCCTGCAAAGTTTCTGTAGAGAAATCAGCTGACAGTCGTATGGGTGCTCCCTGGTAGGTAACTAATTGCTTTTCTCTTGCTGCTTTTAAGATTCTCTTTGTCTTTAACTTTTGGCATTTTTATTATGATGAGTCTTGGTGTGGGCCTCTTTGGGTTCCTCTTGTTTGGGACTCTGCACTTCCTGGACTTGTAAGACTTTTTCTTTCACCAGGTAGAGGAAGTTTTCTGTCACTTTTTCAAACAGGTTTTCAATTTCCTGCTCTTTCTTCCTCTTCTGGTACCCCCATAATGTGAATGTTGGGTACTTGAAGTTTTCCCAGAGGCTCCTTATACTATCTTCATATTTCTGGATTCCTTTTGCTCTTCTGATTGGGTTTGTCCTGAAGAAGTGAGAGAGGTAAACAGAGTCAGTGAAGCAAGAGAGGGGAGATCATTTCAAGCAGATGGAGAGCAAGTGCCAGGCCCCTGAGGAGGGAAGGAGCTGGGAACATGCAGAGCAGGAGGCAGCCAGGGTGGCCCCGAGACAGGTAAGGCACTGCTGTGTGTGCCTGCAAGCATCGGGCCTGAGGGAGAAGCGGGAGCACAGGGCGATGTCCGAATGCAGGGCAGAGAGCCGTTGTGGATAAGTGTAAATTTACAGTTATCTATGGCCAGCCATTTGATTTTCTCTCATTGAGTTTTACTAAAAAAAAAAAGACAGAAATAGACTTTGTATACATTTAAATAGAGACAATTTCTAATTTCCCATATTTGTGAATTTGCAGCTGCTTTGGTACTTCAACATGTCCATGGCTTTATAATGTTGACATTCATGCTGAACTGAGGAGAGTCAGGGTAGATCTGGAGAGCGTCTCTTAAGTCAGGAACTACAGATGTGAGCCGCAGTCACCACACCTGCTGCCCCTTAAGTAGCTCCACCCCTTGCTGAGGCAGAATGGGGGAATCTTGAGGGGGAAGAGTGTGCAGCAAGTGGATCTGAAAGCTTGCTTTGCCTCTTTCCCCACACCATTCTGTATATGAATCAAGTGCTGCCAAACTCTAAAAACAGTTTTTCACTCACTGTCCCTTGGGGACCTTACAACTACCTGGACACTGGGGATTCTCTAATCTCACATCATTCCTTGTGTCCACCAGCAGTTGCATCTGATAGGTTACCTTCTGTCCCAGAAGCACTTCCTGTATGGACCATCCACCCCTTGGTCAGGCTCCAGCCCCAGCCCTCCTTTCCCCATCCTTCCTCAGCTTCCTCTGCATTTCAGGGTAAGGGACCCATAAAGCTTCCCAAGGAGCTTCTCTGGAATGATGAGGGGTGAAAACTGACACCAGCATAATACCAGGGGCGTTCACAGCCTCACACCAGGGCCCTGGCTTCCTTTCTAGAATTACTTGTTGGATGAGTAATGTTAACGAAAAGTTTGTCAAGGGTCCACCCTCTCTTATCTTTCCTGCCTTTACACACACACACACACACACACACACCTGCACAAGCGCACACACACACACACAAACACATTGGCAAATTGTCTGGCTTGGAGAGGGCTATAAGGTAAGAATGCATGTCTCTGGGAATGACCACACTGTGCAGTCCTGGTAGTCAGATTGCTGCACAGTAGCCTGTGCTTCCTACCAAGGTTGACAATCCGCTTCCCCAAACACTGACTGTGGAGAGAGAAATTCAGGGATACTAGCTTGATAGTAGGGAGCTGAGGGATGGGAAGCAAAGGGCCAGGAACCTGCCTGAAGTGAACCTGTCACAAATTAATGCTAGAAAGTCCAGCTACAGGGTGAAAGAAAATAATCAATCAAAGGGCAAGTCTGAGGCTCTGTAGAAGAAAACACCGAGCAAGAGGCCAGCATGGCAGGCAGCTGTGCAGACCTGAGGAAGCAACCAAGCTGAGGTCTTGTGAGAATCTGGGCGGTGTGCAAGGGCACAGGCTCTCCCAGGAGGCTTTGGAGAATCAAGCATTCCTGGGGGAGGGGTGCCTGGGATCAGCTAACAGCTGCTCTAGGGCAAAGGGGCATTACCAGAGATTGTAAAGTCAAACAGGAGGGGTCGCAGGCTCCCAGTTGGTCTGAATTAAGTTTAATTTCTCCTTCCTTTGTTTGTCTCTATGGGGAATCTCTAAGCACAAAGTGTTCTACTAACAACATACATTCACTTATTCCTTTCCTTCTGTGCTCAGTGGGGCCTCCACGGCTTATGAAATTGAGAGAATTGAGAATACCCCCAAGCTCAAGGGCCGGCACTGCAGTTCCAGAGTGAACGCCTTGAACAGCTGATAGTGCACAGCAGCATGGCAGCCTGGAAGGGGGATTTTAGCCGAGCGCAGTGACACAATTCTCTATCCATTTTTCAAGTTACCAGCCAGGTCCATTTTAGAGCAAGAAAAACAATAATAAATAGTGAGCCTAACCAGGTTTACCCAGAGATCTTAATAAATAAAAGCTGGCTGGCTCACAACACACCGGTGCTGGTTTGGAGTCAGTTATGACAGACTGTTTGTTTCCATGAAATATAAGGTGTGCATTAGAAACTTGAGACTGCTGAGGCCAGCAGGGAAGAACTGGCTTAGCAGGGCCATTTGTCTGGATACAAATCCCAGCCCTCCCCTATGGGAGCAGTGTAGCTCTGGGAACATCATTTAATCTATTTGTTCCTCAGTGTATTGATTCATTAAGTGGGCACAATAATGATAATTATACCTTAGAGTGGCTCTGCAAGGGAGAGTTCATATCCCTGTGTGAGGGACAAGCCATACCTGTAACAAGAGCTCGTTCAGAGAATCCATATCCTGCTAAAGGTCTTGCCAACCAGGAATGGGATTTGAGTGGGCAGCTCTAGGCATGAGGTGGGCCCCAGGGTTGGAATGTTCTCTTGACCACAAGGGAAGTCGGAGTGCTAGGAAAAGGCTCCTGTGTTAGCTGAGGCCCTATGTATGAAAGTGAGGCTGGAACCTTGAAGGAAGGGACACAAGAAGTTCAGGTGATTCTCTGGCATCACGGTTTCCATTTTAGGAGACAGAAAGAGATCATCCAGGGCCTGTGAGTCTAGAGCAAGAGCAAGTTGAGATGCAGTCAAGGGTGTTTTGTAAGATGAGCCCGAGGATTGGGGAACTTTGTCCATTACCTACTTTTGGTCACCTTTAGAACTCAAGAAAGTCCTGTGAAAACACCAGGCTATCTCATCCACACCAAGGGGTTCCCCAGTCCCTTGAGTCAGGGCTCAGAAGGCATTGCAGTATATTCAGGAAGCAAAGGGTGGTGGGTGTGGCACCATTAATCAGAGGGAGAGACCTCTTCCCACATGAGAGGTAAGCACCACAAGGGCAGAGATCATCCCTTACTCCTTCCCTAGGGTTCCTCTTTCAAGGTGTCACGTGGAGGCTATGAATTCTATTGACATAAAGCTACTTAGAGCAGAAATGAAGGGAGTCTCTATTTAGGGCCTTTGCCAGCAAATCATATTATGTGCAGCCACTAAATCAACTCTTTTATTATACTTGAATTCTAAGATGCTCTTCAGAAAAACAAACCAAAATTAAAACAAAAAACAATCCTATGCCCACAAAAACACACCTTTCTAACAGAATAGGAATTGTGCTGAGTCGTTTCTGGGATTCTAGATCTCCCTGCAGATACTCCCATGGGTGTGCTGGTTGGGCAGTGCTTCTGTTTTGCAAAGTGTGATTTCAAAAATAAATTGACTAACTCTTGTACTAAACAGGCAGTATTCACAAATAGCCGGGTCAAGCAAAAGTTCTTCTCCTGATTTCAACCCCTGAGAGATGCTGTTGTATTACTTATACTTTAACATTCCCCCAGAAATGTTGAACTGCTTCATTTCCCTCATTTTCTTTCACATGCAACTCCTCTGGTTATGGGATGGTTGTTTGTTGAATTTGGGAAGTCCTAATTTCCAGGAAATTTGAGTCTCCCGGCCCTCTATTCATAGTAAATGAAACTAGCTATTTCATTAGGGGATAAAAAGTCATGGAAAAGTACTGAAAGCTACCAGGAACTACCAGAAGTGTGCAGAGATCAAGGTAAGATGTAAAAGGTATGAATTTAATCTCCCAAATACTTTGAGAAATTTTGAAACTTCTTCTAGGGACACTTGACTGAGAGAAACTAGCTGACAGGGGAGGGAGTAGGGGGACTGAGGTGGTGGAGGAGAGACGAGATCAGGAAAAAACATAGAACAATCTGCTCCAAGAGTCAAGGGGGCTAAGTGATGCGTGACAGAAGCCAGGTCATTGGGGCATGTTTCTCCTACCCCTGCTATGGACTGAGAGGAGCAGCCTTTGGGGTGGAGAGAACATAGGAGAGTTCCGTGAAGTGATCACTCCCCACTGTATATTCCTCTGACACATACATGTGCACAGCCTTTACAGTTGACACAGCTACTGGCAGATGCTAACTCACCTGTGATGGACTCATGCTGGGGATTATGGCAGGAAGATTCTTGAGATTCGAAGTCCTCAGTTCAAGCACTAATTCTACAACTCCTCCACACGACGTGGCTCTGAATGCAGTAGAAATGAAGATCCCCCTCCCTCATAGCAAAGGGTTTAGAAAGTCGTGTGACCTGGATAGGGACAGAGTGACACAGCCAGGACTCTGCCATGGGCTCTAACTTCGAGGCGTGTGCTCCCTCCACAGTTGAGTACACTGAGGTTATATGAGGATGCTCACTTCCTTCCATAATCTGAGAAACCCGAGGTACCTGAGCACCTTCCCTGGCACCCATGCCTGGCTTCTGCATTCATTCAGGGAAACTGTGACATACTTGCTCTCCATGATCTTAACTGACCATGAACTAAACTTCTCTCCATGCCCCTCCTGGCCACTGACCATGCCTGGCTGCTTGCTGTTCCTGTGCTTGTCTCAGCTTCCAGCACGATTCTCCAGGCCTGGATGCCAGGCCTCCTCTCCGCTCAGCCCTGCACTGTCGCAGCCTTTGCCTGGACCCTGGGAGTGGAAACTGAGCAGATGCCCTGCCTCTGAAGTGTGGATGAGGGGCTGGTTCACACTGAGCTCTCAAACCCAAACACTGGAGTCAGGCTGCGTGCCTCCAGCCCCGGCTCTGAAACCTGGGGTCATGCGACATCTCCTTTGACCTGCAGTTTGCTTCTCAGTAACGAGGGGATCATAGCAACCTCTTTCCTCATATTGTGGAATAGGTTATTAGCACCATGCAAGGCACATGTTAAATGGCCAATAAATGCTAATCTAGTATTATTGTTATTTTGCTCATGACACTATCTCTTTTCTTCCTTAAATGAAACCACAAAGATTAAGGCCTAACAGATGCCACGTGGTCCAGGATCCACTTTTATCCTTCTGGCCAACCATGTGTCCCCAGGAAAGGACTGCCTGAAGAATGTTCATGTCTGCATCTACTTGAGTTTCCCCAGAGAAGAGCCTGAAGGTACCTACTCCACGACACACTATTCTGCTGAAGTCAAAGTCAACGGAGCCGCATCTATCCCCTGGCGAGCCTGTGACTGCGGCCTGGAAGACTGGTCTCCGTGGTGCAGCACCGAGTTGGAAGGCGAGCCCGCTCAGCCCCGGCCCTCCCCCTGCTGTGCGAGGCCCGCGAGAGCACCTCCTGCCTCTGCCCACAGAGCTCGGTCTTTTGGTGATGAGAATTCCTGGCAGATCTTCACACACAGTACTAGAAAATTACTTGGTGCTGTCCTTTCCCCTCATCTGCAGCCTAAGGTGATGTCAAATGAAAACATTAAGAAACAGCAAGAAGATACAGGTCAATAAACAAAGAAAATTACAATTTTTATCATCTTGAAGGGCTATTACGAACCAAGACTAAATAACTGCCTTTGTCTCATTTGGTTCAAGAGGGAAACTACAAAAGAGAAGGCAGGCAAGACTTAACTTTTCATGCAAGATAAAGGAGATCTTTGAAAGAGAGAAGAAACTGTGTTCTCAGCGAAGCTGTAGACTCTAAGGGGCAGATATTCTGAGTGAGCATGAGCAACACTGATGCCAGGAAGGAATGCCCCTGCCCCGTTTGCTTTTCAGTGTTGTAAAGCCCTATGCATTAGGCCTTGTTACAGCAAATAAAAACACCTTCCACATCATCAGTCAGCATAGGTGGGGACGTTTCTTATGAAGAGAGAGGAACCCAAGGGTAAGAATGCAGTACCGGAGGTAAGGCAACAGCCTCTCTCTCCCTCTTTCTTATTTCTCTCCTTCCGTGCAGACAAGATTTCCCCACTGACAGCCACATGATTAAAAAGAAAAAGTGGCCCACACTTCCTGAGTTTTATATTATCGGTATTATTCAAACAAAGAGACATGACTTCCTGGTTAGCTCTAAGTTTTAATACTTAAAGACAAGCTTCTGATTGGCACAGCTTGGGTCATATGGTCCAATCAACTGTGGAAAGGAGCAGATTGGGGTGTGGTTACATTGTACAAAATGTCTGTCAGGAGATGCCAGGGTGCACATTACGGAATAAATACCCCCTCTGGCCCCCCAGCCTAAGGCACAGGATTGCAGCACTACTCCGGGAAAAGCAGTTAGCAAAGACCTCAACTTGAGACTAAGATTTTATCACCCCAGAAGACATGTGTGTGTATCCGTGTGTGTGTTTGTGTACATATACAATTTGGGGACAATGACTTTGGGGTAATAAGAGTAAAGAGACAATAGCTTGTCAAAGAACAACAGCACCCTCTCAAGGACTAAGTGCAAACTCTCGAATTCATGCTGTAGAGACATCCCACCTCCAGGTGGACTCCAGCAAGGAACTTTCCCTCTATTGCTGGTTGTCCAAATAGCGCGAACAAGCCCTAACCCGTCATTGCTTGGCTTGATGCTTGTCACAAGATGTTTGCACACTTACTTACCTGTTTATTCAGTGGACAGTTTCCCTTGTTCCTTACTTACCCCATTCTATATTGATGACTCCGAGGAAGATCATTACACATTCCTCCTCCAGTTCTGTTCTCCACCCATCTCCACCTTCCTGAGGGCCAGACGCTGACCTGTCTACACTACATCAATGTCTTCAAGTGGATAGAGCCAAGTGAGCCAGGCATTAGCTGTTCCCTCCCTTCTAGCTTTCCCAATCTGCAGATTAATGAGCAAAATAAACGTTATTGTAAGTGGCTAAGTTTCGGAGTGGTTTGTTTCTCCTTACCTAGGTAGCTGGAACATTCCCCTACAACTCATAGCTTACACTCTGAATTCCTGCTTCCCTCTCTGTTAACCCGTGGTAAGGAATGAGCATATGTCCATGTGTAGGTCCTGAACTATCAAAACACATAAATCTCCACAATAATAATCCTGGGAACCCCAGCCCTGGTCTGGGTGTTGTCCAGGAACTCCAGGATCAAGTAGGTCCAGGCTTGAGGACCAGGACAAGGTGGGCACTTTAGGGTCAGGATGATTTGCAGGTTTTGTTTATATGCATTCAGTGCATGGATGAGGCCAGATGTGGCTGCTTAATAGAATTGGGCAGGTGTGAAGAGTGACAGGGTGGTGTTGTGTTTGCGCTGACCTCAAGGCAAGACCCAATTCTGAAGTATGGAGCAAATTCCCCAGCATAATTTCCTTGCATTGACCTACGTTTGTGCTTCAACAGCTGTTTAAAAAAGTGCCAACCTCCAAAATAAACGACGTAGTTAACGGGGGTTGCAGCCATTCAGACTCCTCAATGAAAGCGAAGTTGTCTTTAAAAGCAATGCACACTCCTTTCTCACAGCCTAGTCGCTTAAAATCCTAATCATAGTTCTTTATGGTGGACAGCAAATGGTGCATGTGACCTGTTGACTAGTATTAACCTTGTATTTCATGTCATAGGGACAAAATACTCTCCTGACAGGCAGCCACAATGCTTATTAGCCACCACGTATGAATTATGACTAAAAACAAGTATGAATGTAATACAAATTGTCTATGGGATTAAACTGTGGGAAAAGAGTTCATATTCCTTTGACATGTTTATATTGTCTGCAGGCACATGGTCCCTTAGCTACCTTATAGTTTTTGGAAACAATGGCTAATGTGTCATTCAACAAATGGATGTCTTAAGAGATAAATAACCCCAAAATATATAGAAAAGATAAAGAAGAAAGAACAGAAGAAAGCTGATGATCCCTGTATGTTGACAGGCAGCACAGTGCTGTCTTCTGACTTTCCACTGGAAGCTTTGTCCCCCAGGTAGGAGTTGGCAATGGGCAGCAAGAGCATGAGCCAATGTCACCACGATGACCTCTATGGCACTCAAATGTGGCTGAGAGTGAGGAAAGGATGTGTAGAAAAGGAGGGAGAGGAAACTGAGAGAGACAGAAGAAAATGAACGGAGAAAGTAAGAGGAACAAAGGAGAACAGCTAGACCCGGTCCTTTCGACGGGTTCAATTTGCTAGAATGAAGATTAGTGTGTTTTCACTCAGGAAGTGCCGGATTTGAATCCCATCTCACCTTTCACTCACTAAATCACTTTGGGAAAGTCACTTTAGTGGCATGATCTTGATCTCTGGACCTGTAGGACAGGCTTAATGACATCTTGCCTTGTTGTTGGGAGATAAGCACACAGAGCAGTGCCTGACCTGAAGTGTGGGCTTAATAAATGTTGACTCCCTTCCTGTTTTCCAAGATGTGTTTTCTTGAAACGTTTTACTATAGAGGAGAAAAGCAAACTGGCCAAGATGCCTAGTGTTTCCAGCAGAGTCCTAAGTAAGGATTTTGCCTAGATCTCTCTAGTGACACAAAGTCTCCATTATGGATAAGATTTCCTTTTGAAAGATGCTGGGGACGTCTCTGGAAGGGAAGATGGGTTACTTTTTCATATGATGGCCATCAGGATCTGAATGGATCATCACCGTGGCCACTGGGTCTAGCACTCGACCCACCAAATCTGGTTGGGCTTGATTTCTCAAACAGCTCAGGGGATTGCCTAATTTCTGTTTCACACCAGGTCATATCCGTACAGCTTAAAGCACATAGACAAAGATTTTCTGCATGCACGTATTATGCAAAGTTCCTAAAGCTCATGGTCCAATATTGAAATACAATCCACTAGGAGCTAATACTTTAATCAGCCAGTTTCTGAGCTGGTTCTCTTTGATTGCAAACTCTGGGGATCAGGGTGATTGCTAATGGGCCTCTCTGTGGTGGGGATTCAGTTCTATCTTCAGGAGTGAAGGTTCTATTTCATCTTGAAGGCTGGGGCGCTGTAGGATGTTAAATCACACGGAGAGTTCTTTTCCATCATCAGCGATCCTCTTGGCCTGAGGTTAGAGAAACTTCCCCCGGTCTCATGGCTTCCAGGCTGAATCCCGTTGTCAGCACAGCGCTCCGGAGCCCACCTTCACAACTCCCTCCGGCTTTGCTCTCTCTCCAGACAGGGTGAGAGGATTTGAGGCCCAAGTCTCTGATTTGTTGTTCTCTGTATTTGTTCCCTTCAGACACGGTGGATGCTTGTAAGTTTATCAAATAATTAACCCCCCTGAGGAAAGTGCCGTTTTGCTGAGAAAATGCCATTCTTCCAGATCACAGGGAGCTATGATCTGTGGATTTAGATTTTCCAAGAAGTTAAGAGTGGCCTGCGCTGAAAAGAGAAAAGTGGATTCACATCTCCTTTGGAAAGGAAAAGAAACAGGAAAGGGGCACATTTTGCTAAGTGTCTACTACCTGCCAGGTAAGTACTAGGAACTTTGAATAGGTTGTTTTAGTAACCCTCATAACAGTACTAGTGACCTGTGGTTGAAACTAGAAATAAGACTCAAAAAAGAGACAAAAATACAGGTAAAAAGAAATTTGTGTGTTGAATCCCCGGTAGCTGTTTTTTCAGAACAGCCTGGCGCTCCACGGAGTGTGCTGCATGCAGGGGCCCGGCTTGCACAGGCCTCTTACCCCAGGGGTGGCTTCAGCCTTGGCTGAGAGAGAGCCTTGCTCACCTGCTTAGAGACGGAGTGGGCAGTTGCCGATGGTGTCCGGGCCTCGTACCCTGTACCCTGGCTATTCTTGGTCTAAGGGCCATTTTCTCGTCACACTCTACTGTGTCCTTACAGCCTATGGAAGAGGGAGGGAGGGCTCAGGCTGGAAGGATGCCATGTACACTTCTTTGGTGTGTGAGTAGTGACCAAACCTTCTAAGACGTGAGGAAGATTTCTTTCCAGGGGTTGAAGAATAGAGCACTATGCATTAGGCACGGAACACGGCGGGCAACAGCTTCTCTCCCCTAGGTATATGCTTTCCAAAGAGCAGCAGCCCTGAAACCAGTTGCGCTGATGAATTCCCTACTGATAAAAAAATCTGACACTGTATTGGCCAGATACAGGCAGCTTCTAAGGCTATATACTTTCATATAATGTCAATGTCACTCTAAGGCCCATAGGGCTAGCTTTGCAGTCAGATGGCCCCAGGTTCATATAGCGGCTCAGACACTTGCTGACTCCGTGACCCCAGGAAAGTACGTACCTCTGTGAAACGAGGAAATGTCAGCTGCTCCATGGAACAGCTGGAAAGATGAAATGAGATAACATGTTAGATGACTAGAGCGATGCGTGGGAGGTAATTCATGCATTTCCTTTCTTTTTCTGCCCTTCAGGTTGAGGATTTTGAATGTATTGATAAATCGATTTTGTTTAAACTGCTGGACTTGAGTGGTCCCAGGTTAGAATGCCTAAGATATCTGGACTAAAAAGGAAGAATCAATATTTGCAACAAATGGGATGGGATGGGGGAAAAGCAGTGTGCCTGGGTGTCTCTGCCTTCCATAAACTGAATTGATCCAGTAAGCAACTTTAATGAAAGGAAAAGGGTTTTTTCTTTTCGTTTCCCCCCTCCAGAGTAAAAATCAGGAAAAATCGAGGAAAGGAGGAGAGGGTATGGGGTTGGAAATAGAGAACAGATTGAAACAAAAAGAGGCAAAAATACAGGGGAAAATGAATTTGCATTTTGATTGTCCCAAATGTGCTAGCTGCTCATTCGGAAGGGCCTGATCATGCAGAAGGCACATTATTTAGTTGGGTCTGACATGTGTTCACTGCACCTTGCAGCACTGATTTCAACCTTGCCCACTGAAGGCCCGGATTTCATACCCAGGTGTCCTCACAGAGCTCGCCCTTCATTCTCTGTGGTTTTGAGGACATCTGCCTGAAAGCATAGACTCTGCCTCCTGCTGCTTTATCACTACCTGAAGTCACAGGATAGTGGTAGCCATGGCAACACCTTTAATATTGCTAACCAGGGGTTACTAACTCTCAGGTAAGAAACAGAAGGCAGACGCATATTACACTAAAATAAATCTAAGGAAAAATGACTTCAAATATATCACCCCCCAACTCCAGAACTGGATTGATTATAAATCAGCAGCAAAGAGGCAGAGAGGAGGGAAAAATATTTTATTAAGCATCTCTTGTGCACAGATACTATGCTAGGGGATTGCCTAGATTCTTTTAATACAATTCTGAAAATAATCCAATGAGGAAGGTGTGATTATTAACCTCTATTACTTATGCACAGGGAGCAGGAACAAGTGTTTAGGTAACTTGCCCAAGTGTACCAGTATGGTACATGTAAAAGATGGAATTTCTACCAGTTCCATCAGATTCTGTTTCTATCATAGAAGTTTGGTCTCCAGTTCATGAACATTTCCCCAGTGATATTTCATTTCATGAGCTGCCATTTTCCCACCCTGTAATGGAGCCCCTCCCCTCTTCAGTGAACTCTTTGTCTCTGTGTACATCTGTCTTAGGAATCTAGACTAGAAAACTCATATCATGGCCATACTGGTTTCCTGCCCCAGAGGGAATTCAAGGCCCACACTTGGTTGTGTAATGAACATCTAAGGACTTCTCCATTCAAAAACACAATTTAAAACAAGTTTAACTGGCTGGTGTGGCTCAGTTGGTTGAGCACTGTCCCATGTACAAAGAGGTCTCCAGTTCCATTCCCCATCAGGGCACATGCCCTGAGTTGCCAGCTCCATCCCCAGTAGTGGGCGTGCAGGAGGCAGCTGATCAATGTTTCTCTTATAGATGTTTCTCTCTCTCTTTTCCTCTCCCTTCCTCTCTCTCTCTCAAGTCAATAAAGACATATTAAAAAATAAAAATAAAACAAGTTTATCCATTTTACTTGAGGAAAGGAAAAAGAGACTGAAGAGGTTAAGACATGAGTTGAAAGCCAAGATGCCAAGGTTAAAATTATTGTGTCAGCTTCTGGCCTAAACTTGGCAAGCATCCATAGCACTACTGGGAAGTGAGAAAGACTGCAAGAAACAAGAAAGGGACATGTGTAGAGACTTCATCTTCTCTCCTTCCCCTTTGTGATCAAAATAGTAGAATTCAGTATCTGGAGACCTCTAGAATTAAACTCTGTGCTATGAGGTGGGGCTATCCAACATTTTTATCTCCTTCTTTGTGTTATTCTGTATTTCCTTACTATATTATAATCTTTATTACTTTTATAACTGTAGAGAAAAATTATATTTTAAAAGAACAAAATTTCTACTGAATTTCTACTAAAATAAAATGGGGCATATAGTGAAAAATATTCAGAAAACCACACACATGATTGGTCTCAGTTTAAGTAGACTGCAGGAAGGGCTTGCTGGTATTTTTAATGAGTTGATCCTGATATTCCTATCCACATTGGCCACACTATTGTTATTGCAATGTGTTTGAATTTCAGGACATGTGGAGATGAAGGCTGACTCTGGAACTTGGCACGCTCACAATCTCCTTCACTTGTGGGAGCCTGTATGGAGCAGTTGACGTTTCTCTACTCATCACTTCAAAAACACCTGTTCCTGTGCAGAACAAAGCCCAGATTGAAGGTACTTCCAGCTTCTGGGGCCATTGGGATCTCCAGTTGGGAGATCATTGCAGTATGTAAGTAACAATATCAGCTCTAGTAAAGGAAGAAAAAAATACTCAACACACACTGCTCTATGTACCATGGCTGTGCTGCTCTGTGCTCTAAAATCAAATGTGAAAAGGTTAAGCACTTTCTATAAAAGATAGGATATTTGACCTATAGAATAGAGAAAGAAAGTAATATTTAAATAAGCATTTCTTTAAATTAGACAAAATGTATTTCATAAAAAGCAACCACATAATACTTTTTTCCCTAATTTTGATGCAAATCATAAGAAATGGACACTGGTCCATGAGCTAGGGCTTGGGAGGCAAGGATCCCATAAGGAATTTGGTTGGAAGATCATTTATATGATAATTTTACATATGTCTATACCATGATGCTTCATAATTCACTCCCTTTGATCCCTAGACAAGAATCCTCAGTTCATCTGGGGACCTCCTATGAACAAAGTATCCCATACACTCTTCTCAGCATTAAAGATGAACAGACTTTCTTAATTTATTGGGACATGTTTTAGTTATAATCTTTGGTTGTAAGGAACAGGTCGCCTATATTTTTTTAACAAAAGAGTATGTTGATTTTTAAATAGACATGTGGAGTAAAACTGTAATTGACCTGGAACTCAAAAGCTTTATTTATTTCAAGGGACCTTACTCATATGGACTTGAAGAAAATGTAGAACATGTAACGAGAAAAAAAGAAAAGCTTACTTTAAATGTTTGATACAGGGCAAGTTCAGTCTTCTGGAAAGCTGAACTCTGAATAACACTGAGATTGTAGAGGAAATGAAAGTTGTAAACAGAAAAACACAAGTTACTTTTTATAATTATCATATCTACAGGGGTTGGTATGTGTTTGCAGATGTCAATGTTACAAAAGTCTGAGATAAAGTTGTTTTCATGGGGGAATCAAAAATATACTGGAAAAAGGCTCAAAGCAATATTTATTTTGGGAAGTAGTAGTACCTAAGTTCTTGTAGTTTGAGGTTTATCTCTTAATGCTAAGTTTTTTTTATATGATTACACTAAATAATAAACATTCATACAGTATAAGGACGAGGTGTGTCCTGCGTTTTCATCTTTCTGTGGCAGATCTCCTTAACTAGGTGCTGCTGATTTCAGCGCTTCTTATTTCAAATTCCTGGAAGAGAACTGTGACTGACCACATTCACTTCTTTGTGTCAAGTCATACAATGTTGTCTAGTCCATTATCTTACTGCTCTATGGTGAAGTGCTTGGCTTTGGTCAAAATAGCTGTAGACCATGGGTCAGAAAGAAGGGCTGAAAACAGGCAGATTCCTTTAGAAGGGAGCGTGGGGAGGCAAGTAGCGAAACACCAGATTTCAGTACAGCAGACTTGGTCTTGTCAGCCATTAGCCTAACCTCATTCGATCTTTAACAATCCACAAGAGCCATTATGCCCTCAAGCAAACAGGGAATTTGTCAACCTACCTGCCCAGGTACCCCAGAGTCCCGTAGAGGTAAAGGAGATGAGGTCAGGAAAGTCTACCTTAGATACAGAGCAGAACTGAGTTAGATTTACCTGCCCTGTAACATCATTATTATCTGATTCTTTTTCTTAAAGAAATTTTGGGTAATCTAGGCTAATCAAGGTAGTGATTGGTAATCCTCAAAATAAAGACATAAAGGACCTAAGTAAATGAGATTTTCAGAGATACATAAATTGAGAAGGATGTGCTAATGATGTGATATCTGTTCATTAATGGGTCAATAGCTGTTGAAAATATACTTTTATGTTTTTCTAATTAGAAAAACATGTTTTTTATGAGACATCACAACAAAGATCTGCCTTATAGACACTTTTGATAAATGCTGAGATTAGTTGCCATAAGGTTCTATTGATGGAATTTATATGAGCCCTTCTTTTAAAATTTTAGGAAGTTCAGAGGAGCAAGAACTAAAATTCTTATGAGTTTACAGAGGTATTGAAGAGAGAAAATTGCTGTCATATAACCAATAGTATAATGAAAGTCACGGCCCACAAGCGTTAACAATAATGGAAAAAAATGTAGTATGTTTACAAAAAATAAAACAAAGCCAGGAGATTGACAGTGAAAGAAGCGGTGAGTCCCAGGATGCTCTGGAGAGCAGGGGAAAGTTGCATAAGACGCCCACCCTCTCTGAGCTTCCATCTCACAAGCGCTGAAAACAGGGGCAAACAAACAAGTGAAAAAGCCTCTTTCATACTGAGCACACTGCATGGAGAATATTCCTGATCTTCATGAAAGGGGAGATACACAAAATAGATAATCAGAAAATTATTTAACAATAAATTGGAGAATCACATAATGAAAGGGGAACCAAAGCGAAACAGAATGAACAAAAACGGGGAGTGAAAAGACTCAGACCTCCTATGTGAGTGACTTTCCTCAGACACACGAGTGCAGGGAGCCAAGCCAGCAGTCAAGGTGCAGACCCGGGCTCCCACACGCATTAGCTTTGTGCCCACAACCCAGTTTCACACATGCCCTGAGATCTCAGTCCCCTCATTTATATAGATGTAAAAGCTGTAGATGACATGGTTTACAAGAAACCTCCCTGATTCAGGACTTAGCTTTATATAATTATAGAAGGAATGGATTTCATTTTACTTGCTTGAAGCTGCCAGATACCCACTGTGTCCCTGTAGTGCCGAGATGCAAGTAAACTCAGCAGCTTTCATGGCATAAGTACACATAAGCCCATGGATACCCTTCACTGCCTCATGCAATCACATCCATCAATAAAACTCCAAAGGTGCAATTTCTGCAATGCCTCTGCTTGCTTAGCTGAGGAATCCATTTGCCAAGGAGGCACTGCCTGGACCTGGACATCAGGTGAACTCGGCGGCCAGCCCCCTGGCTCATCCAGACCAAAGCTAGGCCCTTGCCTTAGTCGAGCCTGGCTTAGGTATTAGAGTAAATTCAGTGGAATCACATGGCTGTGCCTTCCGGGGCTTTTGAGACTGTGACATATGGAAGGTCCTCCTCACTGCTTTGGGGCCTGGGTGGGCGAGCGGGCTGTGCATCAGTGGCGATGCTGAGACAGTTTGGTTCACAGACCGAGCTGGCTCAGCCTCCAGCAAACAACATCTGCCCTGCTGTTTAGTGTTATGGGGTCACCAGCTTCATGAGGCAATGGTGTTCCAGTCTCTAACAAGCTCCCATATAGAAACACGTAGAATGAAAAGGGGGCTCGTGTTAGGGAGAGAGACTGGGTTCAAATCGCAGCCATTTCATGAGCTGAGGGGCCATGAGCTAATCTCTAGCTACCTCTGAACCTCTCTCCTCACCTGGAAAGTGAGACTAACAATTACAAATGCTCAATTTGCCTTCCAGAATTTATGTAGTCTCAAAGGCCTCTCCTGGGGGCAAAAACTGAAGCGGGAACTTTGAAGCGGAAAGGAAACAGGCTAAGATTTCATGTTCATTTCCAACATGTTCAGTCAGAACAAACACGGCAGCCACCCAGGCACGGGGGACGCCTTGAACACGCGCATGGTGTTCACACTCACCCCCTCTTCTGCACGCGCTTACGCCTTCCTTCGTGCCAGCAGGGCATTCCGTGTCTTCGGCAACACATTTGCTCCTCCGGAGCTTCCACTGCCTTCAGGCCGGCATCAGGTAGGAGCCACGCGTGGACTGTGCTGAGGGCATTCCTAACGCACCCAACGCCACCATCAGGATAGGCTCCCTCTGGTCCGCCCTTGCGATGAGTGTTTATGAGGACGGTTGTTACATTTAAACTTATTATAGTAGTAAGAACATAGTAGTTACAGATTCGCAGATAAGAAAACTTGCCCGTGATCACAAGGGCCTGACATTCCCCCACCTCTCTTCACTGCTCCCTTCCATTTATTCCTGTTTTTCACTTCCACCGTTTCCAAGTCTTTGCTCTGTATTTGCTCTCTAGGAGCTTTTCTTCATTTCCTTGGGTTGATTACCTCCACAGACTTTGTTCGGCTTCTTTGGCCATTGGCTTTCCTCTCAGGCCGTGGCCTTGACCCCATTGTTCCTTCTGATTTCTGGATTCCATATAGTCTTGGATGAAAAAAAAAAGTCCATTTCAGTCTAAGAACCATGAGGTTTACTAGCAAAACTTGTGCGCTCTGTCTCTCTAATTAGAGCTTTGACTTTATTGCTTAATCAGTAATAATTACTTCTTGAGGGCTCAGTTATATATCAGGCAGTTTTCAGAGAGCACCTAACCAACATCATTTTGTTCATATGTTTTAATAACCCTACAAACAGGGCACTATTATTTCACCATAGTTCTTTAACCCTGATACATCTAGTGAATTACAGAGTCAGAACACTAATCAAGGTCTCTATGGCACCAGATTCTACCTATAGCCTTTATAATATGTTAACCTTAACATTGTTTATACTGATTGCTGATCTCACTCTATATTATTGTCTCTATTTTATTCTGAATCTCAGCTAGAATCAAGGCAGCCACAAAATTGATCCTATTTAAATCATATCTTTCTAACTTAATACCTTTATGTTAATCCCTCTACCTCTGCAAATTAAAATACTGAAAGTTACAGTTACTAAAAGCCCCTAATAACAAGAAGGACTACTTCTTAATTATCTACAACATGAATGGTGTCCCCTTGACAGTAACTCTGTGTGGTAGATCTAAGAGTTTAAGCAGTATGTGTGATGTTAAACATCATCTGCCCTGCTGTTTAGTTTTATGGGGTTACCAACTTCATGAGGCAATGCTGTTTAAATCTCTAGCAAGCTCCTATATAGATTGCGATATAGTACTCTTCTAGTAGCTGTTGGGGATAGAGGGGGAATTACATGATAACCTTTTAAAAGGAGGCTTCTCAAAGTTAGGCAGTCATCTTTCATCATAGTTTAAAAGAACTATTTGCTATTGCCTCTGCTGCTATATACACTGATGATTTCCCGTTGCCCACTGGTTGAGACCACCAATGTTTTTGTCACCGTAGATCAAATAAGGGTGATAGAAATTATTGATAAAGTCTTTTCATTTGAGGCAAATTCAATGTGTTTATATTACAATATCATCAAGGCCAAGAATTCAATTTTTTTGAACTTTGGTTGTTGAAAACATGATGAAACCACTAGAACCAGAGATTCAAAAAGATCAGCTAACCCCAAACACAAGAATTATGAACTAAACTATATTCAGGTGTATCATGATCAAGGTGCTCAAAGCCAGTGACAAAGAGAAAAATTTGAAATCAGCCTTAGGTAAAAAATTAACTTGATATACAGAGGAAGAAATATAAGAATGACTGCAGCTTTTTTTTTTGGTCAGAAAAAATTATGAACAATAAGACACTGGAACATGCTGCAATAAAAAAACAACACAAAAAAACCCTGTAAACCTAGAATTCTATACTCAATGAAGGTGTCTTTTGAAAACAAATGTGACCACTACACACTTATTGAACATCTAAAATCTGACAATACTAATTTTTAGAAAGACTGTGAACTAACAGGAACTCTCATTCATTGTTGATGGGAATGCAAAATGATACAGCCTCTTTCAAAGACAGTCTGCCAGTCTTTTACTAAGCTAAACATAGCCTTACAATATAATCCAATGTCATGCTTCTAGGTATTTATTTACCTAACTCATTTGAAAACTTATGGTCAACAAAAACCTGTCATGAAAATACTTATAGCAGCTTTTTGCATATTTCTAAAAACTGGAAACAACCAAGTTGTCTTTCAATAGGGGAAAGACACATCCATACAACAGAATAGTATCCTCTGTTCAAAGGGAATAAGACTATGAAGCCACACAGACATAGCTGAATCTTAAATAAGTTACACAGAGGCATTTCGTAGTCACTCTTACTATATATCATGATTAAAATATAACATTTTTTCTAAGCCTTGGTCCAGTTTAAGATCTTTCTACTACCAGAAGCTATTATTGATTCTTTCAATGCAAATAATATCTCCTTCCTTTGAAACACCAAAGCAATGATCTGTTCCTTTATTTTTTTAAAAAAAGGGGGTGGGGAGGAAGCTTAATAAATTTAGGTAAAGTCACTTGGATTGGAATTCAAATACCAATTCTCCCATCTTGTTAACTTATTCAATTCATTAATTTCTCTGAGCTTATCTTACAGTTTTGTGGGAAGATAAAATGAGGTAAAATATGTATAATGTTGGACCCATGTCTTCCAGGGTAAGTGTTCAATAAATATTACTTATTATTAGCTCTTGTAAGTGGATTTTTAAGTGCCTGTGGGCCAGGACTGTATCTTCCATTTCTTATGGTTCTATCACAGCAGTTAGCAAGTTGATGAACTTAAATGATGCTCACTACTACCAAAATAATAGATGAGCACAAGTGTATTAGTTTCCTATCATTGTTGTAACAAATTATAATATAATTACTGGCTTAATACACACAATTTATTATCTCACAGTTCCGGATATCAGAGGTCCAAAATGGACTCTTGGGGCTAAATCCAGGTGTCAGCAGGTGTGTTCCTTCTGGAGGCTCCTTGTTTTTTTCCAGCTTCTAGAAGCCGCTCATATCCCTTGGCTCATGGCCTCTTCCATTTTTCAAAGTTACAACGGACAATTGAGTATTTCTTACATTGTATTACTAAGTCTTCTGCCTCCTTCCACATTTAAAGGAGTTTTGTGATTCCATTGGGCCCATTGGAAAATCCAGGATAGGAATAATTTTAAGAGCAGCTGGTTAACAACTTTAATCCCTTTTGCAACATGAATTCTTCCTCATGCTTCATAACAACATATTCGCAGGTTATGGGGACTAAGATGTAGACATCACTGGCTACCCTAAGTAATTACTTTTTGATGATGTGCACGGGGTAAGGGCACTGAGGACACAGAAAAGTTTAAGAAGGGCACTCTCACAGGTGAAAATGGCAAAGATTTGTTCAGGGAAAGACGAGTAGTATAATGATGGAGCTTGCCAAGGGGTTAGAGAGGAAAGTAGCCAGGAATGAAGCTGGAGAAACAAATCAGGACCAGAGCATCTTCAGGAGGAAGGGAACCATCAACTGTTCTTATGGAACGATCAGATCTATAAACCGAATACTTTGCTAGGATTGTGGGGAAACCATAAGAGGGTGGCTTTGAGGGATAGTGAGCTTGAACATGCAAGCTGGGAGTATTGAAACAATCTCAGTTAAAGATAATGAGATGTTGCTTTATGATGATGATAAGGGGAAGGGGTACAAGATAAAGAAGTTGAAGCTTTCCTGTTAAAGAATCAAATGGCACTGGCGGCTGAATGCATGCTGGATGAAAAATAACCGTAATTTCCAGCTTGGGTGCCTGGTAAATTCTGACAGAGTTTTCCCAGTCCTCTCTGCAAGTACTCCCTCCACGCTTGTTCGTATAACTAGCTACCAAATAGCATGACTGATATTTCCAGGCCAAGTCACTGAAGCCAGGAGTGAGGGACTGGTAAAAATGGGCTGCTGTGTGAGCAGCAACCAAGTGGTGGCTGTAGCAGAGGACTGTTCTCGGCTCCCACCTTATCAAACCTCTTGCCAGAGATAATTTATTGCTTGGGTTTTAACATATCTAATATTTTTCTAAATGTTCACTGCATTCTCCATTACTCTGCTCTATGTCACTGTCAAATGAGACCCAAAATTAGTTTTCTAAGGGCGATAACTTAGGATGAAGTTTTTAGACATAGCATTAATGATCACTGCCTCAGTCAGCTTGGGCTGCCATAACAGATTACTGTAAACCTGGTGGTTAAACAACAGATATTTATTTCTCACAGTTCTGGATGCTGGGAAGTCCAAATTTAAGTTGCTGGCAAGATCAGTTTTATCCTGAGGACAATTCTCTTGGTTTGCAGGCAGCCTCTTTCTCTCTGTGCTCATAAGATCTCTTCTTTGTGAGTGTGTGGGGAGAAGGAAAGAGCAAGGTCTTTGGCATATCTTCTTAAAAGGTTTTTAATCTTATTATGAAGATCCCACCCTCATGTAACCCTAATTACTTACCAAAGGACCTATATCCAAATACCATGACATTGGGGGCTAAGGTTTTAACATATGAATTTTAGGGCATACAAACCATCAGTCCTTAATGGTCACACTATTTTCTTATTAATCTCAAAGATTCAAGGAAAGTCCCTCATTATTTTTATGCCTACTCTCTTCCCATGTATCCATACACAATTTATTGCTCTGATCATCGTGACCAGTCAGTTGACTATGGAGGAAGTGTTCATAGATAATCTTTCTATTTACAAGGCTCTTTCATACAGAGCCCAAAGCTTTGATCAGATCTCTCTACATACTCATTTTTCTTTGTGATCAACTGGCCCATTAGTCATCCAGCAGAGCCGGAATATTTCTGGTCTTAATGGCTGTATGAGGCCTTACAAGATGCAACTGAAGTTTAAGTATTGCAGGGATCTCCCTTGGTGCAATGCCTGCTATGAGGTCTGGGCTAATGTCAGGAAGATAGACCATTCTGGTTCTCAAAAATTAGATTAACTTCATGATGTCCATGGATAGAGAAGGGACATTCTTGGAAGGGCACAGTTCAGGATCCTTTTGTCATCATGACACACAATCCTTAACAAGTCACTGGAGTTGTCAGGGAAGATGAAGTGTTGCACCAGCAATTGCAGCTTTGCTGCCATTGAGAGAGGTTGCTCTGAGTCTTTCTCTCTTCCTGGGACATTAGGGCATTTTTTGGTCTCTAGCCCTCCAATTAGCCTTCAATGTCAGGTGCATCTGGGTTTCACATAGGTGAGATCCCCAAGGATTTCTTCAACCGTATCTCTTTCTTTAATACCCACAATTCCTGCATCAAAATTGTAATGTTACATAAATCCCACATAAGTGACAGATTAGAATACATTTTCCTATACCCTGACTATCAATGATGCTACTAAAATAGTCCCTGCAAGGATAAGTTTCCAGAAACTATTTGGGGATTGAGGAAAAATGGGAGATAACAGATAATCCACAGTGACTGAAACACGGCAGATATCTAGTTCACACTGGTCTCCTTTTCCTGTAGGCACTATAATCCATTTTTAGGCACCAGGTCTGCTTGTCAGTTGCCATGTAAAAAATAAAACAAAATAATCTCTTGGTAAAGCATCCATTCTTATGTTTCCCCTACTTTGATTAATTCATTTGTATGTATTCACTTTTCATCTCTTTTTACCTAACCATTACCTTGCTCTCTGGCCCAGTAATACCAAATATAGTCTGGCAAACACAAGATGGCAAATTCTCCCACTTTACCCCCAAAGTCAGCCTCTGCTGTAGGTATTTTTGTCTGCATTTGAAATATGAGAAATTGGTTCAGAGAGTCTAAATAACTTTCAAGGTCACACAGCTCCTAAGTGTTGAAATCTCCAAGATTCAATTTACAGGTGAAACAGCTACTATTAAAATTGCTCTACAAAAGTTACCATTTTAATAGCCACCTTTTGAAGGTGGCCCCAATGACTCACGTGATACCTGGGGAAATCAAATACTGCCTCAGTCCTGAGTAGAAAGAACGGTGACAGGTGGCACAGGATTTTATAAACTGTGGGCAGGCACAGATTAAAGTCATTGATCAACATCATAGAATAAGTCCGCTGGTTGCTTTTGCAATGAGGGAAGAGACATTTGCATTTCTTATTTCCAGGGCAGTAATTGTCCTGCTGTCAGAACGCTGTCGCTGATTTACAGCTGAAGCAACATGGCTCTCAGGCGGCCTCTCCGCAAGGCAGACGGAAGGCTGCCACGCACCCACCTTCGGAGGGGAGCTAATTCTTCCACGTTAGCCGTAATTTACTGCCCTGGGTCCATGCTGTGTTCCTGATAAACCACGTGTAGGGAACAGCAAGGAGGCAGCGGCTGAATGAGCCGGTGCTGAGCGAGGGGATGCAGACGCATTAGCACTGGGCGGGCCTGGAACAGGGTGACAAGGGAGAGGATCCCCCACACCTGGCTGCCGGGCTGTGACGTAAAGAAAGTCCCAAGCCCAAAAGCGTGAGAAGCATGCCACTGAAGGGACAAGGGCATCAAGGGATCCTGCGATTGCTGCAGACGTGTTCCATACAGCAATTTGTACCCCTTGGGAAATGCTCATGCTAGAGATGCACCTGCCATGTGCTCCTTAGCGTGTCCAGCTCTGACCAGCTTTGCCTTCAGTCCTGACTTCGCCAAGTAAGACTAAAACAAGCAAACAAACAAAAAGAGCGTGTTGACTGTACCTTTTGGCAGAGAAATAATAAGAAACATCCGGGGCCATCTAGTACTTGAATTCTAGCCCGTTGGCTTCCTTAGCCTATGACTTTGGGCAAATGCCTTGGCCCTGCTCTTCTGTTTGTGTGTAAAGCTCTGGGGGTTGTAACGTTAGAAGATGAAGTGATGAAAAGAGCACATTTTACCTACTTTCCTTTTAGGAATGGCAGTTATGTCTATTGTTTTACTCCTCAAGTGCCAGGAACATATCTGATTTCTCTGCTGTTTCTCCCTGAACCCTCTCTCCAGCATAATTGCTGAGGAGTTGAAACGCAATTGGCATTGAGCTGGGCCAGACAGCGGAGGGAACACACGGCCACGACACATAATGGGGACAGCAGATTGACAGCTTCCATCATCTCAAGAATCAGCACCAAGAGAAGACAAGAAGGAAGTAATTATTCAAAGAGCACTCTGCGGCACGGCGCAGTCAAAGAAACATGAATCAAAACCCAGCTCCAGTGAGCTATGAAATTATAAATCAGGGAGCATCAAATGCCACTAGAAAATAATATGACCTAGAGAGAAGAAATCTTGGAATCGTGGTAGTCAGTGAATTTAGGAGGGAATTATGAGGAAGGAATAATTGCTCCCAAATCTGAATAATAAAAATAAATGAAAAACCACAAAAAACATGCATGCCTCAAAGGGGAGAGTTTCTCAAGCAGTAAGGACAGTCAGTGGGTCGGAATGCTGGAAGAACAGTGAGATGGCCAGTGTGACTAGCCTGCTGTAAATGTAGTATTTAGATTTGCTGCAGTGGCAAAAGCAAGCCCAGCTCTCAGGGGCTCACAAAATTTAAGATAAGTTCCTTGCTCGTATTACATATTGACAGCTGCCCTATCTGAGTTCTGAACTTGTGAAGAGGGAAAAGAGGTGGCATATCAGAAACATAAGCTGTCTAAAGCTGCAAACCTGCGTGTCCTCATTTCTGCTCACTCTCCCGCAGTCCAAGAATACCCTGCGGCCGAGCCTAACAGCGGAGCAGGGAGTGAGGCTCCTGGCAAGTCACAAGGCACAGCAGAGGTGAGGTCCCAGTGGGCTGGTCGCTGTCCTGGGATCCAGCTCAGCAAACACTGATCCCAGAGTAAAGGGCACGTCTTCCTCAAGCACTGGAAAAGCCAGGAGCCTGACCTTTATCTGTGTTGATGCTTGTTTTGGGAGCTCTCAAACCTGGGTCTCTAAACAGAGGGAGCTCCTCAAACAAAGGCCTTAAATGTGGTCACACTCCAGGTGTTCTGTGCTGGGTAAAAGAGATAAAGGGGGTTCTCCCGGCCTGTCAATGGTGGAGGAAGGGAATAGCGTAAAAACTTACTCTGTTTTATAATTCTGACTTTGGTATTAAAGGCAAATCACTTAACACTGACGAAGCTCATGTTTCTCATCTGTAAAAGGAGGACACCACTCGCACCTCCTGGATGATCGTTCCCACAGAAGCCACAGAGACCAGGGCTGACAACACCAGGCACACAATACATGACCACTGGGTTTCCTTTCTGATGATAAAGTTTTCCTTTCTCTGACTAAGAGAGGGAGATCACTAGGGTATATGATTTAATTTCACGGAAGGTTGAGATGTTACAAACTAAATGATGCTGAGGAAGTTGCATCTGCCCACCCTGTGGTATCTGGAGACAGGCCCACCACGCCAGACTTGGCCACCTGTGGCATTTGCTGTGAGTTGGTCTTCTCGCCTTGTGATTCTTGCTTTTGCTATACTACACAAAACGAGTGAGTCTCCCACCTCCTCACTGTCAGGCTATCCTGGGATTGGCACACCCTTCATATAAAATCAAGCAAACAAAAATCCAGAGGAACAGGGACACTTTCTTGCAATAAATGCCTCCAAGATTCTGTACCAGAAACCTCAGAGGCTCGGGGCACTGCTCATATTAGAGACCCACCAGGCTGGCCACCCAATATAATCTTTAAATTTTCTTAATATCCCAGCACCTTGCCGAGAGCTATCTTAGCCTCTGCAGATGGAGAAACACTTGGGGAAGATGAAATTGCCACCCCAGTGAGGGAAACTGCTCTGCTGGGGAGGAAAACAGAACATCATAAAGGAATAGGTTCAGAGGCTTTCTCCCCCCGGGACTTTAAGAGGCTTGAAAATGAGAGCTGGTAGAATTATCAAGTGCGGGGACAGAGACTATTGATCTAGAGAAGAGGGAAGGAGAATCAGGTCACAACGCAGTGACATTAGCAGAGGCACAGGGATAAAACGAGAGAGCAGGGCGGTGTTAGGGGTCCGGAGGCAGAAGGGAGCCAAGGAAGGAGGGCGAAGGAGAGCGAAGGCCGCCGCACAGGGAAGGCGAGCGAGCGGGAGCAGGGGGCCGCGGGAGGGAGGCGAGGCTGCTTTGAGCCGGACCAGCCCCGTCCCTGTGGTGGCACAGCTGGCAGGACAGGTCTCCCAGGGCTGACGAAACGCTTGTGATTAATGGTAAACCAGACACCAACCCAAACTGCTCTACCACTAATTACCTATGTGACAGAGGCTCAGCTATCTGCCCCCATTAAGAATTTGTTTCCACATTTAAATATTAAGTGCTATTTTACCCATACAACATATTTATTAGGAACCTACTTTGTGCCAGGAAATGTGTTGAGGAACCATGACGGTACATCATTTGCAGGAGAAATGAGCATTCAAAGCCAGAGCATATGCTGTGCGTCGACACAGGAGAAGGCTGAGCCGTCAAATGTTTACTGTGTGCTGAGCATTGTTATAAGTACCTTGTTTGTATAAATTGCTTTTGTGAAAGGGAGAGGCTGAGTAATTTGCTTACAGTCATACACTTAATATAAGAACTGGGGTTTGAAGGAAGGCAGCGTGGCTCCTGAGTGCACTCTCAGCCCCTCCACCGCCCCCAACCCATGACCGAGCAAGGAGGTAGAACCTGAGGCTCGGAATCCTCAATAAGAACTTCGTAAATGTTAACTTCTGTATTTATTATTATTCTGGACTGTGGAATATACAGCATTCAATGTGTGCCAGCTCTTAGTATCAGATAGTCTCAGAATTTGGAGCACCTTTTCTCAGTGGGGGGACAAGCAGATGCTTAAAACCTTACTTGCCTCTAAATATGTAACAATGATTGAAAAACAACTAAAAAAACATGTATCTGAGCTTGAAAGCAAGAAAATGAAATAATGCTGCACAAGAAGGAAATTCAAACCCCTAATAATGATCAGAAGATGAAGCTTAGCTGTGCAAAGAAAGACCAAACATATACCAGAGGCTGTGGTTTTGTGCCCGATGAAGACCACTGTATATAGATAGGCAGGAGCTAGAACCAAGTTTCTCTCTTAAAGGCAGGCACCTGGACAGGGCCACTGTCAGGGAAAAGGAGCACACAAAAAGCATAGCTTTGGGAACTCAGCAGGGAAATAAGCAGCCTGCACAGAGCCATGGCTTGAAAAGTCACCTACAAATATTAGAACATTGTATGTGTGGGTCCTGGGAGGGGATGGCTCAAAATGAACGCTGCTAAGAGGGGAAATTAACATAAAAATTGTCCCTGAGTTTGCTAAACCTATTAGGTTCTTGCAGAAGCAAATGTGGAATCTTCTAAGTCATTTCTCCAAACCCGGCACTCAGAAAACATTGAGTATACCTTATCAAGTACAAATGTTACATTCTCAAAACCGATTACACAAAAGTGATAAAAATTAAAATCAATAGCAAAAACTGTCATACATTTAGAAACTATAAAACACTTCCAGGTTATTAAAAGGAGAAATAAAAAATAAAAATGCAAATTATGGAATACTTAAAATGGATTAACACTGAAAGCAAAACATTTCAAAGCATAAAGAATGAATTTAAAATTACTTTTAGAGTAAAATTGCTATCTTAAAATGTATGCATTAGAACACAGAAATACCAAAAATGACTGAGTTAGACCTACACCAATAAGAAAAAACAAAGAGGTAAGCCCTGACTGGGGTTCTGAGACCATGGCTCTGCCAGGAAGATGTTCCCATCTTTTGAAATCTAGGTATAAGCAGCAATGTCCCCCAAGCTGGTGCACTGTGTGTTCTGGCAGAGATGGCACTGCAAAGTTTTCTGCCAAAAATTGCTTCCTGTGCCCTCCACCATGGCCTTCACTGCCCTGGAGCCATGAGACCTGCATGGGGAGGGGGGACAGTTGAGTGTGGTGTCAGAATTCATCCAGCAGACCCCTCAATGTGAGGCAGTGCTGGCCAGCGTGCATGCTAAAGTCTTGAAGGTACCACAGGTCTCTCCATTGAATCCACTCTGTCTCTTGGCTCTTGCACTCTGGGCCTTTGATGGGAGTAGCAGCCTTGGTGATCTCTGCATTACCTTCAACACTGCTCTTCCGATTGATCTCTGGTTGATCAATTATTAGAATATTACAGCTAGGGATCAGGATTAGTTCTCTTATCTGACTGTATTTAATGGCATCAATGACCCTGATGTCAGTAGTATATACATTGGTTGCCTAGCGCATGTTGTGGCAAAAGTAAATTGTCACATGTGGCCACCAAGAATAAAGTGTTGGTAAAGCTTTGGGTGACCAAATGCTGAATGCCACAGAGCACTTAATGGAATGGAGTACTGGCGTTATGGATTTGTTTGGTTGCTTCTAGGCTACTGAAAATGGAGAGAGAAAAAGATTTGAGCTCAAGACTTTAAATTCTCATCTCAAATTCTGGGTGAAGAACCAGAAAGAAGCTCTATTTCTGTTGGCCACAGGATTGACTTTTCTGAACCATCAACCCCAAGACTAAGCCTGTGGTGTCAGAATGCAGAGGATTGAGCCCATGTGGATGGCGGAATTACACTGTAAATGAATTCACAGCGTTGAAAAGTTTCTTTTTTTTTTTCTCCTCTCTTCTTCCCTTCCCTTCCCTTCCCTTCCCTTCCCTTCCCTTCCCTTCCCTTCCCTTCCCTTCCCTTCCCTTCCCTTCCCTTCCCTTCCCTTCCCTTCCCTTCCCTTCCCTTCCCTTCCCTTCCCTTCCCTTCCCTTCCCTTCCCTTCCCTTCCCTTCCCTTCCCTTCCCTTCCCTTCCCTCCCCTCCCCTTCCCTTCCCTTCCCTCCCCTCCCCTCCCCTCCCCTCCCCTCCCCTCCCCTCCCCTCCCCTCCCCTCCCCTCCCCTCCCCTCCCCTCCCCTCCCCTCCCCTCCCCTCCCCTCCCCCTCCCCTCCCCTCCCCCTCCCCTCCCCCTCCCCTCCCCTCTCTTCTTTTCTTCTTTTTTTAATCCTCACGTGAGGATATTTTTTCCATTGCTTTTCAGAGAGAGTGGAAGGAGGGGAGAGAGAGAGAAGCATGGATGTGAGAGAGACACATCTATTGGTTGCCTCCCTCATGCATCGGGGCTGGGGATTGAGTCTGCAACTAGGGTACATGCCCTTGGCTGGAATCAAACCCTGGACCCTTCAGTCCGAGGGCTGACACTCGAAACACTGAGCCAAACAGGCCAGGACAAAAGCTCTCTTTTCTTAATTGAGAGCTTTGAGTGTGAAGGTTGCTGGATTAAGACTGTTACATCAAATTAAAGGAATGTTAGATGCAGAAAGCAAGAGCCAGTTGACTGACAAAAATATTAAGTGTGATGAGAATTCAGTGGAGATT